>NC_060128.1:199884853-200208103 GCF_021461395.2 Schistocerca americana | reverse complement strand
AATTTATGAATAGAACTTCCAGAGGACTAGTACCACACACAACCGCTTTTGTTAACTTGCTCAAATTATTTAATACTGGAACTTCCTTCGCACATAACCACATCTGGAGGCAAAGATGTCAATACAAAACTATTTAACGAAAATCTTGCTCTTCCGGCAACACAGAAAAGCGAAAATGACAAATCACATTGCTCACCTGAAACGGCTGTCTGCTTGTGGCGGATTCATTCGCGTCCCCTGCTGTGGCTAACTGCATGTTATTGTACAACGTTTAGTAATTTGTAAACTTACACTTATACACACACACAACTCTATTCCTTACGACCACCACCACTATGCAACAGGAACAAGATGGCGACCAAAACAAAGCTTGGTTCGACTTCACTATCAATGTATCGATCTTGTTGCCTTGTAACCAGTGTTGCCACTTTAGCGACTTTGTCGCTAGAAATGGCGACTTTTGCCTTCGTCTTAGCGACAAAAGCAAAAAACAAAAACTTTTTAGCGACAAAAATTATTTTGCGACTTATCTGGCGACATTTGGAGTACTGACGACTTTTGAAGTACAAATCAAAACTATTTTGGGCCAGTATTTTCTTTAACAAAACTAAGATTTCAATTATAGAATGGGTACTACACTGACTTTGTTCTAGATTTACTAAGTTCAATTAAGTTCTTAGCAGATCATGTAGCATTGCTCAGCATTTAGTAAATCTGAATGTGGGAATTGCCTACAGAGTAAGAAAACCTTCACTATAGAACAATTCATTATTCATTACCCACTAGCCTGTTATCGTTGATGTTCCACATCCACGAGGATCTCCTCAGCACGGATCTACGGAACGAAAACTAATCTAATCTAATCGTCGATAGCGTATCGATCTATAATTCTTCAACTTTTGAACTCACTTTATTTTTCGAATTGACAAAAAAAAAAAAAAACGTAACATTTCTGTCCAGCTTCCTCTAATTTTTCGAAACGTTAACTCGCAGTCAAATTATTACCACATGCACAGTGGTAACGCAAGAACAATTCGGTGGGGGTATCTCAGACATTATCACGTCTTAAACAATGAACAATAGGACTGATATCGAGTTACCGAGTGAGTAGATTGTTTCATGACCTCTAGTTCGCCTGAGTTTTAATGTATTTTAAGTGATTATAAATTGGTGAAAATTATGTTGTGGTGGCTTACATAATGGATTTACCGCAGAAGAAGAAGAAGCAGTACGCTCAAAAATATCGGGATGCGTGGGAAGCAGAACCCGAATTCAATGGGTGGCTCAAACCAGCCGTTGGAGACTTATCCAAGGCAAGATGTCAAGTATGTGCAACAGAGTTTTATGCTAAATTGTGTGATATTAGAAAGCATTCGAAAACTATTAAGCATAAACAAAAAATCGATTAAAAAAAACACAAACCACCTTACCTATGAAAATTGTTCCGAAAACTACAGTTAGAATAGCAAGCAGAGCGGAAGGCGCCCTTTCTTTACTTATTGCTGAACGTTGTCCTATTTTAGCTGTAGATCATTTAAGAATACTGCGCAAGAAGGTGTTTTCCAGTGATGAGGGCGCTAAAAACATACAATTACATCGTACAAAGTGCACTAACATTATAACTGAAGTTTTGTCTCCATATTTTACACAATCATTGGTTGAAGATATAGGTAACCAAAAATACAGTGTACTAATAGATGAATCCACAGATGTATCAATATCTAAAATGCTAGGTATTGTTATATGGTACTATAGTGTAAACAACCAAACCCTTAGATCAGCATTTCTCAAACTCTCTCTAGTAGAAACTGCAGATGCAAGAAATCTGGCTGCTGTTCTTGTGAATTCTTTGAAAGATCTCAAACTTCCAATCGTTAATATGGTAGGAACTGACACAGATAATGCTTCTGCAATGGTTGGAATAAACAAGAGAGAATATGGTTTGAAGCATTTGGTATTGATCCGTTGCATTTGTCACTCTCTTCAGCTTGCAGTTTCGCACACCTCAGTGAATACCATACCTAGAAACATAGAGTTTCTTGTACGGGAAACCTACAATTGGTTCTCCATTTCACGCAAAAGACAAGAGGAATATAAAAAAGTTTATTAGATAATAAATTGAAGGTCTGTGTAACACGTTGGCTTTCAATTGAACCAGCAATGCGAAGAATTCTGGAGCAGTGGGAAGGACTAAAGCTACATTTTTCACTTGCCATGGTTCAAGACAATTGTTACACTGCCGATCTTTTGTACAAGATGTATTGTGACGACTCAAATCATCTTTACATGTTTTACCTTAAACATGCTTTAAAAGACGTACAAATAGCATAAAAGCTTTTGAAGGAGAAGACAATGACCCCACTAAATAACTAGATACACTTGTATTTCTCATGCAGTCACTCGGACAAAACATAGTTTTTCCAACTGTTGATTTGTTGACAACATCAGTTCCAAGCGAATGTATGTGCGCAAATCCGAACCTTGGCTTTATGTTTGAACAGAAATTGTTTGTCTGAAGAAAATAAAGTTTATTTGAAGAAGAGATGCATTCATTTTAGTCTGAAACTCATAAAAGAAATTCAACAAAGACTGCCAAGTAACGTTACGATCCTGAAAAAAATGCCAGTGCTGAATGTTGAAGAAACACTAAAAGTGAATAAAAATAATGCTGTAGCGGATGCAGCCAAAGAATTGGGTTTTAGTAGCGATTTCATAGACGGTATGCTGCAAGAATGGCATAATATGAACTTCATTAGGTGGAATAACACTACTAATACTGTTCGATTTTGGAGTGAGGTTTTGCAGTATAAAAATGCCGCGGGGGAGAATCCTTTTTCTTTGATTTCACAGCTAGCAATGACTATTCTATGCCTACCGCATTCAAATGCAGAAGCGGCAAGAATATTCAGTTCTATGAACATTATAAAAACTAAACAACGTAACAGATTATCGTTAAAGACAATTAATGCTTTGATCATATTGAGAGACCAGCTGAAGAAACAAAATAAAGATTGTGCATCTTTTGACATACCCTCAGACGTATTGGAGCTTATTGGAACGAACAAAAGTTACTCTTTTGCGACAAAACCAGTCGAACTGCAACATCATCTTTTGAGCGATGTTCAACCCTCTCCATCAACTACAGTTCTGTCAGAGCACGAAACAGAAGAGCTATTTTATCTTCCGAGCGACGACGATGAATAGCTCACATACCGGTATGTATATATTTTGTAACCTAATTTGAGTTCTTGCTTTCTTTTGTTACAAATATAGTCGTATATTTCTGGTATATTTGACTACTGTGATTGAGACAACAATTTATGTGTTGCGTCAATTATGATAACATGTTTAATTAAACGTTAGTGTATTGTATATGTCTGTTGTTGCAAGCGATGCGTCATTTAATTAAGACAATATAGCAATTACGTATGAGACAGAATGAGATTTTCACTCTGCAGCGGAGTGTGCGCTGATATGAAACTTCCTGGCAGATTAAAACTGTGTGCGCGACCGAGACTCGAACGCGGGACCTTTGCCTTTCGCGGGCAAGTGCTCTACCATCTGAGCTACCGAAGCACGACTCACGCCCGGTACTCACAGCTTTACTTCTGCCAGTATCTCGTCTCCTACCTTCCAAACTTTACAGAAGCTCTCCTGCGAACCTTGCAGAACTAGCACTCCTGAAAGAAAGGATACTGCGGAGACATGGCTTAGCCACAGCCTGGGGGATGTTTCCAGAATGAGATTTTCACTCTGCAGCGGTAGCTTCGGTAGCTCAGATGGTAGAGCATTTGCCCGCGAAAGGCAAAGGTCCCCAGTTCGAGTTTCGGTCGGGCACACAGTTTTAATCTGCCAGGAAATTTCATATCAGCGCACACTCCGCTGCAGAGTGAAAATCTCATTCTGGAAACATCCCCCAGGCTGTGGCTAAGCCATGTCTCCGCAGTATCCTTTCTTGCAGGAGTGCAAGTTCTGCAAGGTTCGCAGGAGAGCTTCTGTAAAGTTTGGAAGGTAGGAGACGAGATACTGGCAGAAGTAAAGCTGTGAGTACCGGGCGTGAGTCGTGCTTCGGTAGCTCAGACGGTAGAGCACTTGCCCGCGAAAGGCAAAGGTCCAGAGTTCGAGTCTCGGTTGGGCACACAGTTTTAATCTGCCAGGAAGTTTCACGTATGAGACAATTTTTATTAATATTTTATTACCCCCCCCCCCCCCCTCCACTGGCTTATTGCACCATTCACAGCACTAAATTTTCAGTACACCCCTAGTAAAATCAGTTTTAGAGACTTTCTAGCAACTTTTGATATTGAATCTAGCGACTCGCGTTTTTTTTTTAGAGTTGGTAACACTGCTTGTAACGCCTTCTACACACTTCGGTGTAGCATCTTTGATGTTTGTAGACCATGTATAGTACAACAAGAGAGAGTTTAACTGATGTCACTGATTACAACATAAAAATACTCTAATAATGTAATAAATGAACAAAAAGATCCATCCATACTGTTGATCGTTACGTACTTTTTTTTTATTATTATACGACTTTGGCAGAACAGACAGTAAAGGAAGGGAAGCATAAGTTTGAAGCATTTCAAACATTATTTTGGAGAACATAAGAGCAACGCTGTGCCGGTCCTTATTTCAGGTGTTGCTATTAAAATATCACATACCACTTTTCTTACGTTTTATAATGACCCATTGTTTTAAAGCTTTAGAAATTTTAAGAATAAACACTACTCGTCTTTTAAAACGTTTTATTTCTGTCATAAGCGAGAGCAAAGAAGTACCAAAAAATACCGGTGATACCCAGGCCGCACTGCACACGGCTGCTAGGCCGCCGCTGTCGCTGTCCCGAGGTGCAGCGTAAACACCGCTGCTGCGACCTTGACGACTACCTGTGCATGACGTCACGGGCGCGGCTTCCCGCCATTGGCTGGCGCGCGGCCGCAACATAACGGCCGTGGAACGCGCGTGGCCGCCCGCCGCGGCTTCTGCGCCGCCCGACACCTTTACTTACTGCAGCACAGCCGGTCACCTCCTACACCAGCCCACCGTTCTGCCACCGCAGCTAGCTGCATCTGTTGCCACGGTAACGTGGCACCCACAGTGGCTGCACCAACTGCGTCCCGCGTATTCCTCCCTATCTTCTGTCCACGAACTAAGCTCGGATGGACGCCGCCCACAGTTTCCGAGACACACACAAACAAATTAAGTTCTGAAAATGATTCTGCCTTTAACAAACAGTTTTTATTTCCTCATCCGTACATGTTTCGGCCAAATGTAGCCAGCATCAGCGGATTCCCTCATTTCTTGGGTCCCGTGCATCGGACGGTAAAAACGAAACCCTTACACGACGTACTACTCACTGTACAACGCGAAGGACAAGGGTCCCAACACACTGCCGTGCGGCACACCCGAACTGACTTCTAGTCGATGACAAACACCCTTCCCTTGTTACCGGCGCACGGGATGTCCGTATCTTTTACATGGGTTACCAGTCACTGTTTATTTATCTGCACAACGCGTTTCCAAGGTTTAAACTTCCATCATCTGGTGGTTTCACATGTGTTAGTACGAGATAAATTCAAGGTGAAAGTGTCTCAATGATACGATTCGCTGATGACATTGCTATCTTGAGTGAAAGTGAAGAAGTAGTGCATGATGTGCTGAATGGAATGAACAGTCTCATGAGCACAGAATACGGACTGAGAGTAAATGAAAGAAAGACGAAAGTAATTGCAAGTAGCAGAAATGAGAACAGAAAGAAGCTCTACATCAAGACTGATGGTCACGAAGTAGTAGGCAGCAAAGTAACCAATGACGGACGGAGCAAGGAGGACATCAAAAGCAGACTATCACTGGCAGGAAGGGCATTCCTGTCCAGCAGATGTCTACTAGTATCAAACATGGGCCTAAATTTGAGGAAGATATTTCTTATAATGTACGTTTGGAGCACAGCATTGTATCGTAGTCAGACATGGACTGTGGGAAAACTGGAACAGAAGAGAATCGAAGCATTTGAGATGTGGTGCTCCAGACGAATGTTGAAAATTAGGTGGACTGATAAGGTAGGGAATGAGGAGGTTCTACGCAGAATCGGAGAGGAAAGGAATATGTGGAAAACACTGATAAGGAGAAGGGACAGGATGATAGGACATCTGCTAAGACATGAGGGAATCACTTCTATGGTACTAGAGGGAACTGTAGGGGGCAAAAACTGTACAGGAAGAAAGAGATTGGAATACATCCGGCAAATAATTGGCGGCGTAGGTTGCTGGTGCTGCTCTGAGATGAAGAGGTTAGCACAGGAGGGGAATCGCGGCGGGCCCCATCAAACCAGTTAGAAGAGTGATGAAAAAAAAAAAAAAAAACCTACGAGTTGTGTGCGAGTGTGTTATGTTGCGATTTCGGGGTAACTTGTGCCACTGTCTCCAGTAGTCACAGGCTCCGTTCTCTGTCACAGCACATGTAGACTATCACATTTTGTAAACAAAGATGGTGTCCGGAAATATGACAGTTTACATGTGACGCGTTACAACAGAGAAAGGAGCGTGTGAGCACTGGACACAGTGTCACAAGTTAAAATTGCAACATATCTCACACACACACACACACACACACACACACACACACACACACACACACACACACACTCAAAAACTCACTCACTCACGCGTGTCGCGCTAACAAATTTGAAAGATGATGGAGGTTTAAACCTTCGAAAAGAGTTGTGGATATAAATGAACAGTGACTGGTAACATAAGCTTGTTTCCTTCGATATAATAACAGTCATGGTAAAGACTACCGTCAAATGTTCGCATTTAAACTAAATAAATGATCTGCTTTTATGAATATAATGACGATTCTTGCTACCTTTGCTTCGTGTCTTTCTAACATTGCTGCTCCCTATGTGTTACGCAGTGTTTATGGCTACACTGCAGAGAAATACCTTCAGAAAAGACTTCCTTACACTTAGATCTATACCGATGTTAACAAATTTCTCTTCTTTAGGAGCGCTTTTCTTGGCATTGGCAATCTACATTTTATATCCTCCATATTTCGGCCATCGCCAGTTATTTTGCTGCCCTAACAGCAAAACTCATCTACCACTTTAAGTGTCTCATTTCCTAATCTATTTGCATCACCTGAATTAATTCCACTACATTTCATCATCTTTGTTTAGTTTGTGCTGATGTTCATCTCATATCCTCCTTTCACGACACTGTCCATTCCGTTCAATTGCTCTTCCAAGTCCTTGCTGCCTCTGACAGAATTAGTACGTCATCGGCAAACCTCAAACTTTTTACTTCGTGTCCCTGAATAGTTCCTTCTCCAAATCTTTCTTTTGTTTCATTTACTGCTTGCTCAGTGTACAGACTGAATAACGTCGGCGATAGGCTAGAACCCTGTCTCAGTTCTCAATCACTGCTTCCCTTTCATGCTCCTCTTACAACTGCAACCCGCTTTCCTTATAAGTTGTAAATAGCATTTCGCTCTCTGTATTTTACCCCTGTTACTTTCAATGGACAGTGTCTTGAAAGGAGGATATAAGATGAACACGAACAAAAGCAAAACGATGACAATGGAATGTAGTCGAACTGAATCA
Organism: Schistocerca americana; assembly: GCF_021461395.2. Classification (NCBI taxonomy): domain Eukaryota; kingdom Metazoa; phylum Arthropoda; class Insecta; order Orthoptera; family Acrididae; genus Schistocerca; species Schistocerca americana. Next base: position 200,200,503 of record NC_060128.1, on the reverse strand, counting down.
AGTGACGGTGAGGGAATTAGATTAGGAAATGAGGCACTTAAAGTAGTAATGGAGTTTTGCTATCGGGGAAGAAAAATAACTGATGATGGCCGATGTAGAAAGATATAAAACGTACACTGGCTATGGCAAGGAAAGAGTTTCTGAACAAGAGAGGTTTATTAACATCGAGTATAGAGTTAAGTGACAGGAAGTCCTTTCTGAAAGTATTTGTATGGAGTGTAGGTATGTATGGAAGTGAGACATGGACGATAAATACAGGGTGTCCGAAAAGTCTTTCCTTGATTACATAAATTGATAACTCAGGCTAGAGGTAAGATACAAATATGAAACTGGTGTGTAATTGTTTAGAAACTATCAAAGTTTTTTCACACATCAGTAAACTTCCACATAAGTACCCTTGGTAGCACGTAGCACATACGTCCGTGCCTGTCTCGATATAACCTATGCTGGGCGATGGATTGGTCGTGATGGGCCAACGGTTTGGCCTCCACGCTCTCCTGACTTCTTTTTATGGGGTTATGTCAAGGACGAGGTCTACCGAACACGTGTACCAGATCTCGAAACCCTGCGGCAACGGATAACCACAGTCGTCGAATCGATCCCTCCAGTGATGTTTACTAATGTGTGGACGGGAATGGAATATCGCCTAGATGTGCTACGTGCTACCAAGGGTGCTCGTGTGGAAATTTACTGATGTGAAAAAAAACTTTAATAGTTTGTAAACAATTAGACACCAGTTTCATATTTGTATCTTACTTCTAGCCTGAGTTATCAATTTATGTAATCAGGGAAAGAGTTTTCGGACAACCTGTAGTTTAGAGAAGATAAGAATAGAAGCTTTCGAAGTGATGAAACGGAAGAATGCTGACGATTAGATGGGTAAATCACGTGACTAATGATGAGGTACTGAATAGAATTGGGGAGAAGAGGAATTTGTGGCACTACTTGTCTAGAAGAAGGGATCGGTTGGTAGGACACGTTCTGGGGCATGAAGGGATCACCAATTTAGTATTGGAGGGCGGCGTGGAGGGTAAAAATCGTAGAGGGAGACCAAGAGATGAATACACTAAGCAGATTCAGAAGGATATCGGTTAGAGTAGTTATTCGGAGAAAGGATAAAGTAGCATGGAGAGCTGCATTCAAATCAGTCTCTGGACTGAGGACCACAACAACGACAATAACAACAACAACAACAACAACAACACCCTCATAATTTTGAAGAGAGTATCCAAGTCAGAAGTGAGCGGTCTTAATTTATTTGTCTGGAAGAGGCCGACTTCATTTAGGGACAGAGCCCCATATGAGCCTGGAGCTGCGCCGGAATTTCGGCTCCAGGTATTAGTGTGAAGGGACAGGCAGTATTTACTGGATGGGTGGAGACACTAACCGCGGAGTGCCACGCTGCGGCCCCTTAGAACACCTGCAGTCAGCAGCCTGCCCCGCTCCCTCGCCGTCATTACGGGAACAGCACGGCAGCCCGCCTGCCAGCTTTTGACTCTCATTCGGCGCGGCGCTCCATTCACTCCCTGAGCGCAGCGCGCGACAGCCCGCCATTGTTCCGTTCCGTCCTGTTCCTGTTCTGTTCCGCCCGCTTCCTCCCGCCAGCGGTAAGCGAGGCTCCGCTGATTGGAACTGCAGCCGCAGCTACAGAATTACTCTTCGCCGTGTCCGGAGATCGATCCCGTGTCTCCGCGGCATCGGTGGCGACCGATCCAGGCTGTGGCCCCCACCCCGCACCCACATCGACATCCACACTCCTCAAGCTACTGAAGGTTGCACGGTGGACGGCACGTCCAGTACCACCGCCATCCCCCCCCCCCCCCTTTCGCCCCGATCCCCACCACTTATGCCTCAGGATGTCACAGCAATCGATCCCGCCTTTTTGGTCTCATTTTGATGCAGTTCACGCGAGACATTACTCACCCTATGACTTTTCTTAAAGAATGGCAAACCTGCATTAATGGCATCTTTACACGTAAGAAGAAGACCGTACAAACTCCCCTCACCGATTTGATACAGACTGACAGGATGTGTAGGGAACGACCACCACTTCAAAATACACTGCCAGAATAAAAAAAAAAAAAAGTACACGTGGAAAGATTTTGATCGGATGACGGCATATGCCACCTGGGGATACTAGACGCAGTGACAATGGTCTCAAGTCGTCCGCCAACAGGGAGCGTAGTGGCACGGCTGCCAGGGCGCCACCTTTGATGGGGACGCACGCAGCTGGAAGGCTGGTGCGGTGCCAACGTGCGAAGCGAGCAGCCAAACGTGGCGCGGAGGCGGCCTCGCGCTTACTGCAGCACACTGAGCGACTCTGAATGGGGCAAATGGTGGCCTCCCGAGTTGTGGGAAAGTCCTTTCGGAGAACTGCCACACAAGCAGGACGCGCTGCGACAGTTGTGCAACGGTGCTGGTGTCGGCGGTCACGCCAGCTGTAGACGAGCTTCGGCACGCCCACGCGGCACAAACGTCCGCTAGGATGGTCGTGTTGTAAGCGCAGCGGCGTTCGGCTGCCACAGCACAGATAAGAGGGCCTGCGAGCGCAGACGTGTCGACACGAACTGTTGCGGACCAGTTACTAGCGGTGGGACTGCGGGCACGCACACCTCCAGCCCGCATTCCACTCACGTCACTGTATCGGCGTGACGTCAGAGGATCACCTGGAAGGTGGAACGGCGCACCGTGGTCTTCAGCGATGAAAGCTGATCCTGCCTGCACACCAGTGATGGCCGCTTGCGCTTACAACGTGGACATGGCGAGTGCCTCGTAGCGTGCGTTCATCCGACACACACTGGCCGCACCGCACGCCTCATGTTCTGGGCTGCGATAAGCTGCCACTGTCGTTTATGGAGGGGGAAGGGACGCTGACCGGCGCTCGCTACGGGTAAAATGTTGTTACACCCGCTCTTTTTCCGTTCCTGCAAGAAAGTGATGAGTTCTTCCAACAGGGTAACGCTGGCGCACACACAGCCAGTGAAACTCGACGTGATCCGCAAGACGTGCAGCAACTTCTCTGCCCAGCACGATCTCCGTATTTGTCTTCAGTCGAGCACGTGTGGGATACGACAGGAAGAGAAGTGACTCGTGCAAGACGGCCGGAGTGGCCGAGCGGTTCTAGGCGCTACAGTCTGGAACCGCGCGATCTCTACGGTCGCAGGTTCGAATCCTGCCTCGGGCATGGATGTGTGCGGTGTCCTTAAGCTAGTTAGGTTTAAGTAGTTCTAAGTTCTAGGGGACTGATTACCTCAGATGTTAAGTCCCATAGCGCTCAGAGCCATTTGAACCATTTTCTTGACTCCTGCGGTACGTCAGCGAACGACTCTCGCAGAACCACGTGAACAGGCCGAGCAACGGCTCCCAGGACAGCCTCACTCCCCACCTGCACGATAGACCGGATGACGGAGTCAGCGTCTGCATTTCCGCCTGCAGAGGCTGCACCGCGTACTAACGCGGGTCCACACCTGCTTCCTCAGAGCCGTTTCTGCTTTTGAATTACAAATGTTATCATTTCATATACTCCATACGCACTGTTACAATAACAAACCTTGAATGAATCGGAAATCTCTAAAAGGATGTACTATTTCTTTTATCGAAACTCGCCGCCGATACTTTTCATTCACACGACATTCTGGAACAGATTTACTATGACTGTGCAAATTATCAGCATTTATTATGTCATTCATTTACCACTTTATTCTGAGAAAATGTTTGCAAGAGATCACTGGCTCATTTGGACCAAGTGTAAAAATTAAAAAAAAAAAAGACTTCGATGAGTAGATAGCGTTATGATAACATCCTCAAAGTCCGGCAAACTCACAACATCTTTACACACACATATCAAAAAAAGTTTTCCATCACCTCGGTTCCCAGAGTTCCGGAACCTTTACAGGAAATTGGAACACAGATCAAAATCATTTCCGCCCTATTTATTGCTCATGAAAACCAGACATTGCCTGTTATACCGGTGTACGGACATTTGCCACGCCGGACATTTGCCACGATTTTACATGCTCCGAAGGGCTGAGTCCCTTGTCTCTCTCCCCCCCCCCCCCCCCTCCTCCTCCTCCTCGTCGCTTAATGAGCCTTTCCGCTGGTTATTTTTCTAAATCGTTTTGCAGTTTGTTTTGATCTTCTGATGACTTTATAAGTCGATAAACGACAGCGTCATCTGCAAACAACCGAAGACGGCTGCTCAGATTGCCTCCTAAATCGTTTACATAGATAATGAACAGCAAAGGGCTTGTAACACTGCCTTGGGGAACGCCAGAAAGCACTTCCGTTTTGCTCGCTGACTTTCCGTCAGTTACTACAAACTGTGACCTTTCTGACACGAAATCACAGATCCAGTCACATAACTGAGACGATATTCCATAAGCACGCAATTTCACTACGAGCCCCTTGTGTGGTACAGTGTCGAAAGCCTTCCGGAAATCCATAAATACGGAATCGATCTGAAATCCCTTGTCACTAGCACTCAACACTTCATGTTAATAAATACCTAGTTGTGTTTCACAGGAACGATGTTTTCTAAACCTGTGTTGAAAGTGTGTGAACAGACCGTTTCCTTCCAGGTAATTCATAATGTTCTAACACAGTATATGTTCTAAAATCCTGCTCCATATCGACGTTAACGGTATGGGCCTGTAATTTAGTGGATTACTCCTACTACCTTTCTTGAATATTGGTGTGACCTGTGCAACTTTCCAGTCATTGGGTACATATATTTCGTCGAGCGAACGATTGTGTATGATTGTTAAGTATGGAGCTAATGCATCTCAATACTCCGAAAGGAACCTAATTGGTATACAGTCTGGACCAGAAGACTTGCTTTTATTAAGTAATTTGTTACCCCAGTACTCCGAGGATATTTACTTCTACGTTACTCCTGTTGGCAGCTGTTCTCGATTCGAATTCTGGAATATTTACTTCGTCTTCTTTTGTGAAGGCATTTCGGAAGGCTGTGTTTAGTAAATCTGCTTTGGCAGCACGGTCTTCGATAGTATCTCCATTTTTATGGCTCAGAGAAGGCATGCCTTGTTTTTTGACGCTAACATACTTTACATACGACCAGAATCTCTCTGCATTTTCTGCCAGGTTTCGAGACAAAGTTTCGTTGTGGAAACTGTTATAGGCGTCTCGCATTTAACTCCGCGCTAAGTTTCGAGCTTCTGTAAAGGATCGCCAATCTTGGGGATTTTGCGTTTGTTTACATTTTGGCGTGTTTGTTTCGTTGTTTTTGCAACAGTTCAAAATGGTTCAAATGGCTCTGAGCACTATGCGACTTAACTTCTGAGGTCATCAGTCGCCTAGAACTTTGAACTAATTAAACCTACTAACCTAAGGACATCACACACATCCATGCCCGAGGCAGGATTCGAACCTGCGACCGTAGCGGTCGCGCGGTTGCAGACTGAAGCGCCTAGAACCGCTCGGCAACTCCGGCCGCCTTTTGCAACAGTGTTCCAATTGCTCCCATAGACTGCTTTTAGTCGAAAAACTAGTTGAGTAATACTCCAAGCGGCAAGTAAAACTGCCGAGCGCTTCTAGGCGCTTCAGCCTGGAACCGCGCGACCGCTACGGTCGCAGGTTCGAATCCCGCCTCGGGCATGGATGTGTGTGATGTCCTTAGGTTAGCTTAGGTTTAATTAGTTCTAAGTTCTAGGGGACTGATGACCTCAGAAGTTAAGTCCCATAGCGCTCAGAGACATTTGAACCATATGAAGTAAAACCACAGCCGACTTACTCGACCGTTTTCATTCCGCTGCTCCCACAGATTGGTTGCAGTCAAAAGAATGAATGAGTAATCCGATCAACTGAACGATTTTTTTCATTCAGTTGCTCCCACAGACTGGCTGAATAACTCAACCGTTACGCAAAACTATAACCGAATGCGTCGATTCCTTTCGAATATCCGAGTGAATCGGGTGTTTCCGTTCGGTCATAGCCACCACTGGCGCCGAGAGTTCGTCAGTGACGTAATGCGCGCACTGCAGCGGAGACGCGCTCACTCGTGCGCACTGGTGGCTGGTAGCTGGTGCCTGGTAGCTGGTTCCTGGTAGCTGGTAGCTAGTAGCTGGTAGCTGCTACCAGGCGCTGCGTGGCGCGCCGCGGCCTTAATGGCCGGCTGTCCCCAATACGCGGCGCCGCTTCCTCCCGCGCCGCCCGCCGCCCAGAGTCGGCGATGCGCGGCACGCAGCACCACCTGCCAGACAGGCTGGCTGCAGCGGTGACCGGCGAACATCAGCCGAACACTGACGGTACGACGAGTAAAATGTCTTCCGGGAAACACATTTTTTAAACTTCAACTACACAGATGCATCATAGTCAGTGAGGTACTTTCGCTGAGATCTACCCTCCCACCTCTCCCGTCAACACTCGTCTTGTACTCTTGTTTCGCCTGTCTACTCTCGTCCACCCACTGTGTGTCCAAACCATCTGAGCACACCTTCCTCAGTACTGGACACATTTGTTTCATTCCACAACTCCTCCTAAAATTAACTTAGTAAACATTATTTACAGTTTTAGGTCTTAGTTAAACTATAGGTACGTCGAATAAAACTTCATATCATACGTAAGAACGATATTATACATTAATAAAAGTACTGTATATTAATGGACGGTATGCATAAAACTGATTCATAACAAAGACTGACGGATGTCGTTAACTTTAGGCACGGTTCAATGTTCTTATCAATAATACGACTTCTCACGAGGCGAAACGATTGTTAGCATGAATATGTAGAACCGAATACGAAAAGAACAGGAAACACTAATTCTTGCGCCTGATTGTGAGTCATGAATGCGGTTCTAGGTGTTAAAAACTATCTTTTACACTTTTTGAGAACATTTCTCGTGGACAACACTGGTCTGGCTAAAAGTACTTTTAAGAATAGACAGAAACGGTCTCGACCGCAAAAACATTTATTTTGATGGTAACCGATTTCGGTCAGTTTGTGAACATCTTCAGACCGTCACATCACGATGGTAGGCTTAGAAAAGGTAAAGGCACGAGAGAGGTAGTTCTGATGTTCCGGTTGATGATGGAAGCAATACTAAAGAAACGTCAAGACACGTCCATAGGATTTGTCGACCTGGGGAAAAAGCGTTCGAGAATGTAAAACGGTGCAAGATGTTCGAAATTCTGATAAAAATAGGAGTATGCTATAGGGGCAGACGGGTAATATACAATATGCGCAATTGTATTCACCTATTGCGACAATCTCCTAACAAATGATCAGGCTAGTAAGTACTACATTTAAATCTTTTATGTTATTATATTATACTTGCTGACATGTTCCACACCCACGAGAAAGATCTCCTTTTTTGAGTCTATGGAACTAAAACTGAATCTAATCTAATCTGATTTAATGAAGAGGGAATAATAAGAGTGGACGATCAAGAACAAAGTGCTCGGATTAAAAAGGGTGTAAGACAAGGATGTAGTCCTTCCCCCTACTGTTCAATCTCTACATCGAACAAGCAATGATGCAAATAAAAGAAAGGTTCAGGAGTGGAATTAAAATTCAAGGTGAAAGGGTATCAATGATACGATTCGCTTACGACATTGCTATCCTGAATGAAAGTGATGAAGAATTAGAAGTTCTGCAGAACGGAATGAACAATCTAATGAGTACAAAATATGAAATGAGAGTAACTCGAAGAAAGACGGAAGTAATGAGAAGTAGCAGAAATCAGAACAGCGAGAAACTTATCAACATTGATGGTCTCGAAGTAGTTGAAGTTAAGGAATTCTGCTACCTAGGCTCTAAACTACCAATGACGGAAGGAGCAAGGAGGACATCAGAAGTAGACTTGAACTCGCAAAAACGACATCCCTGGCCAAGACAAGTCTACTAATATCGACCTCAATTTGAGGAAGAAGTTTCTGAGAATGTACGTTTGGAGTACGGTATTGTATGCTAGTGAAACATGGACTCTGGGAAAATCGGAACAGGAGAGAATCGAAGCATTTGAGATGTGGTGCTATAGACGTATGTTGAAAATTAGGTGGACTGATAAGGTAAGGAATGAGGAGGTTCTACGCAGAATCGGAGAGGAAAGGAATGTGTGGAAAACACTGATAAGGAGAAGGGACAGGATGATAGGACATCTGCTAAGACATGAGGGAATGACTTCCACGGTACTAGAGGAGCTGTAGAGGGCAAAAACTGTAGAGGAAGACAGAGATTGGAATACGTCGAGCAAACAATTGAGGACGTAGGTTGCAAGTGGTACTCTGAGATGAAGAGGTTAGCACAGGAAAGGAATTTGTGGCGGGCCGCATCGAACCAGTCAGAAGACTGTCGGTCGTGGCGGTGTGACATGAGTGGAGTTACCACACGCCACCCCACCGCCTACCACCGAGGATGGCCAAAAACTGTCCGAAACTGATTGCAATCAAAATAAATGTTTTTGTGGCCGCGATTGTGTGTCCATTTGTAAAGGAAGATCTCGTCTCTTCGGAGCAGTCGCCTAAAGATAAAGACACAACAGGTAACCATGTAAAAATAGAAAGTAGAAAACCTGCCGTATCGTCGCTTACCTTCAAGTGTTATTACAAAGCTTGTATTTCTTTGTCACTCACGTCGTCTGTTTCACTTATTTCGGATTCTTGTCAAATCGCTTCCCAAATGATGCCCTGCTGCGCTGAGGTGACAAGGTCGTGGGATAGCAACATGCACACACATATAGACGGCAAAACGGCAGTGCACTGGCGGAGGTCTCGTTTGTATTCGCGTGACTCGTGTGAAAAGGTTTCCGACGTGATTAATGGCCCTACGGCGGAAATTAACAGGCTCTGAACGCGGAGTCGTAGTTGGAGATAGGCAAATGGGACTTTGCACTTCGGAAATCGTTAGTTAATTCAATATTTCGAGGTCCACTGTCTCACGAGTGTGCCGAGAATACGAAAATTTAGGACAACGCAGTGAATTAATGACCGAGAGCAACGGCGTCTGCATAGAGTTGTCAGTGCTAACAGACAAGCAACACTGCGCGAAATATTGCAGAAATCAGTGTGGGACGTACGACCATTGTATCCGTTAGGACAGCGCGGCGAAATTTGGCGTTAGTGGGCTGTGGCAGCGGACGGCCGACTCGAGTGCCTCTGCTGACAGCACAGACATCGCCTGCAGCGCCTCTCCTGGGCTCGTGGCCGTATCGTTTGGACCCCAGACGACTGGAAAACCGTGGTCTGGTCGGGTCAGTTCCGATTTCAGTCGATGAGAGCTGATGGCAGGGTTGGAGTGTGGCGGAGACCCCACGACGCCGTGGACCCAGCTTGTCCAGTGCAAGTCGGTTGTGGCTGCGTACGTTGTGGGTTGCGTTTACATGGATCTCTCACTGAGAATAATTACCCCGGAGTTCGACTACTTGGGGACCATTCAGAGGTACCCATCGAGTTCACGTTCGCGAACAACGATGGAATTTTTGTGGGTGACATTGCCCCATGTCACGTGGCCACAGAACATTCTAGACAATTTGAGTAAATGGTTTGAGCACTGACATCGCCCGACACGAATCCCATCGAACGTAATGGAGAGGTCAGTTCGTGTACAGAATCCTGCACCGGCAATACTTTCGCAATTACGGACGGCTGCACAGGCAGTATTTCCGCAAGGGACTCCCAGCGACTCTTCGAGTCGAGTTGCCAGGGATGTCGTTTTTGCGAGTTCAAGTCTACTTCTGATGTCCTCCTTGCTCCTTCCGTCATTGGTTAGTTTAGAGCCTAGGTAGCAGAATTCCTTAACTTCAACTAGGATACTAGGAGGCGTCCCCTCTACATGGATACTCTGCAAATCACATTCAAGTGCCTGGCAGAGAGTTCATCGAACCAACTTCACAATTCTCTATTATTCCAATCTCGTACAGCGCGCGGAAAGAATGAACACCTGTATCTTTCCGTACGAGCTCTGATTTCTCTTATTTCATCGTGGTGAACGTTCTTCCTTATGTAAGTCGGTCTCAACAAAATATTTTCGCATTCTGAATGGTTCAAATGGCTCTGAGCACCATGGGACCTAACATCTATGGTTATTAGCCCCTAGAACTTAGAACTACTTAAACCTAACTAACCTAAGGACATCACACAACACCCAGTCATCACGAGGCAGAGAAAATCCCTGACCCCTCCGGGAATCGAACCCGGGTCGCATTCTGAGGAGAAAGTTGGTGATTGTAATTTCGTGAACAGATTCCGTCGCAACGAAAAACGCATTTCTTTTAATGATTTCCAGCCCAAAACCTGTATCATTTCTGTGACACACTCTCCCATTTTTCGCGATAATACAAAACGTGCTGCCTTTCTTTGAACTTCTTCGATGTACTCCGTCAGTCCTACCTGGTAAGGATCTCTCACCGCGCAGCAGTATTCTAAGAGAGAACGGACAAGCATAGTGTAGGCAGTCTCCTTAGTAGGTCTGTTACATTTTCTTACTGTCCTGCCAATAAAAGGTAGCCTTTGGTTAGTCTTCCCCACAACATTTTTTGTGTGTTCCTTCCAATTTTGTAACAGAAGTTTAACGAGATCCTTTTAGCACTCATCTGGATGACCTCCAAGTTTTCGTTATTTATGGTCAACTGCCACTTTTCGCACTATTCAGATATTTTTTCTAAATCGTTTTACAGTTTGTCTTGAACTTCTGATGACTTAATCAGTCGATAAATGACAGCGTCATTTGCAAACAACCGAAGACGGTTGCTCAGATTGCCTCCCAAATCGTTTACATAGATAAGGAACAGCAAAGGGCCTATAACAGTAACTTGGAGAACGCCTGAAATCACTTCTGTTTTACTCGATGACTTTTCGTCAGTTACTACGAAGAAATCCCTACAAGAAATCCCAGATGCAGTCACATAACTGAGACGATATTCCATAAGCACGCAATTTCACTACGAGCCGCTTGTGTTGTACAGTGTCGAAAGCCTTCCGGAAATCCAGAAATACGGAATCGATCTGAAATCCGTTGTCAACTGCAATCAACACTTCGTGTAAATAAAGAGCTAGTTGTGTTTCACAGGAACGATATTTTCTAAACCCTTGACTTTTGTCCTCTCAGTTAATTAAAACATAATTATTTTCCGTCACCCTGTCTGAGCTGTTTTGCACACTTCAGAAGGAACTATTCCAGGCCGTTTAACGCAACAGATATTCCTTCAGGTGCTTCGCTTTGCTTGTACATTGTCGCGTTAAAAATTATCTCAGGCGCTTTACTTCGAAAGCACAACCCATTTTCGCAGACATCGTCACAAACAGCAAAAGCGGCGCGGCTGGAAGCGAATAATACACGTTGTGCCCACCCTTACAATGCTGCTTGCTGTGCTCGGGCCACGGAGTTTCAAGCGCCCCGTACTTCCCGCAAGGGCCGCACTAAGGGCGCCAAAGGGCGTCGTGCGGCTCGCGCACCGCCGGGCTGGCGGTTGGGGCTTCGTCGTAGCGTGGCTGACCACCGCCAGCTGGGAGACGGCAGCGAGGGACAGAGTGTCAGCGGCTCAGCAGCGCCAGGCAACAGGAGACGACAGAACACACGCAGCGGGCCGCGGAAAGACACGGCGGAAAGCTGTGGCACGTTTTTGTTTGAGTCGTGTCTCCCGTTTTCCGCTAACATGCCTCATGCTTGGCAAACGCTGTCCAGCGTCTTTGGAGCTATTGCGGCACTTAGCTGCCTGTTCCTCCCCTCCCCTCCTCCCCCCCCCCCCCCTTCACCGCACATCATGCCTTTATACGGCGTTTTACGTATCTTTGTCTTACGTTTTACGTATCTTCACGCCTAGCGTGATGTAACTTGTTTAGGCTGCGCCGACCTTTTTGTACTCTGATCCCGACGTCCGGCTCATTTTGATTCATTGACGTACTGCTGTTTAGCGGTTTATTGGTTCTGTCTGGTAACGAATGCTGTGTTCCATGTTCCGGCCTACTTAGTTCAAATGACTCTGAGCACTATGCGACTTAACTTTTGAGGTCATCAGTTGCCTACAACTTAGAACTACTTAAACCTAAGTAACCTAAGGACATCACACACATCCATGCCTGAGGCAGGATTCGAGCCTGCGACCGTAGCTGTCGCTCGGTTCCAGACTGTAGCGCCTAGAACCGCACGGCCACTCCGGCCGGCGGCTACTTAGTCCTTATGAAAGTTACGCGAGTACAGTTTTCTCTATTTAACATGTTTTCAAAAGATTTTTTTTTCGATTTCTTGATGTTACAGCATATTTTATACAATCTTTTACTCTTCCATGATTCACAGTTATACGGATGTCATCTGAAGATAGGTCTTCAGTGCCGCGAAACTTGTGATCTAAGGTCTAAACACATTACAGGTCTACTAAAAGACACTGCCTGTACTACGATTGTCCGTCCTCTTCTTCAGCACTGTTGCACGATCTGGGATCCATACCACATTGGACAACGAAAAAGTTCAAAGAAGGGCAGCTCGTTTTGTATTATCGCGGAATAGGGGAGAGAGTGTCACGGACGTGATACGTGAGTTCGGGTGGCAATCATTAAAAGAATGACGGTTTTCGTCGCAGCGAGATCTTCCCACGAATTTTCAGTCTCTTACGTTCTCCTGCGAATGCGAAAATATTTTGTTGCCGCCCACCTACATAAGGAGAAATGATCGTAATAAAATAAGAAAACAGCGCTCGCACAGAAAAAAATGTCCATCTTTTCCTCGCCCTCTTCGGGAGTGCAACGGCAGAGAAATAACGTGAAAGTACTTCGACGAACCGTCTGCCAGGCACTTAAGTGCGAACTGCTGAGTAATCATGTAGGCGTAGACAAAAGATTTAATAAAACCAGGATCTAGATCCTGGTTTTTATATATATTACAACTCTGTGCAAAAAAAGATAGTGTATGTTTACTACGACTTCTCGTAATATTTGATATGAAAATTTCAGACACTAAAACAAAGGTTATTACTGTAAAAGTGAAAATTCAACACTAAAATGGCATTTAGTAATAAAATAATAGAACTCGTAACAGCGTACTTCACGTGGGAACTTGTATCTCGTAGTTTGCTAACAAAACAAACAGAAAGCACAATTCGTGTTGTAATATTATAAAGAGAATTTGCTAAAAAAAAAGGTTAGAAACGAAATATCGAGAACATTTCCGCGTGTCACATCAAACGCAACTCGTACGTGCCAGAATAAAAGTGGCAGAGATAATATTTTTAGTGGCAACTGCAGACTGCCTATCTGCCGGCTTTCAGGCGCAACAAAAATCTGGTTGTCAGTCTCTGTATGTGAAAGGAAGTTTCCTGACGGATTCACCAATCGCCAAGCCCAGGGACAGAAACCTCAGATTCGGGAAGGGTGTTGATCTTATATTGTAAGCGTCGTTCACGAACGGATTTTTCGAAATTCCACCCTTAAGAGTGAGATAGGGGATGAAAGTTTCTATGGAAATTTCACCACAAGAACTAAAGAGGCGAGATTAACAGAAACCTCTCACTCCAGCTGCGAGAATCGCTTTCTGGTCGGAAGTGCTTCTATGGGCTTAATTAGCGTGAAAAGTTTGGAAGGCGTTGCAATTTGTGAACGAAATCACAGAAAGCTAATTAACAGTCACCACGACAGATTGGCTTTATCAGAACTGCACAGAAAAATAAACGACTCTCTGGTACATAAACTTTTCAGTAGGTCTAACATATGTTTACGAAAATAATTTTGTTGTTATCACTACACGAACGCGAGCGAAGCAATGGACGGTAAGCTAGTATTGCATATTATTACTGACCGAATTTTGAAATTTAAAATGCCATCACAATCTGCTCATTAAGAATCTAACCTTACGTTAAAAGTTTAAAACATCTTGAGGACCGAAGATCACGAGGCGCAAAAGTACCCAAACTACAGTTTATTCGCCCAGTGTTTGAGAACAAGAGCAGTTGGCAACTTCCAAAACACTTTAAACATAGTTTCAAATCTTCTCTCGACCTTTTCTCGCTTACGTGCTTAAAGTCAAATATTTAACACATTATCTCATTCGTTAAGTAACCACAATTTTGAAGCTGTTTCGTACATGGGAGTTTCATTCTTTAAACAGTTGTGAGTTTACTGGTTGTTAGTGCCACTGTAACACAAATGTCTTTGGACATACGAAGATGGAAAAAACTGTGAGACAAAAAAGAATTGGTCCAGGTTTTCTTTTTCTTTGAATTGCTATATAACGCTGTTAAGGTCCTCATGCAACTATTCAGTGTTATTTGACATAGGGTCCACTGCCTGTACTTATCTGTATATGGTCGACCTCAAATCCACCAAGAAAGTTCAGAATGTTGTTCTGGCGTCTTTTGCGAGTATTTAATACAAGCTAACCGTGATCTCCGGTGCCTCGTTAGTGGTATAAATACGATTTATTCGCCTTAATACCCGGGTTACCTTCGTTTCTGTCAAAATTTCACAACAACAGCGAAATTGAGAGGAAGGCAACAACTCTCGTCTGCAAACGTACTCCCAGGAGTGATGTTACAGGGTCGTTACTGTTTGCGGCACACATATCTCATCTAGTGGATAGCGCGGAAAACTCCACGAGGAAATTTGGTGGTAAGTTCCTATGGGACCAAACTGCTGACGTCATCGGTCCCTAGGCTTACATACTACTTGAGCTAACTTGAACTAACTTACCGTAAGGACAACACACACACACACCCATCACGAGGGAGGACTCAAACCTTCGACGGGGGGAGGGGGGGGGGGAGAGAAGGCACGCGAACCGTGACAAGGCGCCTCAAACCGCGTGGCTACCTCGCGCGGCTCCATGAGGATAGATGGCTCGTGCACACACTGGCAGGTGAACCTGAACGTGAACTGATGTGACGTCATGCCCATCAACAGGCCAGGAGATCAGTTATTGATCGATTACAGTACTGGCTGGCAATTGACGACTGGAAACAGGAATTACCGCAAAATGCCTAGGAATAATCATCCGGACCAAACAAACGTCCAGCGGCCTCATAAAAGAAGTAGTGACAAAAGTAAATACCAGGTTGAGATTCACTGGAAGAATCTTAAACAAAAATGTATTCACCCACGAAAAAAAAAAGTGGTTTACAAAACACTGGCACGACTGATTCGTGGCTCTTGTTCATCAGCCCGCGACCTTTGCCAAGTGCGGCTGATGGAAGGGATGGAGAAGGTCGAATGAAGAGCGGGCCCCTTCTTCGCGTAGTCTCCTGGTATGAGATGTTCAACTAACTGCAGTGGCAGGCGCTACAAGACAGGCGTTGTTCATCGTGGTGGGGCAGGGGGGTGGGGGTGGGGGTGGGGGTGGGGGTGGGGGGGGGTCTGCTGTTGAGAGTCAGGGAGAGAGGGTGACATCAGAGTACCGCTCAGAGAATGTCCCGCGTGTCAGGAGCGACGTGTATCAGAGGACAGTGACTAGTGCGTTTCTTTGAAGTGATATTTAACTTCCATTTTTTCTAAATATCTATGATAGGAAGCGATTCATGAACTCTACAAACATTAATGAGATACAAAAATAGACAAATCTCTTTCACAAAAGACAATATTATTAAACTGTTGTATATACTTTTACGACTTCTTCGTGTCTCTGAATGACTTCATAAAGTGAATCTGTGAAACAGATGGTTCACATTTAAAAGATGTAAAAAATATTTTCTGTGTAGAGATTACGTCATTTAACCGTCCTTTCAGTGCAAACGATAGTAAAGTTGTTGTTGTGGTCTTCAGTCCTGAGACTGGTTTGATGCAGCTCTCCATGTACTCTATCCTGTGCTAGCTTCTTCATCTCCCAGTACCTACTGCAACCTACATCCTTCTGAATCTGCTTAGTGTATTCATCTCTTTGTCTCCCTGTACCATTTTTACCCTCCACGCTGCACTCCAATACTAAATTGGTGATCCCTTGATGCCTCAGAATATGCCCTTCTTCTAGTCAAGTTGGCCACAAGCTCGTCTTCTCCCCAATTCTATTCAATACCTTCTCATTAGTTATGTGATCTACCCATCTAATCTTCAGCATTCTTCTGTAGAACCGCATTTCGAAAAGCCTTCTATTCTCTTCTTCTTCAAATTATTTATCGTCCATGTTTCACTTCCATACATGGCTACACTCCATACAAATACTTTCAGAAACGACTTCCTGACAAATATATACTCGATGTTAACAAATTTCTCTTCTTCAGAAACGCTTTCCTTGCCATTGCCAGTCTACATTTTATATCCTCTCTACTTCGACCATCATCAGTTATTTTGCTCCCCAAATAGCAAAACTCCTTTACAACTTTAAGTGTGTCATTTCCTAATCTAATTCCCTCAGCATCACCCGAATTAATTCGACTACATTCCATTATCCTCGTTTTGCTTTTGTTGATGCTCATCTTATACCCTCCTTTCAAGACACTGTCGATCCCGTTCAACTTCTCTTCTAAGTCCTTTCCAGAATTACAATGTCATCGGGGAACCTCAAAGTTTTTATTTCTTCTCCATGGACTTTAATACCTACTCCGAATTTTTCTTTTGTTTCCTTTACTGCTTGCTCAATATACAGATTGAATAACATCGGGGACAGACTACAACCCTGTCTCACTCCCTTCCCAACCGCTGCTTCCCTTTCATGCCCCTCGACTCTTATAACTGCCATCTGGTTTCTGTACAAATTGTAAATAGCCTTTCCTTCCCTGTATTTTACCCCTGCCACCTTTAGAATTTGAAAGAGAGTATTCCACTCAACATTGTCAAAAGCTTTCTCTAAGTCTACAAATGCTAGAAATGTAGGTTTGCCTTTCCTTAATGTTTCTTCTAAGATAAGTCGTAGGGTCAGTATTGCCTCACGTGTTCCAACATTTCTGCGGAATCCAAACTGATCTTCGCCGAGGTCGGCTTCTACCAGTTTTTCCATTCGCCTGTAAAGAATTCGCGTTAGTATTTTGCAACTGTGACTTCTTATTAGTAAAGTACCTAACTGAATCAGAATGATTAAATACGGAAGCTTTTTGTTTTGTCCCCGATCTTTATATGCGCCAGTTTTGTTTTGATTCCAATTAAATTGTTACATCCGCAGAAATTACAGTCACATTCATTTTACGACGTATGATATTATTTCCGGATTATGTTTTCCGAAGGGAATACTTTTCCTCTTTTCGTGGTCAATTACAAAAAACTTCGAAATTACCTAACTGTGGGCCGTAGCTGTTTTCAGAGATTAAGTGAACGGAATCAATAGCACTATTAATTATTCATGACTTTTATGGAAACAGATTACGGTAAATTAAAGACAAATAATTTCATCTCTTGGCCGCACTTCTTCTTATAAAGTTTCCTCCAAAGAAAGAATTGCTCAGTATGCGATTTACGTAAATTAAAGTTGGCCGATTATTAGATTTAAATCTAAACTCAATTTTAATACAGTTTGGAGTAGGTTTTTACGAGATTATGTTACAGGAACAGTGGGGATTCGGGTTGCTGCTTCCTCCCACATACGTCTCCGGAAATGAGCGCAACGAAAAACTCGGACTACCGGGAGTCGTTCCAGCCACGCGTCATTCGCACTGGCACCACACGCACCCTCCGCCACACACCGTCGGGCGGCATAAATGGGGGCAAGGAAACAACGAAATACGAGTGCTTTGTGACGAGCTACTGGAGATGACGGGCCCCTCGTAACAAAATACGCGGAAAAACTCTGACGGACGATTTCGAGTTCAGTTTGCACAATCTATGGACAGTTCGTCTTCGCTAATACAGTCAGTAATGCGAGGTGTTTGTACGTTAATACCATTCAGTACGCGACTCTGCGGATGCAGTATTAAGTAACTATGCTATTTTTGACAGTGTAAAGTGCCACGGCGTAGATGACAGCTAAGATGTAACGGCAAAGCAGACGACCGGCTGCAGGAAGCAAAAATTTCAAGTGGGGAGCACTGAGGATGGCAGTGAAAGTGCTCG
Organism: Schistocerca americana; assembly: GCF_021461395.2. Taxonomy (NCBI): domain Eukaryota; kingdom Metazoa; phylum Arthropoda; class Insecta; order Orthoptera; family Acrididae; genus Schistocerca; species Schistocerca americana. The sequence continues at coordinate 200,182,586 of NC_060128.1, read as the reverse complement.
AAACGCCCTGTGGAGGTTTAATAACACGTGTTTTGGTTTACTTTGTGTAATATTCAGTCACAGTTTCCATTAGACAGTACTAGTTGCTCGAAATAAGTATACGATTACTAGGGATGTGAAAACGAGGTTTGGGTAAACGGAAAGCAGGACAACAGCAGAATACAAGTAGCGGAGTGAGTGGGGGGCGACACAGAAAGGAAAGTAAGTGCAAGAGGAAATTAATGAAAACAGACATTACCTCTTTCATTCTGATCACGCCTTGCTTCCACCTACCTGTTTTCCTTACCTTTCTCGTTTCTAGCATACAACTGCAATTCGTCTACACCTTCAGCCATACTGTGCAAACCGCTGTGCGGTGCACGGTAGAGGGCGCTTCACACTGTCCCATTTATTATGGCTTCTTTACGTAAGGAGCGATACCTGTGTGCGCCTGTAATTAGTCTACCCTCGTCTCTGCTGTCCCCACGGGGAGGACGGGCAGTTTACTGCTGTATTCCTCACTGAACACCACTTCGGAGGTAGCCTTTAGCCGGGTGGCTGTTGACCGTCAATTACGTGTCTGCCAGGATTGGTGAACAACTTACACAGTCCATCACTTTTTTGTACATCAGGCGATAATGTATAGTATATCAAACGGGAATATCGCGTGAAAAACCAGTATTGGGAAAGGTGAATCGGCGACCTGGATTTGTTGAATGCGTTCCGGAAAAGCGCAGTGCATTTGCGAAGGACACAACGTAGAAGCCGGCCAACTCTAGAATACTGTTCCAGTGTTTGGGGTCCTCATCAAACAGGCGTGGAAGCACGAATCGAATGGATTGAGAGACGTGATCATAGGACCGTAACAGGGAGGTACGGTCCGTATGAAAGTGTGTGAGTATGCGTCCGTCAGAAAGTGGTCTTTCATCCACAAAGCGTTTTTTGCACCGCTGTCAATGGTAAGCATGTGAAAGATCCTTTCTATCCGATGACGGTAGTTAACCTTCGGAGCGTAAAGTGGATGAAGTAAGACTTTCTGACTGACGCACAATTACGTACTTTTTTTTGTTAATAGTCGCAGTCCTCACAACACTGTTCAGAGTAGAAATAATTGATTAACCGGCACACAAACACGAAAGTGTAACAGACATGTTGAGGGAACTTAAAAGAAACGGCGTGCTTGCGAGCACCTCTCGGTGGCTGGCTTTTGAAACTTTATTCCAGAGAGGCTGCACCGCGAACGTCGCTCATCTCCCGCACGGATCGTCAAAATAAGATAAAAAGTCCGTTTCTTCCTCTCTCCGTCATGCACCGTCAGGTGCATTCATTCTTTTCGTGAACGGTTCAAGATGTCGAAATGCGGTTTCCGGCAAATGATAGCACGCAGATTGGGCTGTAATTTTGACTTTTGTCTAATCCTCTTAATTCTTCCACCAGCCGAGCTATTGAAGGAAATATAGCTTCTGATAAATGGAAACAAAAACGTTTTTCATACCGATCGAGAGTTTATGAAAATACGAGTGGAGTGATGTAACCTCCATTAATGTCGGCGCGGAAACTTTTCGCAGAAGTGTCCGAAAAGCGGAAGGCGAGACGGTTTGTGCGGTCCACTTCCCCAGCTGCTACAGCCCTACAGAACGCCGATGTGCAACTCGACATTACGGCAACCGTTATCGCAGAGAATTACCCGATACAGAGCTCAAGCCGCTTCGGAAAACCTAAGTTTTCAAGTAACAGTGTCCAGCAGCAGCGGTCCTAGCACAGTGCCTTGGGGCGCACCAGGAGTTGCTTTAGGCGTGAGAGGAGACGCCAGCAACTCAGTCACTCGCTATTGGAGTGCTCGTTTTCGAAACAGTTCACTTTGCTGTAGTCTCACACTATTTGAACACGAAATTCCGGTTTGGGCCACCCGTGTCCATTATCATATCAACCGACTGATTTCTTGAGTGGTTGCAGTGAACTCCGCCTTACTGTCTGCAACCGAGGCACATAATTCTTATCGAAATACTTTGTGATTATGTCGGAAAGTTAGTTGTTTAGAAAACAAGAACTACAGTACTTTAGTGCCAGTAGAAAACTGGATATTATCTCCATCCAGGATAAAGTCATACGTTCCACTTGTCTGACACAATAATCGTGGTGTTCCTAAAAAAAAGTGCAGAAAAAACCAACGTTGTAAAAACAGAACGCCTGGAAGTTTGACGTTATGCCGTGAGATGATGACGCTGTAGCGTTGTAAAATATCGTTTGTCATAAGAGGCCTATTTCGGCGTTGTTCACGTCTCCAGGTTATGTCAGGTGGTCTCGATATCCACGTGGCGTCTTTGTCCCAGTTGCTGTCACAGTACTGGACACGTTTGCTCCTCCGGTGTGCAGCTACAGTAGGTGTTAAATTTTTGCTGGAGCAGTTATTTGTGAAGTCGTCGAATTACGAAAGTTGATTTCGTAATGAGGTTACTTGACAACTGTGTTGACAGTTGGGTCAGAAGATATGTTACATGGAACACATGCTTTTTTCATACCATTCTAAAGCTATGTCAGTGGTATACAGCAAATGTTTCACTCCTACAATTGCTCCACCAACATCAGTGGAGCAGACTTGTAGTAGAGTACTGTGACAGCAACTGAGACGTCGATGCCACATGGATATGAAAACCACCTGATACAACCTAAAGATGACAATCTTCATCTGGAACAGGGCAACGCAAAAATACCTGCCTATAACAGCGCGGATACGAAAACTGCGTCTGGATTGAGGATTTCTTGGTACGGAGGACACAACAAGTTGGATGAAGAGCAGTCGACAGATGTAGAAGTATCAACAGTCGAGCCTCAGGGAAGTCTGTTGGGACCCCTCCTATACATGCTGTACGTTGATGGCGTTGCGAACAATACTAATAGCAACGTCGGCGTTTACGCAGATGATGTGTCTGTCTCTAATGGAATACTACTAGAAAAGAAGTACTCAACTATCCACGCATCTCTGAATGAGATTGTGAAAGTGATGCCAAACAGCTTCAAATGTTCAGCAATCTAAAACTGTCCATTTCACAAAACTCAAACTGCGTAGTACCTTATGACTATACCACCAGCGAGTCTCAGTTGGAATCGGCCAATTCACACAAATACCTGGGTGTAACACTTCGTGGAGATACGAAACGGAACAATCGTATAGGTTCGGTTATAGGTACAGGTGCAGCTTCACTGGTAGAGTACTGGGGACATACAGTCTACAAATAGCGTTCCTTACAAAGCGCTGGTGCGACCCGTAATAGAATATTGCTCAAGTGTGTCGAACGCGTACCAAGTTAGACTTCCAGGAAATAGCAACCGCCGGCCGGGGTGGCCGTGCGGTTCTAGGCGCTACAGTCTGGAACCGCGTGACCGCTACGGTCGCAGCTTCGAATCCTGCGTCGGGCATGGATGTGTGTGATGTCCTTAGGTTAGTTAGGTTTAAGTAGTTCTAAGTTCAAGGGGACTGATGACCTTAGAAGTTGAGTCCCATAGTTCTCAGAGCCATTTGAACCAAATAGCAAACGTATAAGTTGATAGGTGAAAGTTACGGTGATGTATTTGGAAAACGTGATAATAAAGTCCGTCTTACGATGGTAATGCAAACTTCGGAAAGACTTCATCACGAGGGCTTCAGTTTGTTATCAGAGAGCCTCCACTAAGAAGTGAACACATCAAAAATGTTGCTGATTTGTGAATGTTGCTGATTTTTATTCTACTGCATAATTTGCACATTTCGCTTTCCCTGTGGTATCCCACTCGTGTGACTGACCCGAGTCTGCCAAGCACTGCCACTATGAAATGAGAAGAAGGCGACGTGTTGGATTAACCTGCCGCAGAGTGCTCGGGCATAACCTGACGTAGCAGACCACTGAAGATGAGACGTGTGTGTGTGTGTGTGTGTGTGTGTATCGGGTGAGGGCACTCAACCTTGACGTCATGATCGCCCTTACGAAAATTAGCAGGAACGAATGTCGTTAAAAATACGTACAGTCTTAGCAGTGTTAGAAAACAAGAGGGAAAAAGTTTTACATTACTACATTCACTCTTTCCCCACCTCACGCATGGTCGCTCGCACCATCAAACATCCTTGAAGGAAGTCGAACAACGGTCAAATGTTCTGATACTGTCAATTAATACCCAAGGAATACAATAGAAAAGGCAATGTAACTACACAGGAATATGTAGCTGTCTCATTTTCCTTAAAAAAAAAAATAATTAAAAGTCCCACGTAATTCGTTCGAATGTCAGTTAAAACAGAGGGCAATTTGAAAATGCTGAACGCCTGACATTGGAAGTAATGTTATATATACGCACACATGGTTGCACTCTTGGATAATAAAACTGAGATCCTACAGTGGTTCTCAAAATGGATTCATTATTTAGAACCTACTTACAAAGTTTCAGTACCGGAAGAATCTAGGTACACATCACAGATCCCTAAATATCACATCATCTTTTTAGCGGAATGCTGAGAAGTGGCGTGGCAGAAGACTGTCAAGAAAAATGAATATCCAGGTTGAAGATTGGAAGTGTTATATGTGTTGGATGAACTCTGGGAAAATGCGATGCGTTAGTGAAAGAAAATGCGTGCAAGATGTTAGTGCGAGCAATTCTGGAGCACTGTTCCAGTGATGGAGTCCGTATCCAGTAGTTGTCACAGCAAACACGGGACGAATTCAGAGGCGCGGTTACGAGGCCGCTAGGTAGCTGTATACCCAATACGGAGGTGTGGCAGAGGTGGTCGGAGAACGTTATTGGAAGTAAGACCATCTCGCGGAACGCCGTTGGTTAAATTTAGAGAAGTTGTATTCGAAGGAGACCGCGCGAACATTATGCTGGCAGCTTCGCGTATGTCAGTCCGCCTACGGATCTCAGTGGTCAGCGTGCCTGGCTAGCATTCGGAGGTTTCGAGTTCAATTCCCGGCACTGCCAGGGACATTTTTGCTGGCGGGAAGGCGGGAAGCGGGTGCGCTCAGCGACAACGACCGGGAGAGCCGCATCCAAATGCCGGCACTGGCACAGGGTGGCACGGCGGTCGGTCGGTCCCGGTTGGCCCATTTGGAGCAGAACGCGAAACTTTGCTCCGCTTCGTATACCCCGCGTAGGAAGCGTGAGAAAAAGATGAGACATTAAGATGTGCACAGAGACGTACGGTAGTCATTTTCCTCGCTGAACATACGTATGGAGTCAGAACGAAACTCGATGTTAATAGTGACATAAGATGTATCGTCCGCCATGCACTGTGCTGTGGTTCGCGGAGTATACATGTAGGTGGATCTCGTGCGGTCAGTGAAGGCATACTATTACACTAATTACAGCGCACACGGAGACGCTGCCGGCTGCTACAGAAGCGGGAGTGCGCCAGAGTGTGGCCGTGTTTACCTGTGAGAGGTCCGGGTCGTCGCGTATCTTGTACTCGAGCGACTTCTCGCCCTTGGCGCTGGCTCTGTCAGCGGCCAGCGTCAGCAGCAGCAGCATCAGCGCGGTAAGCCTCGGGCCCTCCATCGCCGGCGCGCACTCTCTCCCTGCCTGACTACCCCTCAGCACTCGCCTCACCTAACCCTATCCGCTACTCTGTGACTTGCTCTCGCGCCCACACACCTTCGCCGGCCGCCGTCCGCTGCAGACTGGACTCGCCTCTGCGCTCCGCGGCTTGGCGGCCTCTCGAGGTCGCGCTAGTGCGCGCGGCCGCCGCCAGAGGCGCTGCGCTGCGCTCCGCTCCGCTCCCCGCACGGCTGCCAACGTTCCGCTACTTTTTCTTTTTTTTTCCCCCCCTCACCGCCGCGATTGTTGACTGCCAATTTCTTGGCGGGACACGGCACACTCGTAGAGGTGTAGTAAAACAAAGGGCAGCAGCGCCAACGGCAAAATTAAACGCTAGATTCCGCCTTCAAATGTTTTGCTCGTCAACGTGCCGAATCTGTTGTCCTATTTAAATCGGTTGGAAACCGACGTTAGAAAGCAGAATTTGCGACGTCGCGTCGTAGGGACGAGTACGGCCTTCTGCGATTTCCGCGGCGTTAGAAAATCTCTGTAGATTTTCCGTGTCCCACGAAAGTGAAATTCTCGTGTGATTATTGTAGGATAACCAGAATTCCAAAATCGCAATATGGGACTCAAATCACATCTTCAAATGAATCGACTATTGGGGAAACTTCGGTTAATACTAGTTTATACTACAACTGCATTCATCGTAGCGTTTATTTGGTATGACCCACACTAAAAATACATCAAATTACCGTGCTTTACTAATCGAACAAATACTGTATTCATTTAATGTTATCACGTGCATACAAATGTTCGAAACAATTTCTCGCTTTGCTGTTCCAGCTTCAGAAACGGAAGTTCGGGTTTAATTTCCTCAGTAAATACACACTTTCTTTTTGGCATTTCTGTGGAAACCTGGCAATATATCACATCAAGAAAGAAACGTAACTTGTGACTGTAGCGGTCCAGAGCCAAACAACTGTACGCGGTGACCTGAAGCAATATGCTGGTGATGGTCAAAGCATTTAGGATATGAAATGCAGAGTGGCTATAGGAATACGAGGAATTAGTGAATATTCAATATAATCTTAAAAGTTAGGAAGTATTTCCTGAAGGTATTACTCAGGAAGTGAAACCTGAATGGTGGGCATTTCAGACAAGAAGAGAATACAACCTTTCGAAATGTGATGCTATGGAAGAATGCTGAAGATTAGGTAGGTAGACCGAGTTTTGGAGAGGAGGGCGAAGCTAAAAATTGCAGGGGAAGACAGAGGACCGAAGACAGTAAGAGCTGCGTGCAGGCTACAGTAGAGAGACGAAGAGCCTGGCGTGGACAGCTGCGTCAGACCAGTCTTCAGGACACCAAAAACAACAAGGACAAAATTTTTTCTGTAAGTCTGCAGACTTTCACGGGCGTTTTCATTGAAGGCAAAATCTTGTACATGTTTATATGGCCATCTTCCGAAGCAGCTGTTGCTGTTACTGTTGTAGCCCTCAGTCCAGAGACTGGTTTGATGCAGCTCTCCATGCTACTCTATCCTGTGCAAGCTTTTTCATCCCCCAGTACCTACTGCAACCTACATCCATCTGAATCTGCTCAGTGTATTCATCTCTTGGTCTCCCTCTACAATTTTTACCCTGTACACTGCCCACCAATACTAAATTGGTGAGCCCTTGATGCCTCAGAACACGTCCTATCAACTGATCCCTTCTTCTAGCCAAGTTGTGCCACAAATTTCTCTTCTCCCCAATTCTGTTCAGTACCTCCTCATTAGTTATGTGATCTACCCATCTAATCTTCAGCATTCTTCTGTAGCACCACATTTCGAAAGCTCCCATTTTCTCCTTGTCTAAACTTTTTATCGTCCATGTTCCACTTCCATACATGGCTGCACTCCATACAAATACTTCCAGAAACGACTTTCTGACTCTTAAATCTATACTCGAAGTTATCAAACTTTATCCTCTTCAGAAACGCTTTCCTTGCCATTGCCAGTCTATATTTTATATCCTCTCTAGTTCGACCAAAATCAGTTATTTTGCCCTCCAAATAGCAAAACTCCTTTACTACTTTAAGTGTCTCATTTCCTTATCTAATTCCCTCAGCACCACCCGACTTAATTCCTCTACATTCCATTGTCCTCGGTTTGGTTTTGTTGATGTCCATCTTATATCCTCCTTTCAAGACACTGTCCATTCCATTCAACTGCTCTTCCAGGTCCTTTGCTGTCTCTGATAGAATTATAATGTGACTGGTGAACCTCAAATTTTTTATTACTTCTCCGTGGAGTTTAATTCCTACTCAAAATCTATCCTCTTCTTTTCTAAACTGTTTACCGTCCGTGTAGCCATGTATAGATGTGAAACATGGACGATAAACATTTTCGACAAGAATAAAATGATGCTTTTGAAATGTATTGGTAGAGAAGAATGCTGAAGATTAGATGTGTAGATCACGTAACACAGATATGTTGTCTAATTCGCGTTGCAATTCGTTTTAATCATTTGATGAATTTAGAAGACGGTAAATGACAGCATCAGCTACAAACAATCTAACAGGCTGAAGATGTAGACCATCTTATGTAGAACAGGTACAGCAGACGGCCTATAACACTTCCTTGGGGAACGCCAGACAGTACTTCTTCGATGACTTTCTGTCAAGTTCTACGAACTGTGGCATTTCTGACAGGAAATCACGAGTCCAGTCGGACGACTGAGACGATAGTCCATAGGGACACGATTAGAAGCCCCTTTTGAGCACGCTTGGAGATCAAATAATATTGTGCCTAAATATATTACTGTATAGGTTAAAAAACTGTTTTCCAGTGCTAAAAAAAGAGCAGGGTAGCTCAGAAAATTTGGTGGAACAACGAAATCGAGTCTGTTTCTTCCAAAAAGCAAACCCCGAAAGGGCAGCTATACAGAGCACAACTCAATGTTGCAGAAGTTCTGAATAATACCACTTTGTTCTCCGAACTTGTTAGCAAGCTTGGACATCGTATATATACAGTGGTAGAGAAAATGAAAAACCCACAGAGAAAAGATTGCAAACTTAAAAGCTAAATAAACGTCTAGACAGCCACAAGTTACACCCAGTCTAACGGAAAACGTCAGTTCTACCCAAGATTGATAAACCTCACCGACACTGTACTGCTTACAAAAATATTAACTGCAGTAAGCTTAAGATGGAGAAACCAATAATAAGTGATAAAATCTTGTAGGGTGTTAGGCCGTGTCAGGTTCTTCTGCTGCGATCTTCCTCAGTAAAGTGAAGCGCCGGCACGCCAGTCAGGGCTGTGAGGAGGCGTCAGCCAATCGCGCGCTGACCGACCCCTTTCCAGGACGACAACGCGACAGCAGCGGCCTCTCCTCTATGCGAAGAGGACACGAGCGCCGCCCCCGACTGGTTGTGGCCAGTTGAGCAGCAGGATCGACAACAGGCACTCGTGTAGCAGCGACTTAGGAATTGTACATACTGAAGAAGCTTGTTTATTTCGTAGGTCACCCTTTGCTTGAGACACACCTGTGTAACACAAAGTTAAGTATTGTAATCTAAAACTCATTAATAAGATTTGTCTAGCGATCTGAGAAAGCAGGTTTCCTCGACGCCCCATATTCGACGACTAGGCAGGGTTTAACACTTGTGAACAATATCGAAGCGCACTGTGAGGTTCACTTATAAAACGGAGTTTTCCCCACTTATGCTGAAGAAGTGGGGCTGTTTGGGTAAAATGAATAACGCAGTGCTCAACACTCTGTCTCTATGTGCCTACCTTCATTAGTGTTCCATTCCCTAAAGAACACGACGAAGGCCAATCCACAATGGTCCGTTTGTAGACGGGTCTTCAGAACGATGTATCGTGATTAATTACTCTAATAAGGACGAGGAAACAGCTTCTCACTCTGATAGATTACGATTATTTTGTAGGCTTGCTGACCACATTAGCAGAATTGTACGTAAGAACGGTATACAGACGACGTTTTTCGGTCAGAGCAAAAGAGCAGGCTTTCTCCGACGCGAAGCTAATGAAGCTGCTGGCCTCCACAGTGCGGGAGTTTGTCGGGGCCAGAGAGAAATAGGGGCTAGAGATGTGTCGGTCGAGAACTAACGGGTCCAAAGGAACGGTTCACCAAGATGAACGGAACGAGCGAGGAACGAATTTTAAGGAACGGTCTTTAATAGTTCACTTGAATCGCGGCGTTCTACTTGGAACGGGAAACGGCCCGTCCCGTTCCCGCCTGTCTCGGCCTCGCTCGGCCGGACTCGTCCTCCTTCGCGTGGCCACTCGTCGCAGTTCCACTGCCGACTACTCAGTTCAGTATCGAGTTGTTGTTCTTTCATTCGCTCTTCGCACGCCCATTCTAGATCTGTTTCAAACATTTTTTGAACTCTGAACTTCTGGTTCTTTTCGTATTCTATTCAGTGTCCACGACAGGCAATTAAAATGTATTTTATAATTACGTAAAGTACATTAAAATTACGTGGTATGTCATACATACATATTTTCAGGTAACAAAACGGCGTTTCAGCTTACTTCACTATTTCTATAAACAGCAGAAGAAATACTTGTAAAAAGGGAAGATTGTTTGTTATTACACATGCAAAGGAAGTCAGCACGGCACAGTCGAGTGGCCAATTTCCGTTTTTTTCCATCCAAGGTAAAAGAGCGTGCTCATTATTATGGAAAGCAGACAGACCTACAGCCGAATGAAGCCCGCGCTTCGTAATCGAGTGTATGGTGCCACATTTTTTAAAGAGAATATGGTAACTCCTACAATATCATTTCAGTGGTACAGGGTGGCGCTCCAAAAATCGGCCCCGAGTACTAGACTGCTCATTGTCGCTTACCAATCGTCATCTACTGATCTGAAGTTGTTCGCATTACCTTATTTGTTATTTCTTCACTGCCTAATTATTACATGTTTCTGCTCGTAGCGGTCAACAAACCGAGCGTAAATGGCGAGCAGTCTGTACTCGCGGCCGGTTTTTCGTGCGCCATCTCATATTGTTTCACTGTTATCAGCCACGTAACGCTACAGTTGGCTAAACGAGGGGCTTTGCAGAATCACGAAAATTACAAGTGTGTGAGAATTCTGTTATGAATAAAAACACTGTACTCCAGCGGGGAGTTAAGTGACCCCCCCCCCCCCCCCTGGCGCGCCACCATCTTCAGTCACCTATGCTACTAATTTTCAATTTTTCATAAGAATCATATACCAAGAACAATGAACGGTGAATGAGTGAAAATGAACGGTTCCCAAAAAAGAGCGATCACCAGTCAACGAGTGCCAACGATGAACGACTTTGCCCATCTCTAATACGGGCCGCGCAACCAATGCGTGACGTCACACTAGCCGCCTTGTCCGCTCAGCTTCGTCTTGGACCCACGGGAAATCTGTACGCCAACGAACAGGTACCTGCTGAAGGTCTTATCTTTCTCCTGTGTTATAGAGAGCTCGCATGCAATTAAACGAGCAGTTAGGAGTCATTAAACGCGTCTGAAACACTTGCTCGCTCCCCGCCGTAGACGGCTGCTGGCAGTGGCAAGACCTACAGTGTCACGGGCAGTCGGCAGCTCGAGGTCTAGTGGCTAGCGCTGCTGCCACTGGATCACGAGGTCCCGGGTTCAATTCCCGGCCGGGTCGGGGATTTTGTCCGCCAGGGGACTGTGTTGTCCTCATCATCTCGTCATCTTTCGGGAAGTGCCGAAACGGGAAATGGAAAGAAGATGTGGACCTTGTGCGGGTGCTGATGACCGCAGTGCCGAGCGCCCCTCAAACCGAGGCCTCGGAATCTATGGATGTGTTTCCCTCAGAAAAAGGAAATTTGTAAGACTGGAGAAGACACCGTGACCGAGCGGTTCTAGGCGCTTCAGTCCGGAACCGCGCGACTGCCACGGTCTCAGGTTCGAATCTTGCCCCGGGCATGGATGTGTGTGATGTCCTTAGGTTAGTTGGGTTTAAATAGTTCTAAGTTCTAGGGGGCTGATGACCACAGATGTTAAGTCCCATAGCGCTCAGAGCCATTTGAACCATTTTTGTAAGACTGGATGTCATGAACTGATTATATATATAATGACTTTTTAACACTATTAAGGTAAATACATTGTTTGTTCTCTATCAAAATCTTTCATCTGCTATGTCTGTCAGTAGTTAGTGCCTTCAGTAGTTATAATCTTTCATTTATCTGGCAATATTTGCTGTATTGCAGTAGTTCGAGTAAAGAAGGTTTATGTGAGGTAAGTGATTCATGAAGAATTTATTGTTAGTCAGGGGCATTCTTTTGTAGAGATTATTGAAAGAGAGATTGCGTAGCGCAAAAAAAAAAAAAAAAAAAAAAAAAAAAAAAAAGGAATGTGTCTCAGTTTAGTGATGATCAGAATAAGTAGAGAGAGAAATGGCCGAGTACATAATGCAAGAGGTTTATCAGCACAGTCATTTACAATTTTTCTAAGCAGACGTTACAATGTCTAATTCAGAAAGATAATAATCGTCTACAATTAACAGCTGCAATATTCCAAACATCTCTGCCATTAGAACATTCAATTTAACATCGCCTAATTTCGCTTTATATGGTATAGACACAGGGTTTTTATATTTCTTCGAGATGGTTTCCAGTGCTTCGTTGACGATTTGTTCCGATATTCCTCATGCTGCCACACTGCCGTTTCCATGTAGAAGAAATGGCAGCTTTTTCTTGACACCATGTCTTGCCGTGAAGAAGTTGGAGAATTTACTACGCAGATAATAGTTAAATGAGCCACACATCTCGTCCTTCAGCATTACAGATCGCCCCTTCTCTAACTGCTCCTGATAGTCCCTCGATCACAGATTTTAACTACCACAATGTTATCGCAAACGACCCTGTAACAGGAGCTAAGGAAAGTACCATCTTCGGCGTAATTTACGTTGCCATTGTCAGAAACAAGACTGTAGTCGTTCTGCAGTAGTAACCATAAACCAAAGCATTCGTCTGTTGGTCTCCTCCTCCGTAATAGCTGAGGCATGTGAAGCACTTGGGAGCAGTCCATGTTGACACTTTGAACTCCCACAGAAGACTGATCGGTGGCGGCTGTCATGCTCCTTTTGTACTCTAAATAACCAAGATGGCCGAACTTCCGGTCACGTGATCTTCCGGTCATAAACTTGATTGTGCGTGCTATCCAACTGTAAACCCCTAGCTGAACTGCGCTATTTTACGAGCAAGGTGTCCGTGGGAGGGAGGGCGACTGGCCCTCGCGAGTACCGCCCTACCACGCGTACGTTTGTGTTTTGGGTGGACTCGGGTAGCCGCCAGAACCTCGGCCAGCTGCATGTCTGGGGCTGGTTGGAGCAGCGGGTGAAACTAGCAGGCAGCGTCCTCACAATTTGGCTGCTCTGAGAGGTGTGATCGTCAGCAAAAGGGATTCAGCTGGACGCGGCGTACCCGAAGCATCCGAAGTGAGGCCGGGCCGTTACCAGTTGGCAGGGATGGCGCCACACACAGCGTGAGTGCCGTGTGCCCTCAGGCCCTCAGCGGGACAAAGCTTTACTCTAGCGTGCTCGTGTGATAGGCAGGATAACGAAAATAGTGAGCGGTGGTATTTAGTGGGCAGGGCTTTTAGGTTCCACGGTTAATAAATGCCGTCTGAAAATGAGAAAAGGCTTGCGCCACTTTTGGAGATGGCGCGATAGTCTGTGGGCTCGTCGGCGTGGACGCGTGCTGTCGCCTGGCTGGCGGCTGCCTGTGTCAACAGGTGCTGGGGGCGGCAGCAGCAGCAGGGGGCGGCAGGCGGGACACGGTGTGCAGCGCGGCGCGGGCAGGGAGGGGGGGGGGGGAGGGGGCGCACACACACACACACACACACACACCTAGAGAGCCTGCATAGGGAGAGAGCGGCCAACCGGACGATACGGCGGCCATTTTTCTGCCAAACTGCGGGCGGGACTTCTGAATGGTCTGGTCTGGAGTAGTGGAGTACAAAAATGGTTCAAATGGCTTAGAACTACTTCAGTCTAACTAGCCTAAGGACATCACACACATCCACGCCCGAGGCAGGATTCGAACCTGCGACCGTAGCGGTCGAGCAGTTCCAGACTGTAGCGCCTAGAACCGCTCGGCCACACCGGCCGGCAGTGGAGTACACACTCAGCGAATCAAAAGCACAAGACAATATGGCGAAATCATTCGTCAAATGCCTTTCTTTACAGCTATAAATACTCCTAGTAGCCTACTACGTACAGCACAGAAAAATTTGATACAGTGGCTCTAAAAATTATTCGTTACTTGCATTTATCTGCTTTAAAGTTCGTTTACTAGACATATTGCAATGAAAGTAACGTAAATAAAAAATATAGTGTATAGCATTTATTTTGTATCGGAAGTGCATAACGCTAAACGTACCTGTATTACGTCAGATGAATGAAAGTCGTAAGCGGTTGTTTAATTGTGACATGCAAAAAGTTTGAGACGTCTGAGTACTCCTTGTCACGTTTTCAAACTTTTTGCATGTCTCAAGTAAACAACTGCTTACAGCTTTCTTTCATATATATATATATATATAGTGAGTACCTCTCGTAGATAACAAACGAAAAAGATTTCAAAAATCAGGTAATGTTATAACGTTAAATGTAGGCTACTGTAATAACGACCAAATATAACAAGAAAACTACAGTATCCCTTCTACCCCACAGTAAGTAGACCTATTAAAAACTGTCTTCGAGAGTACCTACAATTATTCACTACGAATAATGTTTCAACAACCACGACAACTGAGGAAAACGTGCCTACAACTTTCCTGCGTCAACAGTTTTATATGTAGCAAAAACGACTTACTTCCCATGGATAAGAGTACTTGTTTGGTTTCCACGTGGCTCCTCTTTGATTTATGTCAGCCCTGTTGACTGTGACTGCCCGCTGCTTTCGTGTTTCTTCATTGCGCGGAAACGCTGACACGCGAAATCCACCTTCGCCTCTACTGGAATAACCAAATGCAGCATAACCTCGCATCGTTTACGAACGTCTGCAGAAGGAATTACAGATGTCAAAAACAATACTGTACAATTACTAACATGTTTGTTTCAAACATGAAGGCTTACCGACTTCATCACAAAACGCTTCACTATTACAACTCGTATTTAAGATCGCAAACGCTAATTACGTACTAAAAACGATATACAACTAAATCGAACATGCATGCACAACGCATAACAAGTCTCTCAATAATCCAAATACCTTTTAATCGTTTCCAAAAGTCCTCTGAACTTCAATGCAACTCAAAAGCATAGCGAACATAGGAAGCGCGACAGACGTTTGGCAGAAAAATGGCGCCAAAGCTGATCAACCAATCACGGACAACTTCACCTACGACCACTCTCTCTGTATACAGGCTCTCTACACACACCTACCTACCAACACCTACACGTACCGTGCAGACACAGCGGCTGTCTGGCCGACCGCTGCTGTCTCAAAGGTCAACATGGACGACTCGCATTAGCACGTCTAGCCGTTAAAGTCTATACACTGAAGCGCCAAAGAAACTGGTGTGGGCACGCCTATTCAAATACCGACATATGTAAACGAGCAGAACACGGCGCTGCGGTCGGCAAAGCCTATATAAGACAACAAGTGTCTGGCGCAGTTGTTACATCGCTTACTGCTGCCACAATGGCAGGTTATCGTGACTTAACTGACTTTGAACGTCGTGCTACAGTCGGCGCATGAGGTAGCGGTGAAGTGGGGATTGGCCGTACGACTATTTCACGAACGTACAGTGAATATCAGGAATCCGGTAAAACATCAAGTCTCCGACATCGCTGCTGCCGGAAAAGAATCCTGCAAGAACGGGACCAACGACGACTGAAGAGGAACTTTCAACGTGGTAGAAGTGCAACCCCTCCGCACATTGACGCATATATCAGTGCTGGGCCGTCAGCAAGTATCAGCGTGCGAACCATTCAACGAAACATCATCGGCCCCTCGTGTACCCTCGATGACTGCACGGCACCAAGCTTTAAGCCCCGCCTGGGCCCGTCAACACAGATACTGGACTGTTTGTTGGTGACTGGAAACGTCTTCCCTGGTCGGACGAGTCTCGTTTCAAATTACATGGAGCGGATGAACGTTTACGGGTATGGAGACAATCTTACCAACCCACGGACCCTGCATGTCAGCACGGGACTGTTCAAGATAGTGGAAGCTCTACAATGGCGTGGGGCGCGTGCATTTGGACAGATATGGGACGGCTGACACGTCTCGATACGACTCTGACAGGAGACGTGCACGTAAGCAACCTGTCTGATCACCTGCATCCAGTCACGTGCATTGTGCACTCCCACGGACATGGGCAATTCCAGCAGGACAATGCGACACCCCACACATCCATAATTGGTGCAGAGTGACTCCTCGAACACTCTTCTGAGTTTAAACACTTCCGCTGGCCACCAAACTCCCCAGACGTGGACATTATGAAGCGTATCTGGGACGCCTTACAGCGTGCTGTGCTGTTCAGAAGAGATCTCCACCCCTTCGTACTCTTACGGATTTATAGACAGCCCTGCAGAATTCATGGTGTCCAGCACTGCTCCAGACATTAATCGAGTCCATGCCACGTCGTGTTGAACACTTCTGCGTGCTCGCGGGGGCCCTACGCGGTATGAGGCACGTGTACCAGTTCCTTTGGCTCTTGAATGTAATTATCACCTACAATAACATAACGTACGCAATTGCTCTTTTTTTTTTTTTGTTTGCAGGTAGCCGGTAGATGTCTGCAGTACTGTGTGTGTGCGTGCGCGCGCGCGAGTGTGTGTGTGTGTGTGTGTGTGTGTGTGTGTGTGTGTGTGTGTGTGTGTGTGTGTGTGTGTGTGGAGGAGTAGTTTGTCAGCGGCCTTACGAAATAAACAGAAACGGTCGCGGTTAAAATGGAGAAAATGCGAGAAATTCATACAAACTCCCACCCACTCTCACCCGTGACACTACGTCCGGTCGTGGAGAACAGCGTTAAAAGTGTTGTGATGTCAAGCAGAAGTACGGGAGACAAGAGGAAAACTGAAATAGATTCACAGCAATCTGACGCTCGCTGATCACTTACCAAAAAGACAGGTGCGCCAGCCATCCTAGTAACCCATTACAGGCATACTCGTAAAAATTGTAGAGAACAAGTTGAACAGTTCAAAAAACGTTACAAGTTGTACCACATTTGTTTGATTGTCAATCAAAAAAGAGGGAAGATCGGTCGGCAAATTAGCTACCGCTCCCTAGTGAGAAAATGAAACACCTTCTAGTGTGTCGCACTGAGAGGCGTACACAAAGAGAGCCACAGGGCTGGCTGGCTGGCTGGCTGGCTGGCTGCGAGGTGTGGGCGACGAGCAGACGCTTGGGGGAAAGTGGGGGAGGGGGGGGGGGCTCAACTCGCCCCACACGCGTCGCGACCGATTAATGTCGATACTGGTTGGAACCGATACCGGTGTTTTAGTTTTGAGTAGCCCGAATTTTTCTGTATCTGTGTGGTCTCGGTTGTAACAGGTGTTTTTTTTATTTTTTACTAATAACCGAGTAAAAAGACCGAAGTATCAATTAGCCATAACCCAACACTACAATTTTTCATTTTTAAATTAATCTCTCTTAAAAAAAGGAGTAAGTTTTATCCGTAGAATTTGCATTCGTTTGAAATATTGCTTTATTTGAGTAAACGAGAAAAGTGATCTGTGCTGTTTTAATAACTATGGCAACGGGAACAAGCAAGCAACACGTGGCATGAGAACCGGTACAGCAGTGCCGTGCGTGGTGGCTCGAGGTGCGGGCAGAGTGCGGGACCCGGTCCCCACCACCCGGTCCCCACCACCCGGTCCCCACCACCTGGTCCCCACCACCTGGTCCCCACCACCCGGTCCCCACCACCCGGTCCCCACCACCCGGTCCCCACCACCTGGTCCACACCACCTGGTCCCCACCACCTGGTCCCCACCACCTGGTCCACACCACCTGGTCCCCACCACCTGGTCCACACCACCTGGTCCCCACCACCTGGTCCCCACCACCTGGTCCCCACCACCTGGTCCACACCACCTGGTCCCCACCACCTGGTCCCCACCACCTGGTCCACACCACCTGGTCCCCACCACCTGGTCCCCACCACCTGGTCCACACCACCTGGTCCCCACCACCTGGTCCCCACCACCTGGTCCACACCACCTGGTCCCCACCACCTGGTCCCCACCACCCGGTCCCCACCACCCGGTCCCCACCACCCGGTCCCCACCACCCGGTCCCCACCACCCGGTCCACACCACCTGGTCCCCACCACCCGGTCCCCACCACCTGGTCCCCACCACCTGGTCCACACCACCTGGTCCCCACCACCTGGTCCACACCACCTGGTCCACACCACCTGGTCCCCACCACCTGGTCCCCACCACCTGGTCCCCACCACCTGGTCCCCACCACCTGGTCCCCACCACCTGGTCCACACCACCTGGTCCACACCACCTGGTCCACACCACCTGGTCCCCACCACCTGGTCCCCACCACCTGGTCCCCACCACCTGGTCCCCACCACCTGGTCCCCACCACCTGGTCCCCACCACCTGGTCCCCACCACCTGGTCCCCACCACCTGGTCCCCACCACCTGGTCCCCACCACCTGGTCCCCACCACCTGGTCCACACCACCTGGTCCCCACCACCTGGTCCCCACCACCTGGTCCACACCACCTGGTCCACACCACCTGGTCCACACCACCTGGTCCCCACCACCTGGTCCCCACCACCTGGTCCCCACCACCTGGTCCCCACCACCTGGTCCCCACCACCTGGTCCCCACCACCTGGTCCCCACCACCTGGTCCCCACCACCTGGTCCCCACCACCTGGTCCGCACCACCTGGTCCACACCACCTGGTCCCCACCACCGTAGTTCCTCTCTGTCGTCGGCGGACATCCGTTGTGTTGCACAATGGCACGCAGCTCTAGTCTGGAAGTACTTTTCCGAAGCGACACAGTAATGAAGTAGAATGCTTCATTTGGTTTAAGAGATTACAGATTTGTCTACTACTTCTATGAAATAACAAAATAGGAAGGAACTTGTAGTAATACATTAAAAACAGCACAATAGTTCATCCATAGTGTAAGAGGCAATAAAAATAGAAAGAAGTCATCTGCTGCCTGTATCTACATAATACGCTTTTATCTGCTTGTAGCCCTTGGAAATGGGTTTGCCGGCTTGTGTGGCCGAGCGGCTCTAGGCGCTTCAGTCTGGAACCGCGCGACCGCTACGGTCGCAGGTTCGAATTCTGCCTCGGATATGGATGTGTGTGATGTCCTTAGGCTAGTTAGGTGTAAGTAGTTCTAAGTCCTAGGGGATTGATGACCTCAGATGTTAAGTGCTCCCATAGTGCTCTGAGCCATTTGAACCATTTTGAATCGCATTTATTAACACGAAAAACAAACTTCTTCAGTATCAGTTGCGCAGATAATGACGTGATCGCCGATTATTCATAATTCAGAACGTTGCCGCACATCAAGAGGTTTCAGCTGCTGCACCGCCTGAATCTGGTACCGGTACCTCTGTAACGGAAACCGCAAAACTTCCCGTACTGTCGACCATGGGATGGACGGTTCTTGTGATCCTGCACGAGCACTAGCATATCTGCATCTGCATCTACTCAGACACACCTCAGTCCACAGTGCGGCGCGCGGCGGAGGGTACCCCGCACCACTACTTGTCATTTCCTTTCGTGTTCCACTCGCAAACAGGGCGAGCCGAAAAACGACTGTCTACATGCCTCCGTGTCAGCCCTGATTCCTCACCTTCGTGGTCCTGACGCGAAATGTATGTTGGCAGCAGCAGAATCGTTCTGCAGTCAGCTTCCAATGCCGGTTCTCCAAATTTTTTCTCAACAGTGTTCCTCGGAAAGAATCTTGTCTTCCCTCTACGGATTCTCATTTGAGTTCACGAAGAATCTCCGTAAAACGTGTGTATGATTGGAGCCTAACGCTGACAAACCTAGCAACGCGGCTCTGAACTGCTTCCATAGATTCCTTTAATTTGATGTGTTGCGGATCCGAAACATTCGAGCAACACTCAAGAATGGGTCCCACTAGTGTCGTAGTTGCTGTCTCCTTCAGAAATGGACCACACTTCCTTAAAATTCTCCCAATAAGCCGAAGTGGACTATTCATCTTCCCTACAAAAATTGGTTCAAATGGCTCTGAGCACTATGAGAATTAACATCTGAGGTCATCAGTCCCCTAGAACTTAGAACTACTTAAACCTAACTAAGCTAAGGACATCGCACACATCCATGCCCGATGCAGAATTTGAACCTGCGACCGTAGCAGCAGCGCGGTTCCAGACTGAAGCGCCTAGAACCTCTCGGCCACACCGACCGGCTCTTCCCTACAAGCTCGTCCCATTTCGTATCGCTTTGCAACATTACGCTCGTATATTTAATGTTGGTGAAGAATAAGTACGCACGCAGGGAGAAATTCTCTCGAGTTACTCACAATACATTAACGCGCGAAACCCATTCAACTCCGTTAGAGATTTACGCAAGGCAAACCCCTTCCACATGGACATCTGCTGTCAGATTCGTATGTAGTGCGGGCTACAGTTCTAGGCCAATCAGAGAAAATAGCTTTCCTGACAGCTTCCCCCGCCACGTACATCGTGTAACGGCGGTTCGCAAATTTGGCCACTGAAGGAAGTCGTTTCCTTCTTTTGTGACAAATCAGAATCGGCCAAAACTTGGCGAGTGCACTGAATGAGTTTGGGAGAATATGACCACTATTTCACACACTAATAAAATAATTGTAGGAGAGGGAGGGGAGGGGGGGGGGGAGCAAGCAGTACATTAATATGTCGGTCGTGTGCAGCGACAATGCCGTCGATCTAAACAATATTACAACTACAGTAGCTTTTTACTTTAAAGAGGAAACAATACTGGACTTTGGTAACTAAGAGCGCCGTCCTGTTGGCCAGCCTGTTTTCCAAAGTCTCCGCCTCGTTGCACGATTCCGAGACAGTGAGGCGGCGATGATTTACGGTTTGCCGATTCGCCGCTGAAAACAGTGTTGGCGCTCGGGTTACACACGGACTGCAGGTGGCGGTGTGCGAGACCCCCGCGCTGTCGCAGGCGTCGGCGCGAGCTCCACGGCGGGGTGGGAGAGCGGCGCGCGCGATCTGAAGCGAGCAGCGGCGGCGCGTCCGCGGAGCACAGCCGCCTGCTCGGCGTCGCACCTCCGCTCCAGTCCAGCTGGAGGCTCTCTCCCGTCGGAGCAGACGCCTTTCCACGCCGTGTACGCGCGCCTTGCTTCTCTAGTCGCCCACCGTGCCGCGTCCGTTGTACACACGAAAACTGTCTCGCTTCCTCCACGAATTAAAGCACGAAACACATTTGACTCTCGTAATTTGCACGAGAATGCTCTCAGCCGACGTGGGCATTTGGATGCACCTTTAATTACTTTTCTTACGTCTTGACCGTAGTTTTATTTTTCAACAACATTGTATGTTAACCGGGGACCTAGAAACGACGGAGAGGCTCCGTCCCCGCCGCAGCCGCAGTGGTCCGCAACCCCACGACGACTACCGCAGTCCACTTCACCCCTCCGCCGCCCCACACCGAACCACTCTTCCGGGGTTATTGTGCGGTTCGGCCCCCTATGGATCCCCCCAGGGAACGTCTCACACCAGACGAGTGTAACCGCTACGTTTGCGTGGTAGGGTAATGGTGGTGTACGCCTACGTGGACAACTTGTTTGCGCAGCAATCGCCAAATAGTGTAACTGAGGCGGAATAAGGGTAACCAGCCCGCATTCACCGAGGCAGATGGAAAACGAATGCCGGACATTTGCCACACCGGACATTCGCCACACTTGCCCCTTCGCCAGGTAGCATGAGTAGCGATCCTCAGGTAAGGGACGCCCTTCCCCGCACTACCTCTATCCGCTTTCAAACCGGCGTCTCCACATCTTACTCGATACAACCAGTACGTAAGGGACCTTCTTCGACATCTTGGGCAAATACAGAGCTTCTTTTCAAATGGTTCAAATGGCTCTGAGCACTATGGGACTTAACAGCTGGGGTCATCAGTCCCCTAGAACTTAGAACTAATTAAACCTAACTAACCTAAGGACATCACACACGTCCATGCCCGAGGCAGGATTCGAACCTGCGACCGTAGCAGTCGCGCACTTCTTTTCCGAAATCGACATATTTATAACTTTTGGGAAACGAAAGCAATACCGACGATTATGTCAGTATGTAATTAATTCTGCCAAGTATAAATATAGATTCCTCTGTCTATACGGTAGCTTCCTTTCACGATGACACGAGAATGCGAATGTACGCTAGTCATTTCTTTCTGATCACTGCGTTTGTGCCTACTTTAATTAGTACAACTGCATACCCAAAAGACAATAGGGAAAGAATAAATGGGTTTGTGAATGTTTGAAAAGAAGAACGACGTATTCCATATTAATTTACTCTCTAAAAACATTAGTTAATGAAGAAGTCTAGCGGGACAATGTTCAAAACGTAACTGAAAACACGTTCACTAAATAGAGATAAGAACATCTATGATTGACATGTCATCTAAAGTATTTCCATTTCTTTTTGCGTTAAATTGGGCGAAAACGCGACGACACCTCACGGTAAGCTTCAGAAGGCTTTTGGAGAGGAGGTTGTGTCAAGAGCTTAAGTTTTCCGTTGGCATAAAATGTTTAGTGAAGGCAGAACGAATGTTGAAGATGAAGACCGCAGTGGACGACCATCAACCTCACAGACGGATGTCAACTTGGCCAGGGTGCGAGAACTCGTACGATCTGACCGAAGACAAAGAGTTAACCAATATTACTACAAAGAAATTTTAGAAAGACTTCGTAAAAGAGTTCTCCGTGTCTCTGCCAACATTGCTGATAGTTGGATTCTGCATCACGATAATGCGCCATCCCATACTGCTCTGTCAGTACAGCAATTTTTAACCTCAAAACAAATTTCAGTACTACAACAGCCACCTTATTCTCCATATATCGCTCCGTCCGACTTTTTTCTATTTCCAAGAGTCAAGACGGCGGTCAAGGGACACCATTTTCAAACAACACAAGATGTTCAAAAAGCTGTGACGAGGGTCTTGGAGGATATTACAGAAGATGAGTTCCAGAAATGTTACCATCAATGGCAGAACCGCTGGAAAAAGTGTGTGCAATCAGAAGGAAACTACTTTGAAGGAGACAGCACTAAACTTGACTAAAACGGTAAGCAACATCTTTTTACATCAATCACATTATTGTCGTACCTCATATACCTTATTGTCAGACGACAATTTCGTGTAAGAACCGGTGGGGGTGAAAAAGAAGCGTAGCCAGTGACTCGCGAAGTTATCCGTCCAGTATTTGAGAACAATAATTTTACACACAATTTCAAAGTTTTACGAACTTCTTTATAGCTTACAATTCGTACAAAATGATGGATGGAAGAATGTTTATCACTTACTACTTTCCCGCTGTTCATCCAGTGAAAGTACCCCGTGAGGCATGACGTCATAATTTATTACTTAAGGGAGACATACTGGGAACAAACTAGTCCCGGTGTACAGAAGAAATACGCTGTTGGCATTTAAAACCACATCATCAACGCGACATGCAACAGACCTCAAACCGAAATGTAGGTCTACTACATGCTACAGCACATTGCAAGGCATCCCAGATACGCTCAATAATGTTCATGTCTGTGGAGTTCGGTGGCCGTTGGAAGTGTTTAAATTCAGAATGGCGTTCCTGTAGACACTCCGTAGCAATTCGGGACGTGTGGGGTGTCGCATTGTCCTGCTGGAATTGCCCAATTGCGTCGGAAGGCACGGTGGACATGAATGGATGCAGGTGATCAGACAGGATGCTAACGTACGTGTCACCTGTCAGAGTCGTACCTAGACGTATCATGGGTCTCATATCACGCCAACTGCAAATACCCCACACCATTACAGAGCCTTCACTAGCTTGAACAGTCCCCAGCTGACATGCGGGGCCCATGGATTCATGAGCTTCTCTCCATAACCGTACACGTCCGTCCGCTTGATATAATTGAGACTCGTCCGTCCAAGCAATATGTTTCCAGTCATCAACGGAGCTGACGAGCTCAGGCGAGGCGTAAAGCTTTGTGTCGTCGTCAAGGGTACACAAGTGGGCCTTCAGCTCTGAAAGCCCATATCGATGTTTCGTTGAATGGTTCGCACGCTAACTCTTACTGATGCCGCAGCATTGAAATCAGCACAATCTGAAGAAGGGTTACACCTCTGTTACGCTGAACGACTCTCTTCAGTGGTCGTTGGTCCCGTTCTTGCAGGGTCTTTTTCCGGCCGCAGCGATGTCAGAGATTTGATGCTGTACCGGATTTATGACACGGTACACTCGTGAAATGGTCGTACGGGAAAATCCCCACTTCATCGCCGCCTCGGAGATGCTGTGTCCCATCGCTTGTGCGCCGTCTATAACACGACGTTCAAACTCGCTTAAATCTTTATGACCTGCCATTCTGGCAGCAGTAACCGATCCAACAACTGCGCCAGACACTTGTAGTCTTATATAAGTGTTGTCGGCTGCAGTGCCGTATTCTGCTTGTTTAGATATCGCTGTATTTGAATACGCATGCCTACACCAGTTTCTCTGGTGCTTCAGCGCGCATACTGCCTGATTTGAGCCGTTGCGACGAATGCTAGTCATCTGCACACCGAAGCGTATAGTAGCCGTACACTTCACGTCAGTTTGGAGTTTGTCACATATCGCCCTCACTGTGCTGTTGTTTAAAAGGCCAGCAGCGTGTTTCCACTGTACGCCGTGACAAGATGGCTACCAGTGTCTCTCTCAGAAGTTTAGCGCGCTGCAACAGTCGCCTCTGCCCTGCCACAACTGTAATACGTAGATGTAGAAGGTGCCATTTGCCAAATAGGACACGAGTGCGGCCGCAGTGAGAATAAAGAGGAAGGAAGGAAGGGAGGAAGGAACTGGGGTGCGCGCGTGCCGGCGAGGTTCTGGGGTGTTGGGTAGCCCCGTGTCCCACATACACACGCGCGGCGGTCGCCGTTATTATTCAGGAGACGGCGCGCGCCTGGCCTCATATTGGCCTGCAATTTTCATGACGCCCCTGTGCTGCGGGCTGCGTCCCCCACGCCTGCAGGGGACAGTCGCTCGCATCGCACCACCCCACACCGGGCAACGCGTTAAGCAGGCTCCGCGGTTTGGTTCTGCACGAGACGGGGGAAGGGGGAGATGGCTTGTTTCTGTCTTTACCGCCAACCGCACCTGCACGCGCTAACAATATCACCACTTGCAAAGTAGGTTAGAAATCAGATTAATAATGTTCCTCACGCAGCATATGTTCGCTTTATCGTGCAACAACAAAATTATTGACTGTGGATGGTATCTTCAGAGTGGAAATAATGAAGTCACTGTAAAAAAGTCATTAATTTCGGCACTTATCTTGAATGGATTCCCACGTAGATTTCGTCGAAGTTGTTGTGGCTCATCTTGTTGATTCTAGGGTGATTCCACTTTGACTGCTAGAAGGTCCAGATCTGGATTTTAGCAATATTTAAAGACCTAACAAATATGTTTTTCCGGAAATTCTTAATGATCAAACAATTCCAGATCAGAACAATGGTATGGTAGAAATAATTTTTGACTTGGTGTTCACGATCCACATTTTTATTAAACTCCTTGTAAATTCACATATACTACTTCTTAGTTGTCACATTATCAAGAAAACAGTTTTGTATCAATCTACATATATTTAATTTCCACTTTAACCAAACGCAAGACTTGACTGTTCTTTTAGAAAGCGAAGTAACAACTTAACTTCTGCAAAGTGAAACAAAGACTGCTCTGTGCGCATTCACGCCAAAACGGTTACAAGTCAGTCAAAGATTACGACAGTCTCACAGAAATGAATACACACAAGAACCAAATCAGTGTAATATATCGATACATCGGAGTACCTATACATTAATAAAAGCAAATGTGAATATTGTCACAAAAATATGTCTGTGACTTCGCAGAAAAGTAGTACGATATTACTGGTACCGAGAACTGGGGTTGGAGTGCCGTAATGGTCACGTAAATAGAGAACCATTACAACACCCATCCCGACTCAATAATTACAACTTGTCAAGTCCCCCACTTTTAAACTAGCAATGATGCCAATGGCTTCCACATGAACAACCATTACCTGAAACAACTAAGTAAAGATTCCGTAGTGACCTTCGTAGATATAAAAAATGCTTATGATTCGGTTAGGGAAGTTGGCTGATATTCGACAGTTACAAAATATTGGTGTCAGGAGGTCAAACATTGATGTTTCAATATCGAAACCGGAGTCAATGAAACAACCTGACATCGATGGATTATTTATATCTTCTGAGCGTGCAAGCTGTGGCTGGAGTTTCCCGCAGCAGAGCACGTGGCTACTGGGCCGTGGCGAGCGGCCGGCGTCTGCGCGGCGTCGGAAAAACTCGAGTGGACGTTCGGCAGGGCGCATATGGCCGTGCTGGCGCGCTTGGAGAAATTTGTACGCAAGAGAAACATTGATAAAAACATAACTAAGAGTGACACGGAGGTGCGAGTTGGCAGTCGTGGACAGAGAAATACGTGAAACTGAATTATCTAGACGCGCCACAAAAATATGTAATAGTTTAAAAGTTATTGTCGTCTTAAAAATTGTAAATTTATGAAAGTTCAAAAGCTAATGTCTCGGCAGTGCCTTGGCCTATTAATATAAACAAAGTGTCTACGGATGCGGCTATTAGAGCTGCATTGAGCAATCATAGCCGATTAAGCAAAACATGTACCAATTTTGAATGAGAGGTCGGAATATGGGATTCGCTGTTTTTTTGTAATAAATAAATTTAAAGAGGCGAAATTAGCGGCAGCATTCTAAAGTTTAAAGAGGTAGATGAGTAACTAAGGATGTATTTGTTTATTTAAGTTTAGTATAAAAAAATCCGGGAAAAGCAAAATCACGCCACAAGAACATTATTTGTGAAGATTCGGTGGCAGATACAAAAATTTCGACTTTAAATTGTTACTGCCCGGGAAATTGACATATTTTTCGATGTATCATATACCTTTTTGTGTTTAATTTTAGAATTATTCTTTCTCTAACATTGGTTTGAGTTAGGCAGTAGTTTCGAGGTAGGATAGGGCGGCCGTCTCTGATGAGAAGGGAGTTGGTTTTGAGCGACGCTAAGAGCCGAACGTGCCGCGAATCTGGCGTTAGTAGTGAGTTGTTTGTCACGTTCGGGGCAAGTATGTATGTAGCGACGTTCGAAAGCTATCAAATGGAGCGTAATATAGTTTAGGACAGCAGACAAGAGAGTATTTTGTGAATTGTGAACAGACTGTCGAGTGTCGTCACCGCGACATATGAATTTAATAGTGAACTGTTGTAGCCCTTACGTAAGAGCCCATCAGACTGCATTTTAAGTGTTTAGTGAATATTCTGAAGAAAAATAAACGTTCAAACTATATGTGAACGTGAGTGACTAAATATTTTAAATTTCACCGCAATAGCTGCCTATATTGTTTTGTAATATTGTATTTCAGCTTAAAAAATTGAGTGTAAGACAGGTGTGAGGTGGCACCCTATGATGAAAAAAACGTAGCCCAACATTGAGACCAGTCACATCTCTGGGCCACTCAATTAAGCTGAGTGCAACAGATATACAGGATGGTCCATTGATAGTGACCCGGCCGAATATCTCACGGAATAAGCATCACACGAAAAAACTACAAAGAACGAAACTTGTCTAGCTTGAAGGGAGAAACCAGATGGCGCTATGGTCGGCCCGCTAGATGGCGCTGCCATAGGTCAAACGGATCTCAACTGCGTTTTTCTAAATACGAACCCCCATTTTTTATTACATATTCGTGTAGTACACAAAGAAATATGAATGTTTTAGTTGGACCACTTTTTTCGCTTTGTGATAGATAGCGCTGTAATAAACATATGGCTCACAATTTTAGACGAACAGTTGGTAACAGGTAGGTTTTTTAAATTGAAATACAGAACGTAGGTACGTTTGAACATTTTATTTCGGTTGGTCCAATGTGATACATGTACCTTTGTGAACTTATCATTTCTGAGAACGCATGCTGTTACAGCGTGGTTACCTGTAAATACCACATTAATGCAATAAATGCTCAAAATGATGTCCGTCAACCTCAATGCATCTGGCAATACGTGGAACGACATTCCTGTCAACAGCGAGTAGTTCGCCTTCCGTAACGTTCGCACATGCATTGACAATGCGCTGACGCATGCTGTCAGGCGTTGTCGGTGGATCACGACAGCAGATAGCCTTCAACTTTCCCCACAGAAACAAATCCGGGGACGTCAGATCCGATGAACGTGCTGGCCATGGTATGGTGCTTCGACGACCAACCCACCAGTCATGAAATATGCTATTCAATACTGCTTCAACCGCACGCGAACTATGTGCCGGACACTAATCATGTTGGAAGTACATCGCCATTCTGTCACGCACTGAAACATCTTGTAGTAACATGGGTAGAACATTACGTAGGAAATCAGCATACATTGCACCGTTTAGATTGCCATCGGTAAAATGGGGGCCAATTATCCTCCCTCCCATAATGCCGCACCATACATTAACCCCCCAAGGTCGCTGATGTTCCATTTGTCGCAGCCATCGTGGATTTTCCGTTGCCCAGTAGTGCATATTATGCCGGTTTACGTTACCGCTGTTGGTGAATGACGCTTCGTCGCTAAATAGAACGAGTGCAAAAAATCTGTCATCGTCCCGTAATTTCTCTTGTGCCCAGTGACAGAACTGTAGACGACGGTTCAAAGTCGTCGCCATGCAATTCCTGGTGCATAGAAATATGGAACAGGTGCAATCGATGTTCATGTAGCATTCTCAACACCGATTCTCGCGCAATTTGTCTGCTACTGACGTGCGGATTACCCGCGACAGCAGCTAAAACACCTACCTGGGCATCATCATTTGTTGCAGGTCGTGGTTGACGTTTCACATGTGGCTGAACACTTCCTGTCTCCTTAAATAACGTAACTATCCGGCGAAAGGTCCGGATGATGTCGTCCAGGGTACCGAGCAGCATACATAGCACACGCCCGTTGGGCGTTTTGATCACAATAGCCCTACATCAACATGATATCGACCTTTTCCGGAATTAGTAAACGGTCCATTTTAACACGGGTAATGTATCACGAACAAATACCGTCCGCACTGGCCGAATGTTACATGGTACCACGTACTTAGACGTTTGTGACTATTACAGTGCCATCTATCACAAAGCGAAAACAGTGGTCCAACTAAAACATTCATATATCTTTACGTACTACACGAATATGTAATAAAAAATGGGGGTTCCTATTTTTTAAAAACGCAGTTTATATCCGTTTGACCTATGGCAGCGCCATCTAGCGGGCCAACCATAGCGCCATCTGGTTTCCCCCTTCAAGCTAGACAAGTTTCGTTCTTTGTAGTATTTTCGTTTGATGCTTATTTCGTGAGATATTTGGCCCGGTCACTATTAATGGACCACCCTGTATACACTTTCGTGCCGCAGCACGTGGGGGCTCGAGCCAAACTATTCAAACTTCAGTGTGTGGTGCCCAGTACCGTCGTAATCTGCACTCTGCAAACCACCGTGAACTGCATGGCAGAGGGTACGCCCCATTGTACCAGTTATTAGGGCCTCTTCCTTTTCCGTTCATATATAGAGCGTGGGAAGAACGATTGTCTGAATGACTCTGTGCGTGCAGTAATTATCCTCGTCTTATTCTCATGATACCTATGTGAGTGATACGTAGGCGGTTGTAGCATATTCCTGGAGTCGTCATTACAGGACGGTTGTCGAAGCTGTGTTATTAGGCTTTCTCTGGATAGTTTCAGTTCCTACTATATTTCTGTGATGCTCTACCACAGGTCAAACAAACCTATGATCGACCTTGCAGCACTTCTCTGTATGCGTTCAACGTCCCCTGTTCGTCCTATCTGGTACGAGTCCCACACACTTGAGCAATATTCTAGAAACGGTCGCACGAGTGATCTGTAAGCGACGTCCTTTGCAGAGTGACTGCACTTCCCCAGTACTCCACTGGCTGCCTTGCACACCACTGGGCCTGTGTGATCATTCCTTTCCATATCTCTGCAAAGTGTTACACCCAAGTATTTCTATGAGTTTACCGATTACAGCTTTGACTCTTTCATGTTATAGTCGTAGGATACTCCTTTTTTTTGTTCTGTGAAGTGTAAAATTTTTCATTTCTGAACATTTAAAGCATGTCGCCAATCTTTGCGTCATTTTGAAATCTTATCACGATCTGACTGATTATTTATGCAGCTCCTTTCAGACAGTCTTCATCACAGATAACTACATCATCTGCAAAAAGTCTGAGGTTACCATAAATATTGTCAGCAAAGTAATTAATATAGAACACGAACAGCAAGGGTTGCAACACAATTCCGTGGGGCACACCAGAAGTTACTTCTACATCTGACGGTGACACTCCATCCAAGTTAGATGGTGCGTCATTCCTACAAAAATCAATCAATCCAGTCGCAATTTTCACTTGATACCGCATATGAACGAACTTTTGACAATAAATGTAGGTTCGGTACTGAGTCAAATGATTTTCGGAAATCAAGAAACACTGCATCTACCTGACTGCCTTGATCCGTGGCTATCAGTATGTCATGTGAGAAAAGTGCGAGTTGGGTTTCACACGATCGGTGCTTCCGGAATCCATGCTGGTTGACATTACGAAGGTCGTTCTGTTCAACATACCTCATTACGTTTGAACTCAGAATATGTTCTAAGATTCTACAACAAATCGATGTCAAGGATACTGGACGGTAGTTTTGTGGATCGCTTCTACTATCCTTCTTGGAGACAGGGTGACCTGCGCCAGTGTTTTGGTCGAGTGACCTACGATAGGTTGTAGTTAACAGGGAGACTAACTTGGCTGCACATTTAGTACAGAATCTGACAGGAGTTGCATCGGCCCTGGAGCTTTGTTCTCAGTTATTATTCCTTGCAGTGAAGAAAAAAAATGGGCAAATGGCTCTGAGCACTATGGGACTTAACTTCTAAGGTCATCAGTTCCCTAGAACTTAGAACTACTTAAACCTAACTAACCTAAGGACATCACACACATCCATGCCCGAGGCAGGATTCGAACCTGCGACTGTAGCGGTGGCGCGGTTCCAGACTGTAGCGACTAGAACCGCTCGGCCACTTCGGCCGGCTTGCAGTGAAGAACGCGAGCTTATTGTGTGTCGTTCCGTAGCTGGAAGGGACAGTCGCTTTTGTTTTGGTCTCCCGTCTGCGCAACTGATGATGAGAGCTTGGGGGCGGGGGGGGGAGGGCAGAGTACTATCGAAACGTGTTCACAGCCCCTATGAATTTAAAAAAAAATTATACTCCATATATAATCTTGTGCTGCTACTTCGTTTTATTTATAGTGTAAAAATCTCAGCTCCTTATATTAAATACTTCCGCAGACATGAAATTTTACCTAAAATTCACAATAATTTTTCTTTTAAGACAAAACAGAGTTAGGGATTTTAATGCATTTACTTATAATGTCATCTAAAAACTACGAACAAATATATGAGTTCAATGAAACTGTTATATCAAATTTTCATTGCAATAGTTTTCTGACGTAAAAGTGATCATTTCAAAATTATTGATTAATTATGATTTGTTGTGTGTGTTGTGGGGAGGGAGAGGGAGGGAGAGAGAGAGAGAGAGAGAGAGAGAGAGAGAGAGAGAGAGAGAATAGTCTCGCGCAATCGCGGGAGTCAAGTGACGTAAGTCCAGTGAACGTGCTTTTGTGGAAAAGCAGCCAGAAGGACAATTAGCAATTAACTGGATTAATATTCTATTTCCGGGGGTAATTTGGTTCAAGTGGTTCAAATGGCTCTAAGCACAATGGGTCCCCTAGACTCAGAACTACTTAAACCTAATCATCCTGTAACACTACCGCCTTCTACTATTATACCATAACCTCAAAGCCGAAGGCAGTTCGTATAATGACATTATTCTTATTCAAGTAATTATAGTATGAAGAAGCAGAGTAGTGCTACCCTCTGAGAGGAATTTTGTCATATTGACCGCGTTGTACCTAACGGAGGTGGCTTATCGGAAGTGAAAGTCAGAATTACGTAAATATTCAAACAGTAACAAATAATATTTTACCTAGCTACACTGTCTAAAGAATAAAGTGAACGGTCGCCAGCCTAATTAGGGAAGAGAATGATTAACATTCTTGTTTAAGAAAATAGGTATGAGTAACTTCAACGGACAAACAAAACCTATACTTTGCCACATGCGAGTGCAATGAACTCTGGCACCTGAATACAGTGTGTTCAGGTTAAGGTTGGAGCTAACAGATCAGAACAAACTACTGGCATAAATATAACAGATAACAATACACACTATTACTTTCATGGCTTATTCAAACTGAATGGTCTTTATAACATTACCGTTAATATTCACTGTTGAATCTTAAATTGGATATAGGTTCAGTATTACTTTTCACACATTTTCCTAGCTGACATAAAATTGTAAATGTAGTTCACTGCAAAATTATGAACTGATCACAGGTTAAGTCTCTCTCAACTAAATACTATTCTATTTAGAATGGAAGGCAATTGGAATTCACTAACATGTTACTTCTCACTGTCTTTTGAATAAAAAAATTATTGTTTTCATAAATAGTGGTCTTTCTATTAATTGTTATTTATCGTGAGCATAAAGGATAACCTGTGGATCCTATTACACTATTAATATGCACTTTCAATACCCAAAAGAAACAAGTGCTTCGCAAGCATGAGTATATAACTTTCCACTATTGCAGTTTTCCACTTTTACTACAGTGAGACACAAAATTAACATATTTGTAAGATACTGACTCACCTTTTGCGATTTACAACAGGCATCAATTTGATCATTTACTAAGCAAAACTTTATAAGCCTCAGTCTTAAGAACTTTTAATTTTGAGTTGGCAACAAGATTATTAATAAGCACTTTTAATAGGAAAATTATTTTCAGCAAGTATCATTTACTTTAACTCACTCTCTTGCCACATTAACTTTAACTTTCTTTTTACTATGTTCAAGAGGCATTAATTAGTAAAACATTGGGCTTTAATGTTCTTTCAATGAGGACACTCGGTAATCACTTTAGTTCAACCGGAGAGGAACCTGAGAGGTGTTATGATAAGGAAAAAATCAAGGTAGGTACATAAATTCAGTTATAAATTACCTTATATTTGAGCACACTAACACATGTAATAAGCTGATCCTTCACTGTACAGTATTACGGTATTCCATTACAGTGATTGTGCAATGTGGTGGCGAGTGCATGTTGGTAGGTGGATTTGCAGGTAGAATTGCTGGACTCTGTCATTTCTTGGTGGCGGTGATAGATACCAATTTCATAATAATTGCAACTCTTCATCCATCCAACCGAGGCATTGGAAAGTGTCAGGAAAAGCCTCTCTCGGAACCAGCAAAATACACAACTTTTACACGAGCAGTTGATAGTTTGGCAGCTCGTCAACGACTGACTCTCAGTTCCACCTTTTCTACCTAGGCCAAAGACAATTTGCGCGCGCTGCACAGTTCCATTCCAGAGGGGAACCACAACACCTTTTACGTACAAAATAACTGAGAATCCAAAGTGAAGGTCAGCAGTTTACATAACAGCAAACAAACATTTTAAATAAAACAGAACCATTGCACATATTAACATTTCTATAAAAAATTATTTAAACAAAATTATTCATCCTCAAAGATAACCAAAGAGATTATGTAAGAAACACAAAACATATCATTACAGAGATTATACTTCATTACAGTATCGAATTAATCATACACTAATTACAGAAGTTCAACGATGGGATGTTGAACAAAATAGAAAGCTAAATGAATCAACAAAAGGTATGTAGTGTCTAAGCTATGGTGTTACAAACCCAAGGACATCTCACACACATCCATGCCCGAGGCAGGATTCGAACCTGTGACCGTAGCAGCAGTGCGGTTCGGGACTGAAGCGCCTAGAACCGCTCGCCCACAGCGGCCGGCGGGAAATTCGGACCCTTTTTTTTATTTAAATTGGTTTCGTAATTTGGTAAGTTCGCTTGGCCTATATTTGCTTAAGTTAAGGAGATGGGGGCGAGCACTTCTTTTGAAGAAGGCCACTGAACGACTGCACGTGGCAGCCCGCGAACAGCTGCGGGTCAGTGTGTAGGGCGTGGAGCGCGGAACGTACTGGCGACGGGCTGGCAGAATTCTGGTTGCTTTACGTGTGGAGACTTGTAGTCGAACAGTAACATGCTTGCAATGATGGTAGTTTGTGCAGTAAATATCGACTTTATACTCATTTAGAATTTATTCGGAGCCAATAAAGCCTGATTAATTGACACTTTGAACTTTAATGCAAATTTTTTGGAATGATTTCTTGAAACCTTCAGCTGCCATTTTCTTTATTTCCTGTACAATTGTACAATTTCAGCCTTAGACCATTTTCAAGTATTGTATGGATGATTTTTTGGTAGGAGCACCTAAAATAGCGTGAACACCTCGAACTAATTTATGAGCAAAACATGTTGTCATAATATGACATAATCTGTTACCAAAAAATCATCCATACACTACTTGAAAATGGCCTAAGGCCGAAATTGTACAATCGTACAGCAAATAAAGAAATAGGCAGCTGAAGGCTTCAAGAAATCATTCAAAATATTCATCGCAGTTGCGGACTCTATCGCACTGAAAATTTTATGCAAAAAGCTAGACTCGCAAACGCCCGATATTTTCTCACGGACTTACAGATATCGCCTCCAAGCTTGAGTTACGTGGCCTTTGCTTGGTAGATGCTATTCGGTGTTCCTTCAACGCTAATTTTCATCCGCTGTACCTGTATCCATCAACGAAGAGGCAAGGGCACGGGCTTCAAGAAGCTAGCTATATAGGTGGACTGAAATTTCTTCACGAAAAGCTCAAAACGCAGGACTTGTACTCCGAACTGTGAGCTGAAGTTGCTGTAGGAGAGTGGAGGAGAGAAACCGCCTCGCCCCAGACAGTGGCGCAGCAGTTAGACGCAAAGTACCAACCTCCTGTGTCCGAAGCAAACAAAAGGCTACTCGTCAGCGCTGTCGTAATCTTTTCGCTATTTGAAAGATACTTTTTTCTGAAAATGTGTCGTAATGACATCAGTGCAACACGTGTGCAACTTTCAAAGATGTGTGTCGAACAGCTGTTTTATTTTCTTTAGATCGGGAAACAGCCATCTCACAAACATCTCCCGTGATCGTCAAGTTACAGGCGGCGCACGCTTCCTGCGTTGCCCCCACCCCCCTGTGAGACACTAAGGCCTGCCTTCCACCCCTGGCAGGTTTCGCCTGCAGTGCGCGCTCAGGTGGGACGTGTGGCACTTTGTTCTGGGCGTCGGAGCGAGCAACCTGGAGGTGGCGGCTGCAGTTCTCGACAATTTTGGTGACACCGTTAAAGTACTTATTAGTAGGCAACGTTTAATACAATACAGTCCAGTCGTGGTACATTCGTATTCGCGCGACTCATTCCAGAGACAGAGAGGTGGTTCGTGTTTCCTGAGTCGGAGGCTGATCACAGGATCGTGTCGCCGTTATTCAGTCGGCTGCATTTTGCGCTCAGATTTATCTTTCCCGCTCGCGTTTAGGACTATTAAGTGCTTTTCTGGAAGACACGTATAGAAAACTTTTATTTCAGTGATCACTAAAACTTCGATTGATGTTCACGTGTATTGCTGTTCACGTGTATTGCCGTTCCCGCGTATTGTATATCTTGTCGTTTGATCACTGTGAAGTTAATACAGAGTATCATTTTTAGTATTAGTGTCATTCATTTGTCTTCTCCCAAATCAATCATTTCATTTTCATGCAGGCTTTTATGTGACGCCATACTGATAACATCCCCCTTTGCCTATTCAATGGCCGGCCGGTGTGACCGTGCGGTTCTAGGCGCGTCAGTCTGGAACCGCGTGACCGCTGCGGTCGCAGGTTCGAATCCTGCCTCGGGCATGGATGTGTGTGATGTCCTTTGGTTAATTAGGTTTAAGTAGTTCTAAGTTCTAGGGGACTGATGACCTCAGATGTTAAGTCCCATAGTGCTCAGAGCCATTTGAGCCATTTGAACCTATTCAATGATTATCCGTGGCACAGGCAATAAAACAACCCAATCGTATACAGTTCTGCCGCTTTATGAGTAATAAATATCCCGTTCTACGGCATGACTACTTGTCGGATTGTGGAGGGTGAGTTCCGTGCTGTTTTCAGAATGCAGATTGCGGTGAGAGAT
Source organism: Schistocerca americana (assembly GCF_021461395.2). Taxonomy (NCBI): domain Eukaryota; kingdom Metazoa; phylum Arthropoda; class Insecta; order Orthoptera; family Acrididae; genus Schistocerca; species Schistocerca americana. The sequence continues at coordinate 200,146,755 of NC_060128.1, read as the reverse complement.
TTTTTTGCGGTGTGCGTACTTATGTAATGACGGAAGGACTTGCACACGAAAGGATAGGGACACTTTCAGCTTTCACGATAGCACTTCCAGATTTTGCCCTCGAACTACACAATTACTCAAGTGCTTCAGTGATAGAGCATTTTTAGCTTAGAATATTACGAAGGTTGTCCAGAAAGTAATGCGCCGGATTTTTTTCCCCTCAACAATTCTTTATTGAACTACACACGCTAAAGAACCTACACACACTATTTTTCCACGTAATCTCCATCCCGTTTCATGACCTTCCTCCAGCGCGAACAACGGTGTGTATGCCCCGTCGGTACCAATCCTTGTCCTGTTGGCGGGGCCAGTGCTTCGCTGTGTGGCCTTCCTTTGCCGATTGACAGATGCAGCACCAACTGCCTGTCGTAATGCGTGTGTCCTCGCGAATGACGAGGTCAGCTGGCTGCAGCGTGTCAGGACGTGACAGCCGTGGACAGTCTCCCCGACCGCTGAAATCGCGGAGCTCCGCCGAACCGCCTTCGGCTGACCCCACCCTCCGTGTCCAGCGACTAACTGTACTTCTGTCGACAGCAGATGCTCCATACACTTTGCACAAGCGTTTGTGAATATTCCGCACAGTTTCTTTCTCTGCAGTGAGAAATTCAATGACGACACGTTGCTTGTAACGAACATCCCCTACAGGCACCATTTTGAAACTGTCCTGCAGCCACGCTATCTGTCAGGAGTGACGGAAACTTGGTGCGCTCACTCGGGAGACATCAAATAATACATACGAAACGTTTCGCATTCGTGGAATTGCTTTCGGCCGAGAAAAAAATGCGTTGCATCACTTTCTGCGCAACCCTCGTATGATTACATTCACGAGAAATTATCACATTGCACTCTGGCTGGAAGCCGACCACATCCACAAGTCGCAATTCTGATAGGATTTTCTGAATGATTATACCGCTGTGTGATGCTGAAGCGTATAAGCTATGCCTATCGATTTCGTTGTTGCGTGGTGTACTACGTGTTCTACTGTGTTACTCTTGCTGCTGTCTAAGCTCAGACTGCGTTTATACACTTGATTATCGGCTTCAATAGATGACGACTTGATCTATTTATTCGTGTTACCACACCAGTTCTTAACATCTAGACCACTTAAAGTTTGTCTGCGAAGACACGCCGGTCCCCCGCACGGAGTGTTCTGCCGTGTAGGTATCCTCGTTGTCAATACAGTTCAGATGCAAAGCCATCTGGGGAAACAACCGGGACGGATTGTTCAGGAAACTCCCACTGGGGACAAAGGCTCCTCGCATCTAAACAACCGCATTCCACTGACGAACGTTTGTCGGTGGAATCTAAGCCAACACTAAGTACTTACTGTCTGTGTGCTTCTAGTTCCGAATCACACTTCGCCGTCAATTAGGGGAAAGAGAGAGCAATTTTTTTTAGAAAATATCGAATTTGTAATTTTCAGTCTTACTGTGAACTGTATGTCTTAATCCAGGGCTTCACAACATACGTGCTCGCGGAGCAAGATGTGAGCAGCAAGGGGCGAGCACGGAGCAGCGCGAGCACGCTACCCCCACTACCGGACCAGAGCGGACCAGAGCGGAGAGTGGGGAGAGTCACGTGGGGGGCACGCAACAGCTGCCGCCAGTCAATGTAAATCCGCGGCCACCTGCAGGGATATCACTCACGAATTATTACTGCCACAAATGAAACAAATAAAGGACAATGTACACGTGCCACATAATTTTTTTACCTTAGTGTATGCCTCTACATTCGCATTAATTTGTGAACTGTTACACAATAAAAGGTGTCACTGAAGTGTGGGATTCTCGGTTATCTTGTACTTTTTGCCCTTTACAATTGCGTCTATATTCGGAGTAATTGTTCTTGTGCATTTTAGGCGCAGCGTGCAGTTTAAATTTCGATCAGACAATGCGTTTCTCAGGCGCGTCTTGTTACATTTCATTGCAGAGAACAGTTGTTCACAAATATACGTGGAACCGAACATTGATATTATTGTAGCCGCCAGTTTGTGCAAACGAGGAAATCTATCCTGAGGGAAGTGTCTGTAGAATTCCAAAATGTTTTTCTTGTTCTGAAATTTGTCTCTGTATTCTCTGTTACACTGCAGGTCAATAATTTCTTGCTGCAGCTCAGGACGAATCTATTAAATATTAGGTGAATATGGAGAGAACAGATCAAAATCACTGTCTAGTGCTGTCAGATCTTGAAAGCGCTGATCAACTAAACTATATGAATAACGTTCACAGTCTTTGTGAACATCTTGCATGGATGATAATTTAGGAAAATGAGCTAAGTTTCCTGTTTCCAGCTGACTCACCCAAAGTGTCAATTTCATTTTAAAAGCTCGTATTCGATCTATGAAATGAGTAATTAGCAGATCTTTACCGTGTAGTAAAATGTTCAAAGCATTCAGATGTCTAGTTAAATCTGCTAAGAACGCGAGATCACATTCAAACGTGCGCGCCCATTTCCCCTCCCTACTCAGCGACCTTGCAGCTGCTCGCGAGCACGTGCCTGAGCAGACGCGAGTACTCGCGCTCAAAACCGGCCAGTTGTTGAGCCCTGTCTTAACCCGTAATTCGTATCTACATTGCTCGGTCCTACATTCAAGGACGTACACTTTTAAGATGTCTCACCATGCTTGAATGAAATCAAAACCACCGGGGATTTGCTTGCAATTGTTTAAACGATTGCAGGTGCTGTTCGGCGACACGTCGATTTGATTTATGGAGCGAGAATTATAAAACAGGCTAAAGAAAAGAATAATTTGCGAACTGGGAGAGAAATTGGCCTACCAATTACCTGAAAGACTGACTTCTAGACCTCAAACAAGAGCCAAGTATGGAATCAAATCATCGGTATTGCTTATCGAAAGCTACAGAAAAATAGCGCTTCAGTTCTTGGGCTGTGGAGCCACGGCGTCAACTTCTGGAAAACTGCTCTCAAACGCGGGATACGCCTTGCTTTGTACTCTGAAATAGAAAATGCTCTGAGAAATGTAATTTTTCACAGTCTGCCTAAAACAATTGTGAGATATGTAACGTTGAGTCTTCTTTTTCATGTTCTTCGTTTCCTTTACGTTGTCGGCGTTGTTACATGAGTTGCGGTTACGTAAGTGGCAGTTGGTAAAAAAGTAAATGTCATGTGACTAGGGCCTCCCGCCGGGTAGACCGTTCGCCGGGTCCAAGTCTTCGGATTGGACGCCACTTCGGCGACCTGCGCGTCGATGGGAATGAAATGATGATGATTATGACAACACAACAGCCAGTCCCTGCGCGGAGAAAATCTCTGACCCTGCCAGGAATCGAACCCGGGCCCTTAGGATTGACAGCCTGTCGCGCTACCCGGGGCGGACAGTGGCAGCTGGTGAGCGGGTGCCATTCCTGGCCCACTGCCGCCCCTAGGATGAAATCTGCGCACGTCACCTGTCCGCGTGTAGAGCAAATATTATTTGGAAGTGCGAGAGCGCCTTCCAAGTGTTTGGGTGGCGGCACCATGCCGGTAATACAGACACCGCGTTTACAGTTGCGACAATAAACACCTGAATTTTGCCCAGATGTTTAATTTTTGCTACTTCATCGACATAAGGTAAGGAATGAAGAGGTTCTGCGGAGAATCGGAGAGGATACGAATATGTGGAACGCACTGATACGGAGAAGGGACAGGATGATAGGACATCTGCTAAGACATCAGGGAATCACTTCCATGGTACTTGAGGGAGCTGTGGAGCCCAAAAACTGTCGAGGATGACAGAGATTGGAATACATCCAGCTAGTAATAGAAGTTGCAAGTGCTACTCTCAGATGAAGAGGTTAGCACAAGAGAGGAAATCGTGACGGGCCGCATCAAACCAGTCAGAAGACACAAAAAGAAAACTTCATCGAGTGTGCCGAAGTGGTCGGAGTTTGTATTTAGCTTGCGTCATCTTGAAGACTGTTCCTTATGTTCTTCACTTCAGCACTGAAAATAGGGACAGCATACAGCATTGCTTGAACGTACGTGTGCAATGCTTTAAAAAACCAATAAGCTTACTTTGGTCTCCAGTGCTTCTCGTCTCCTTGTCACAAAATTCCCAATCACTAGGAAAAATTATATATTAGTCTCTTAATATCGTCTGCTATTCGAGAGTGAGATTTTCACTCTGCAGCGGAGTGTGCGCTGATATGAAACTTCCTGGCTGTATAAAGCACTTGCCCGCGAAAGGCAAAGGTCCTGAGTTCGAGTCTCGACCCGGCACACAGTTTCAATCTGCCAGGAAGTTTCATCGTCTGCTGTTGTCGAACAGCAGTATTCTATCCTATTAAACCACAGGAACCGGCAAACAAAGGACAACACAAATGGAACGCTGGAACCGCAGAACTACAACATGTTATACAACAGCAGTTCACCAATAAGAAAGCAATCTTCACTTCAGGCAGATCATATCGAAAGCAGTGTAAGAAAAGTAAATACACTGTAGTAAGAATCAACGACTGTAGGCCTAGTAGCAGAATCACAAAAGTAAATATGGTGCCCATGACCTTCTTACTGGTAATTCTGATTGGTCGGGTTACTACGGCTAGCTTGGACAACGTTAGAGAACTCTTAGTTTTGTGATGTTATCAGCTTATGACAATGTATGGTGTGGTCAGCGCTCATTTTTAGAAATGAGTCAAAATTGTTACTACTCCACCATCTTTCCAGTAGCCTGTCCAAGAAAAATTCTAACATCTAGAAAAATAAATCTTCAATTATCGGCTCAGCAGACCTGAGGATTTGCGAGTTTGGAGTAATGGCATGTAAGTAGCACATTCTCGCTGTCCACTTGACGTTCGAGCTGAGTTTGCGGATTCCATAATTGTGACATGTTTGTCGTTACACAACTTCGTCAGGAAAAGGGTTGGATTCGAGTTGATAAACACCTTACTGTGGTCGTTCGAAAGTGTATCACCGCGAGGAACTGCAGGAAATCGTGGGGGAATCGACGTACGGGAAAATTTTGCAGTGTATTTCACTTCGAGTCATGGGTTACTTCCGTGGCGGAATGACTGCATATAGATTCAGGGATTGGGTTACATTCTACACAAAATGAGATGTAACTGACAACCTTAAAACTGTCTGTATTGTTTTCACTGTGCACCTAATTACTTGTCAAACGTACATCATAACAGCCTCTTAGGATTTAATGAAAGTAAGTAGCATCAACGCGCTTATGGAGTTGTTATCACTATACTATTTTACGAATTATAATAAATAACGCTTCAAATGCCGATCTATTTGATTTTTTCTTCTACTCCCCATTTCCTCATCTATCTCCGACAAATGTTTGACATACACTATGCCATGCATCTTTTTTCTTATAACTATTTTTATAGTCAGTGTCGCGAACATCTTATAAACATTTGCGCTTTTCAACCTCCATTCTAAGCGCTTCACTGACATCAGATTACATTGTTAACTGTCGGGCTGGGTAGTAAGGTGGATGCAGAGCAACCCCCGACAGTCGCGTCTTCTCACGCAAGGAAATCCGTCTGCGGTGGGACCTCGAGAAAGCGTCTGTCCTTCCACAGAGCGAGTTTATTTCCGTACAGCGTAGCCATGTCATATCGCGTTATTTATCGCACAACAGTTTCATTAAAACGACCTCCCGTGTAGCCTTAGCTAACGCCCGCACCCGGCGGAGAGATCACGCACGACCGACTGTGCCGCATGCGCACATTTCACGAGACACTGTGGAGAGGTTCGGAATTTAACCCACGAGTCAAAAGACTGGCGACCAGGAACTCTGCACCACCGCCACCACCACCTCTCATCCCCTTGCCGGTCAAACACTGGGAGCGACACCAGGATTCGAACCGGCTTACCTCCGAGGTGAACACCACAGCACAGGCGCGTGTGAGGCGGGTACAAACCATTGGGACGTGGTCATAAATGTGTGTGAAAGTTCAAGAGGATTGTTACAAAAAATTTACTCGGTACTACCTAATAACATGGACATATGGACGTCAAATTAGGTGCGGTCAATTACGAAATCCTAAAAAAATTAAGTTACAAAATATTAAAACATTTACATAAAATTTTCTGATACGCACTAGTGAAGAGTCGAAAAAATAAGACAGCTTCGTTAATAAACCATACTAACATGACATATCGCAAAATGTACATAGTGTGTGTGGTAACTGTAATTACAGACTTATAAATTAAGGACCCTAAACACTCAGCAACCAACCGACCGACAAACTGGAGGTGTGTAGGCGTTCTGACCTACCGACCGACAAACTTTCCTTGTCGGTGTGTCGGGCTGGCAGGATAGACGACACCCCCTCCCCCCACCCACACATAGAGAGAATAAAAGCCCTCCTACCTTCTCCATACTCACCGGAGATGAAATCTAAGAACCGAAATATCGATATTCAATGGATGTTAATTCATAAAATGTATATATTTCATTACCGTGATGCAACAGAAGCACAAGTTGCTGGGGATCTGCCCTGTGGTTTAGCTAACGATGAGACGTGTGTGTCTAGGGTTTTAAAGTTTTGTGATGTGTCTGGACTCTGGCCTAAAGTTTTAGGCTGGAGGTTTTAGTGTATTGCAGAGTGGCTTACTCCTCCCCTTTTTTCCTTGCGGCCAGCCAGCCACTTCCATCTGCTACATTGTTTTAGCTCCCTCTATCATTTTCTTCCTGTGTTGTCCATGTTTTACTGCTGACACCCTGCTTCATCCCACGCTTCGGTGTGGGTGGGCACATATTTTTCAACGATTGTTACCCGTGTTTTATGTTCCGTTTTCTATTCCCGTTCTGAGTTTTTTTCTTGACACCCGTCTCACTATGTTACTGAACGGGCGCTGAAGACCTTGCTGTCGTGCGCCCAAACAACCCCTCTACTACTACTACTACTACTACTACTATATTTCATTGTTACAAATGAAAAAAGTCAAGCCTACACCCAAGCCCTCTGCTATGAAGACAGAAGTGTGGAACTCATTTAGAATGATAACAGTTGCTAAATGTTTCATTTGTTATGTATATTTATTAGATAATGTGCTTCAGCACCATGTGTAGTGTTTCTTCTTCGAATTTGAATCAGTTTCTTAAACGAACAGAGGCATCTTTTATGCTATATACATAAACAAATTAATGAAGTTTACGTGAATGTGTTGTTTTACTTATTTTGCTTTACGGCGATTCATTTCTTCAGGCAACTATAAATCACACTGCGGACTTCAGGAATTATTTTAGTTAATAATCATGAGGTTACTACATCACTGATGTGCTCTTCATGGCCGGAAAGCGTAATGTAGCCAACAAGCTGTCGTCGCAGCTTATAGCCTCTCTCTCACGAACCGATTCTTTTTCGTTAAGAACGGTTTCATGATATTAAGTAGCTCGAATGATTCATCCATTCTTAGATAACTACGAAAACAGTTGACCCCTAGCTGCTGAAGAAACAGATCGTGGGTGAATTTCTTTCTTCACATTACCCACTTCTTTGCCCACAGCTTTCTCTCGGCTTTTTTTTATTCTTATCTGTTTTTCTTTTTTACTTCTTACATCCAAAAGAGCCAAGCTAAACGGCCGTTTTTGTTTGTTTCCGTGTAAAACCTAGCGACATCTCGACGAACATGAACTCAATGAACAAATCACAACAACGGTAATCGCTGAGAGCAGTCGGTAGGGACGTGTATAGGCTGCCGTGAAATGTCGGTATGTCGGTTGGTCGGTTGCTCGGTCGGTCGATCTGTTGGTTCGTTTGATGGTTGATTGGTCGGTCGATTGGTCTGCCAGTTAGTTGATCAGTCGGTCTGTTGGCTCTATGCAGGGCGGTTTAACTCCTTTGACGAACACCCCCCTCCCCCTCCCCTCTCCCCAGACACGTACCAACTGACTGGCCGACAAATAAATTGGACGTGTGTAGGCTGTAGGCGCGTTGGCCAACCGACCAACGAACCTTTCTTGCTGCCATGTCGGTCTGGTAGGATACCCGACAGTCGCCCCCACCTCTCCACTCGATCCCCCCTCCCCCCTCCCCCTCCCTCCTCCTCCTTCTCCTTCTCCTTCTCCTCCTCCTCCTCCGCCTCCTCCTCCCCCCCTCTCCCCCGCGACTTCACCCAACAAATTGTTGTGTGTGATGCTGTAGTGCCACCCGCCGGACGGAAGTTCGTCTTTTGTCACTCCGGCGCTGTAACCGCCTAACACAGTCGTTTGGCACGCGTGCGGACTGCGACGGAAGTGGTCGGTCGGCTGGCCGATAATTGGGTGCGTACTTAACCCCAACTGGTTCATCCAAAAATGTTAACACACAAGGTACATCTGGGTCCCCATGACCCAGGTAAATTTTGAACAGGTTTTAGAAGAAAATAATGAAGTTGATAAAATTTAAATATCAACTATTTATCATAGTAGTATTAATGCTAATACAAAACTTGTTTCATTATTTCTGGTCATCTCCTTCAGAAACTATATAAAAAGACAGTGAAGTAGTTACAGCACAATAAGTGAAAAACATACATTTGTCAAGTCCTAGTCATGAGCTACAAGCCTTAACCTATAAAACTGAAATTAGACATTTACAATCGAAATGGACTCTTCTTCAAAGCTGTAAACCAAAAGAAAGAAAAGTTCCAATACAGTATAAAGATTTCTGCAGGCACAGCTTCTGGGGAGGTTCTGTATTAACATTTTCAGCCGAATGGCATACCTTATTTACGAAAGTGGTAAAAAAATGGCAGAACTTGGTTAAATATCTAAGGTTTTAGATAATTTATTGGTTTTACCAATTAAATTCAGTAGATTTACTCGTCCAAACCACCGAAACGATTTTAAAAACAAAACACTGGAACATTCCAAACACAACAGTGCTTCACATCTGGCACACTGTCCTGATGCTTTCCTGATCTTTCTTAGAGGGACACGGTGAGCAGCTTTTCCTCTTAGATTTAGTAGCAGGGCTTGGGATGTTCCTGGTGCCTCGTTAGGATTCGTTTCTAAAATATCACAAATCGAATTTCTGACTTCTTTTCTCAGAAATGGAGAATCCAGTCTTCTTTTCATATGGTCACAAGTACAAGTCCTAGTTGAACGAGGAATTCCCGACGAGTCACATCATCATCATCATCATCATCATCATCATCATCATCATCTTTGCCATGGAGTAAAACAAAAGGATTTACACCAGCTATATTGAATATGTTATAGAAGATTGCCATAGGCCATCGCCTTGCTCTTCTGGAAGTTCTATAATTATGAGTCTTTTCATCAAGAGCGTCAACACCCCGTTTTGTTCTATTGTAGCCGTGTATAATTTCAGGCTTATGTTCCACCTCACATTCACTACGGTGCATTGTTGATATCGTGTTCACTACTTTTTTTTTTTTTTTTTTTTTTTTTGGAATGTGTGAAAGTGGCGTTGTACAGCCAGATTATCCATAGATTGAGGAAGACACATTTCTGCCTTTCGCTGTCGAAAATTTCGCTGGTAGCTCAGCCTTATTATTTCTTATACTGTCCGCCCCCGGTATCTGAGTGGTTAGCGCGACGTAATGTCAATCCTAAGGGCCCGGGTTCGATTTCCGGCTGGGTCGGAGATTTTCTCCGCTCAGGGATTTGGTGTCGTGTTGTCCTAATCATCATCATTTCAACGTCATCGACGAGCAATTCGCTGAAGTGGCGTCAAATCGAAAGACTTGCACCAGGCGAACGGTCTACCCGACGGGAGGCCCTCGTCACACGACATTTTTTTCTTATAGTGCCAATATAAGTCAAATCGAATTTCTACACTTGAGAACCAGTTGTCTCCAGTCACATTTCTGTGGCTTCCTCTAATTGGTTCAACTAACCGAATGACAACTGCTGTTGGAATTAGCATACGCTGTGGGGTGGTTACAGTTGATTTTCCACTATAAATTTCGACATTCATTCAAACAGTAATGCATTTTGGCATCAGCCAGGATGAATATTTTTATTCCATATTTCCTTGGCAAGGAAGTAATGTACATCCTGAAGGCAGGTCTGCCACGGAATCCTAGCAGCATTTCGTCCACGGTGACATATTCTCCAATTGAATAGTTTTCTTGGCAAGCTTTAAAAAATGAATTCAATAGCCAACAGATATGGTACAGTTTATCTCTGAGTTTTCTGGCATCACGGGTTGCTGAATCATCAAAATGAAGAGAACGCAATAAAAATAATAGACGTTTCAAGGGCCTAGTTGCCCTACAGATTGGTCTACCAGTGCCATTTGTAGCGTATAAACCATCTAAATCTTCATTGTTTGATTTGAAGGCTCCCCAGAAATAACAAAGACCCATAAGGGTCTTTATTTCCACTTTGTTTGTTACTTTTGAAAAAGAATTTCGTTTAGAATCAGGTGGCAATGATATAATATTTTCATTGGTTCTGAGTACTACCACTGCAATAACTTCCTCAGTGAAAAGTAGTTACCAAAATGCTAGAGATGTCTTTTTGTTTACCTGTCTAGCTGGGCCACGTATTCCAGGAAGATGAATTGGAGAGATGATATTGCTTTGTGGGGTTCTTCCACGTATGCTGGCTGTTGTTGACCATTTGAATCTGTTCCACCTACAGATATAATTACCTGTAGATTGCCCCTCATTGCTGTCATCATCACTAGTTTTTTCATTGTCACTTCCGCTTATATCATCAATATCACTGTCCACTGGTTCGTTCTATCGACGATGTCTTCCTCACTCATTTTTATGAAATCTGATACAATACATCCAAAATATTGCAAGGAAAAAACTTTCACTGCAGGTACAACTGGGTCCTTGGGAGCTGTGTGATTTCATAGATACAAAACTGGCAAAGAGACACCTGCGACAATGCTGCGGGCTGGTAGCCAACTGAATGCTGGGAGAGTACACAGGAGTGCAGCTCAGCGCTGCTGCAAACATTGGAGTGCTGGAAAAAATAAATTTCTCTCGGGTGCCCAGGACTAAGGTGTACCAGTCACGGGTTAAACATACAGAGCCAGGTAGCTGCGCTAGCAGCAAAAATTTGTTTTCGAAGGACACGAAAAGGAGGTTCCACGACAGGCAATAAGGCTCAACTGAAAGTGTCAATATACAGTTTTAGGTTAAAAGAGCTAACAAAAGCCTGGTATAGAATTTTATTTATTGAAAGGTGGTGACGCCACGGGCCGACGGTGTAGTGGCAGTTCGTTGTACTTTCCAGTAGCCTGGAAACGGAGCTGGAGAAGCTGGAAGCGACTTCGCATAAACACAGCACGAGGTGAGTCAGGTGCATACGGGCAGAAGTGTGCATGTTTACGAACTGCCTTCAAATGTGAAAAGCGTGTCGTGCATATGGCTCATGTAAGAGTTAATTAAAACCTAACTGCGAAATACTTGTAAGCAGATAACTTATTCTAACAATTGCGTTAATTTTAACATCTTAGCACGTCAGCACGTGGGAGTCAAACAGCTCATGCACAGAAACTTCCTGGCAGATTAAAACTGTGCGCCCGACCGAGACTCGAACTCGGGGCCTTTCCCTTTCGCGGGCAAGTGCTCTACCATCTGAGCTACCGAAGCACGACTCACGCCCGGTACTCACAGCTTTACTTCTGCCAGGTTCGCAGCAGAGCTTCTGTAAAGTTTGGAAGGTAGGAGACGAGGTACTGTCAGAAGTAAAGCTGTGAGTACCGGGCGTGAGGCGTGGCTCGGTAGCTCAGTTGGTAGAGCACTTGCCCGCGAAAGGCAAAGGTCCCGAGTTCGAGTCTCGGTCGGGCACACAGTTTTAATCTGCCAGGAAGTTTCATATCAGCGCACACTCCGCTGCAGAGTGAAAATCTCATTCCAGCTCATGTACAGTAGATCGAGGCTGTGTCTGCTTCCATTGCTCAGTGGTCAGCGTGTGGGGAGAATCCGGGCTAGATTCCTGGTACGGCCAGGTTTCTCCATGATGAGAGGACTGGAACAGGGTGCACACAGCCTCGTGAGACCAGATGAAGAGCTGCCTGAGTGAAAGCTGGCGGCTCCAAAGTCGGAAAATCGACAACGGCCGGGAGTCGGCTGGCTGGCCCATTGCCCCTCCCTACGGCATGCGAATCTCGAGATCGAGACAATAAAACGAGACACACGGTGTGTAGAATATGAGTAAAATACATGAGTACAACAGGAGACACTAGTGCACATTTAACTACTGCAATTTAAGTGTGACCAGAAGAGACCACATAAAAATGTATGTAATATGGCAAGACCGAGCGAGGTGGCGCAGTGGTTAGCACATTGGACTTGCATTCGGGAGGACGACGGTTCAATCCCCCGTCCAGCCATCCTGATTTCGATTTTCTGTAATTTCCCTAAATCGCTCCAGGCAAATGCTGGGATGGTTCCTTCGAAAGGGCACGACCGACTTCCTTCCCCGTCCATCCCTAATCCAGTGAGACCGATGACCTCGCAGTTTGGTCTCTTCCCCGAAACAACCCAATCCAACCTAACTAGCAAACATGCTATATGGAAAGTATGCCATATACTCCTGCACTTATTGGCAACATTAGTACTTACTTAAGGATAGTGTACGTCATATTGTAACAGATACTATTCATATTTTGAACATGGCTACACTTCAGAAACTGTGCATACAAGAGGTTCAATTGCAAAGTACAGGCTTATCAAACACTTATCATGGTTTAGTCGGTTTGAAAACCGTCTTCTTCAGAAGGTGTTGTACCTGTTAACAAGATTACAACATTGTGTGTGGAACAAAGATAGTAACATTACAATAAACAAAATTACAATCTACGTTTACAAATTTTTTTTAGCAAAGCATACCAACGTAGAAGCACATTACCTATAGCTGATGTGGGAGTCGTGATTTTTGGGCATGTACACTTCATAGTGAGGTTCCGATTATTATTTTACTCGTTATTTTATAGCATTCCCTCTTCAGTACATTTGCTCGTATAGCATGCTTTATCAGGAAGATTACTTCCCTTTGCGCGATGCTTTACAAGTGATGATCTGCCCCCTCCTACTTCCCCTTGTCTTTTCGCAATTTCCATTTGTCTTAACATTTTCAGTTTCTCTGCTACGGTGCGTCCTTTTACGGTATTCCAGCATGACTGGGGTCTAATGTTGGGGGTGTGGTACAATGGTGGTGTTCACTGCAGCTGTTTTGCTCTGCTGCTCATGCTTTATACGGTTGCGTATTCACGCACAGGTGCTTCTCGTGCGATTTGTACACTTTGTAAAGAGTCTGCTCTGTTCAAATGGCTCTGAGCACTATGGGACTTAACTTCCAAGAACTTAGAACTAAATAAACCTAACTAAGGACATCACACATATCCATGCCCGAGTCAGGATTCGAACCTGCGACCGTAGCGGTCACGCGGTTCCAGATTGTAGCGCCTAGAACCGCTCGGCCACCCCGGCCGGCTTGCTCTGCTCACTCGAGCCTGCAGGTTGTATATAAGCCATATAATTTTGTACTCTCTCCTCTCCCTCTTTTTAACTGTTTAGTTAATACGCTAGTTCTGTTGCCAACACGTACTGGTGAAGCCACACACGTTGACGCTGCCCACTGCAGCTACGCGGGAGCGGCCCCTGCCAGAGGTGACTCGAGGCCAGCGCCTCTGCTCTGGCTCTGTACCTGACATGTTTACGCTCTATATAATCCGATACCACGATTTGTATTTAAATGTCAGTTTTATATAAATCTTCCAAGTGGCATACTATAGTTTGTTTTACCCAGCGTCAAACGTGATATTTTAAAAAAGTTTTAGGACAAAGCCCTTCAGAGACTTTTATATAAAAATGTATTTTAAATGGTGATTAACCGATGAGAGTCAACGACATTGGCTGGAGGTAATGCGATTCTACGCGAGTGTGCTTCACCAACAATTCTTTTTAAATACTTCCTGTAATTCTGCTTATTGTCTGTTACTTTCTTCCACACACAATGTTGACATCTCTTTAATACGTACAACATCTGAAGACGGCGGTTTTCAAACCGTCGAAACCGTGGTCAAGATTTAAGTATTTTGCAACTGGTTCAGTGTTATTTCTAGTTCACTGACGATCCTAAATAATTGAAATCTTATCTTTTTTCAACGGAATCTAATCGTCGTTCAGGAAACCTTTAGAATTCAGGTGGGAATGGTTTTCTAAGCGATCCATTTATTATTGATTGTCAACTATGTGGAAAATTTCCATATTAAGTATAGATGGTGGAGGAAGCGTGTGTCTTTCGTCTTAAAGACGTGCTGCAAAAGTTCACTTGTCCAACCTGTTAACCGTCGTCCAACCTGTTAACCGACTTTGTTGACCAATTCTCAGAAAAAGTAGTCTTAAATGCTCTCCCTGTTTGTCCTATATGAAAATTGGGATATCCACTGTATTCAATTTAATCTTTGACAGATCTGAAAAAGTTGTTCGCTGTAGGCCCCTCGTTAGTTAGTTACTTAGTTACATGCTCCATAGATCATTTGAACCATTCTTCTTTTCTCTATGTAATGTGAAGAGAGTCAGTTTACACGATATATACACATGCTAAGTGTTAACATTAATGAACGCATTAGTCCCACTCATACATCTACAGTTAATTGTTTTTACTAGCTACTAGTTTTTAAATGGAAATTCGTCAATGGAACAGAAGTTTCTCAGGAGAAATTATTTTTAATTAAATTTAAACCTTGCTTCGCTACCTGACAGACATTTTTTGTTACTGAGCAAATGGTCAAAAATTTTTGTTGCTGAATATTGAACACCTTTGTGAGCCACTGAGAGATTTTTCCCTCTAGAGCTGTAGGTATGTACATCACTGTTCTTACCAAAGTGTGGTGGGTTATTTATGAGGGACTGTGAGGGCACAGCTGAGGTGCCTAGCTCCTTTCAGAGGTACGTACATGACGTCCGTGGCTGAACACGTATTATTTTTACTGTTCACTTCCTTGCAATCAATACTTTCTTTTTAAGTGATGAGTTACCCCAATAAATTATTTCGTAAGACATTATTGAGTGGAAATATGCCAAATATGTTTCTTTCTAAGATTAGCAATTATACGAAGAGCAATAGTATGTGAACTTCATTGTTTGAGAAGCTTAGTAAAATGCTTCATGCAGTTCAAGTTTTCAATAATATTTACACCCAAAAATTTGGAGTATTCTGCCATACTTACTGACTGCTGCTCATGTGCTACGTCAACTGTTGGTATGACTATGTTGTGCGGCACTGGATGTGTTTATTTTTCAATATTTAGGGAGAGTCGATTTTAAGAGGACAACTTAATTATTCTTTAGATGTACCATTTACCAAGTTTTCTCTTGCTTTCTCTCTAAAGGGATTTGTTATAATTGTAGTATAATCTGCAAGAAGTATGAGTGTTGTTTGTTGAATGTTAATTGGAAGGTAATTTACATATACAGGGTGTTACAAAAAGGTACGGCCGAACTTTCAAGAAACATTCCTCACACACAAATAAAGAATAGATGTTATGTGGACATGTGTCCGGAAACGCTTAATTTCCATGTTAGAGCTCATTTTAGTTTCGTCAGTATGTACTGTACTTCCTCGATTCACCGCCAGTTGGCCCAATTGAAGGAAGGTAATGTTGACTTCGGTGCTTGTGCTGACATGCGACTCATTGCTCTACAGTACTAGCATCAAGCACATCAGTACGTAGCATCAACAGGTTAGTGTTCATCACGAACGTGGTTTTGCAGTCAGTGCAATGTTTACAAATGCGGAGTTGACAGATGCCCATTTGATGTACGGATTAGCATGGGGCAATAGCCGGGCGCGGTACCTTTGTATCGAGACAGATTTCCTGAACAAAGGTGTCCCGACAGGAAGACGTTCGAAGCAATTGATCGGCGTCTTAGGGAGCACGGAACATTCCAGCCTATGACTCGCGACTGGGGAAGACCTAGAACGACGAGGACACCTGCAATGGACGAGGCAATTCTTCGTGCAGTTGACGATAACCCTAATGTCAGCGTCAGAAAAGTTGCTGCTGTACAAGGTGACGTTGACCACGTCACTGTACGGAGAGTGCTACGGGAGAACCAGTTGTTTCCGTACCATGTACAGCGTGTGCAGGCACTATCAGCAGCTGATTGGCCTCCACGGGTACACTTCTGCGAATGGTTCATCCAACAATGTGTCAATCCTCATTTCAGTGCAAATGTTCTCTTTACGGACGAGGCTTCATTCCAACGTGATCAAATTGTAAATTTTCACAATCAACATGTGTGGGCTGACGAGAATCCGCACGCAATTGTGCAATCACGTCATCAACACAGATTTTCTGTGAACGTTTGGGCAGGCATTGTTGGTTATGTCTTGATTGGGTCCCATGTTCTTCCACCTATGCTCAATGGAGCACATTATCATGATTTCATACGGGATACTCTACCTGTGCTGCTAGAACATGTGCCTTTACGACACAACATGTGGTTCATGCACGATGGAGCTCCTGCACATTTCAGTCGAAGTGTTCGTACGCTTCTCAACAACAGATTCGGTGACCGACGGATTGGTAGAGGCGGACCAATTCCATGGCCTACACGCTCTCCTGACCTCAACCCTCTTGACTTTCATTTATGGGGGCATTTGAAAGCTCTTGTCTACGCAACCCCGGTACCAAATGTAGAGACTCTTCGTGCTCGTATTGTGGACGGCTGTGATACAATACGCCATTCTCCAGGGCTGCATCAGCGACGGAGGGTGGATGCATGTATCCTCGCTAACGGAGGACATTTTGAACATTTCCTGTAGCAAAGTGTTTGAAGTCACGCTGGTACGTTCTGTTGCTGTGTGTTTCCATTCCATGATTAATGTGATTTGAAGAGAAGTAGTAAAATGAGCTCTAACATGGAAAGTAAGCGTTTCCGGACACATGTCCACATAACATATTTTCTTTCTTTGTGTGTGAGGAATGTTTCCTGAAAGTTTGGCCGTACCTTTTTGTAACACCCTGTATAAGGAATAGGAATGCCCCCAAAATTGAACCCTTTGGGTGTCTCTTCGTGATTTTCTCGAAAATTTTCTACCTTTCTTACACTGTCTGAATTAAGCACCACACCCTGTTGCTTTCTGTTTGTTAAGTACGTATAAAAAGTAGTTTGGTAACATTAGTCGTGCCAATGGTGTCATGTTTTTAAACAAATTCGCAATGCGACGTGAAAAGCCGCCTTTATGTCTCGTTTTTTTTATTTTTTTTTTATTCGGTCAGTTTTCGCATACCCAGCCCGCCCGTCCGCACCACGCCACGCCCACAGTACGGCCGTCACCGTGGCCACACCCCCAAGGCCGGCGGCTGCTTTGCTCCTGGGAGCGCTGCCTGACGCTTTGCTCCCATCTCATTTCAGACCACTGCCAGGTGACGGTTGTCTACGTGCTGCACAGGATACAAAGGGTTTCTGTTTGAAACGTACCACAGTGGCGCAGGGCAAGCCGAGATGAACAATTTGGTACAGGATACTTGTGCTCCATCAATTCGGGAAACTACCTCGAATTGGCCTACAAAAACCATAAAAACCATCCAAGCTACAGCGCATACGCCATGTGCCCCAGTTTCAGTTTTCCTTCGCTGGCGATGCGCGAGCTGTTGGTCCTAGGGTGGTGAGGGAGAGAGGGGGGGAGAGAGGGGTGAGAGAGCGGGGGAGAGAGGGGGGAGAGAGGGGGGAGAGAGGGGGGAGAGAGCGGGGGAGAGAGGGAGGGGAGAGAGGGAGGGGAGAGAGGGAGGGGAGAGAGGGGAGAGGCAGAGGCAGAGGCAGAGGCAGAGGCAGAGGGACAGAGAGAGAGGGAGAGGGACAGAGAGAGAGGGAGAGGGAGAGGGACAGAGAGAGAGGGAGAGGGACAGAGAGAGAGGGAGAGGGGACAGAGAGAGAGGGAGAGGGACAGAGAGAGAGGGAGAGGGACAGAGAGAGAGGGAGAGGGACAGAGAGAGAGGGAGAGGGACAGAGAGAGAGGGAGAGGGACAGAGAGAGAGGGAGAGGGACAGAGAGAGAGGGAGAGGGACAGAGAGAGAGGGAGAGGGACAGAGAGAGAGGGAGAGGGACAGAGAGAGAGAGAGAGAGAGAGAGAGGGAGAGGGACAGAGAGAGAGAGAGAGAGGGAGAGGGACAGAGAGAGAGAGAGAGAGAGAGAGAGAGGGAGAGGGACAGAGAGAGAGGGAGAGGGACAGAGAGAGAGGGAGAGAGGGACAGAGAGAGAGGGAGAGAGGGACAGAGAGAGAGGGAGAGCGAGAGAGAGAAATAGGACCTCATTGTAGGAAATTTTCAGTAGTTTAATTTTGTGTCGGGAAACGTTGTTTTCGAGTTATTCAATAAAAACATGCGAAAGTGGCCTTCAAACGCACGACCACCATCACGCGCAAAGGTGAGCGTTTTTAGTTACGTTGTTCGTGGCACTCCTACGAGTGGCGACTACACGAGTTGTTTCCCACGTGAGACGATGCTAGGGTTTCACACCTCAGCTCCAGTACCATCACTCTGTCTGTCCCACTGTTTTACTCAAGATGAAGTAGACGCATCGAGTTGAAATTGGTCACATACTTAGTTCTACGTCCATTTATGACGAAAAACATTGAAGCTTCTGAGTCAATCCAATCAAAAGCTTCGGCCACATGTGCCACATATTTTGATACAAACTCACTCGTCAAAACCTACAGGGGTCCGTCTCGTTGACCTAGAAATCATGAAATTTCGAAAGAATCTAGATTTCACAGTACAACCAAATGGAAAAAAACAACAAATTGTTGATTTGGAATTATATCATGCATGGTTTTGGCCATCATCAATTTGCCATAGTGTTTATCTAATGATATCATCTTGATCAATTTTATTGCATCCAGAAATACTCGGAAACAGAGGCAAAAATTACAGGAAGAAGACAACATGGGGGCTACAATAATTTTAACAGTTGGTTAACAAATACGCTGTTTAGACACGCTTCTGTATGACAATCTGTCATTCAACGTGTAGGTGAGATCCAATCCGACGTCTAGGTGTGATCTTGTCACCTGACGTAAGGTGAATTCTCTTCCAATGTTTGACGTGTCATGTACTACTCTATCACACGGAATTTCATCAGCTCACCTACACGTCGAAAGACGGATTTTACAGACAGTTTTTTTTTAAATGTGTAATATTGTCTTGGCTGTAGGTTATAATAATAATTAGGCATATGTAATTATATGAAATAGTATATCCACGCCTTAGTCTCATGTGAGATGATAGAATCGATTCGTACTGCCACTGCGCCGTCTGATGTACTTACATATCACTAAGGATGTCTTCGCTAGGAACTACCAGTTATAAAGCGATCACGAGTGTGAGCACCTGTAATCGGCGCAGTAAGATGTGTGTGCACTGCTGTTATTTTTACATCGACATGACGACCTCTGGAGTAGCTCGCGATGTCAACACCGACATACACTGTCCAGCACCACTTACTGTACTCATGCAGGAGATTCTGTAATGATGTTTTTATTCCATGTACTGTAATTTTTGTACTAATTGCGTTATGCCGGAGCCAAGGTAGCCCCTGAGCGCCGGCAACCCATATTACACCACAGAGGACGGCGTTGTCTATGGATAAGGCGTACCAAAAGCACCATGGTAAACACCTGCTACTTACATACAAGATAATGGAAACAGACATTCCGAGCACTACTTCCTGCAGGGGGAGCTCGAGCCACGGCATGCAGGAAGTATCTCTACGCCAAAACCTGACTGGCTCGAGACAGCTATTTAGGAGCTAGAACCAGCCCTGAAGTTCAGTTCGCTCCGGATGCCGTCCTCGTGTACTTCGACAGCTGAAGATTACATCTTTGTATCTGAATTGGACTCTTACTCTCTCTCTCTCTCTCTCTCTCTCTCTCTCTCTCTCTCTCTCTCTCTCTCTGTGTGTGTGTGTGTGTGTGTGTGTGTGTGTGTGTGTGTGTGTGTGTAAAACCACGAACCTTTGTGGAAAATTAGAAGTGAACTTTTGTTTGCCTAAATTTGGAGACTTTTACTAGCATCGTTATTGTTACCTTTTCGTTTGTTGTTGAGTCACCTACCTTGTGAACTTACCTCAATAAAAGTTGTGTTTCTGAAAAATTGCGAAGTGTCATTCACAACAAATTGTGTGCGCTGTTATGTTAATAGCTGTATCCTACGATTTTCAGTTCCACTTTTTGCAGATCCGAAGACGGCAATTACCGAAACCAGTCATCTATGTGAATAAATGACGGTAGCGATCTTGGCAGTGTCCTATCTGTTTCGCCTACAAGTCGACCTATCCGACATTCTAACTTTCCCGAATCTGCGTTGCGCTACTGACTCACTAGCTAAAAGCTAACGTTTTCTTATGTCTTGTGAAGTGCCTAGGTGTTACATTTACATTCACTGAAACTTGGTTGCCAGTGTTTGTTCCAGGGAGAATTTCGGCCTGACCTTTCTAAATGTAGCACGAATTTCATCTGATAAGAGTCCCTGGAGGACATCATTACTTGTCAGATTTTCTGTAGAGCGGAAAATATGAGAACAGGCCTCTCCTCTATGGACATGCAGCACTTCCGTACCGTGAGAAAGGAAACAGACCGAGACACATACTTCCAAATTGGTCATTAGTGCACTAGCGTGTGTGAATGCTTAATTAAGTTTAGAAAACGTTTTAAGATAGAATCTCTCGATTCTGGACGTCATTCGACGCAACGAAGGACGGCTCACCAGAATGCAGATGGACAGAGAATAAGAAATGTTGCCTTCTAAATCGGTTGTGGCTCGCAGATAAAACATCGGAGTTCTCTCAATAAGCTAGCTTTCTACTTGTGGGTTTGCCCTCATACACATACTGACAAGTAATGCACACCTACCGGGTGATCAAAAAGTCAGTATAAATTTGAAAACTGAATAAATCGCGGAATAATGTAGATAGAGAGGTACAAATTGACACACATGCTTGGAATGACATGGGGTTTTATTAGACCCACAAAAATACAAAAGTTCAAAAAATGTCCGACAGATGGCACTTCATCTGATCAGAATAGCAATAATTAGCGTAACAAAGTAAGACAAAGCAAAGATGATGTTCTTTACAGGAAATGCTCAATATGTCCACCATCATTCCTCAACAGTAGCTGTAGTCGAGGAATAATGTTGTGAACTGCACTTCAAAGCATGCCCGGAGTTATGGTGAGGCACTGGCGTCGGATGTTGTCCTTCAGCATCCCTAGAGGTGTCGGTCGATCACGATACACTTGCGACTTCAGGTAACCCCAAAGCCAATAATCGCACGGACTGAGGTCTGGGGACCTGGGAGGCCAAGCATGACGAAAGTGGCGGCTGAGCACACGATCATCACCAAACGACACGCGCAATAGGTCTTTCACGCGTCTAGCAATACTTTCTTTTTGTTCTAATAAAACCCCATGTCATTCCAAGCATGTGTGTCAATTTTTACCTCTCTACATTATTCCGTGGTTTATTATGTTTTCAAATTTATACTAGCTTTTTGATCACCTGGTATTTGTACATACCCTTCATATCGAGAATGTTCTTAGGAACATTATGTTTCCCACCTCTCGCTATATGTCTAGGATTGTCTAACATGACTGTTTTGGTGGTAAAGGTGTTGTGGGTGTGGAAACAATGTTGCACGGTGTATGACCGCCAAATCTTTCAGCACGGTACACTCGGCGGTCAGCGCTACCGTGACACACTACTCCTTCCTCAGGTGCGTCTTTTCAGGGGTGCCTCGGGCCCTGACACTTTTAGGAGTGAGAGTGCGCGAGCGCACTGAACACCGCAGGTGGCGCAGCTCTCGGAACGAGAGGATATTCGCCGAGTGGACTGGCCTGCCGCCACCCCAGCACTTGTGGGGGAGACGGCCTCCAGCCTCCAGCCCGTCCAGCGGTGGGCAGCAGGCGGGGGACGCCCCCCTTACCCCCCCCCCCCCCCTCCACCTGCGACGCATCGTCTGCAACGTCCAGGGAACCACCACGAATCACGTTCATTGTAATTATCGTCACTGAATAGAAGCGCCACTTCTGTTTGCCCCACTGCCTATTTCTTTCAGTTACCTCCTGTAGTATCCTGTAGCAGTTCTTTCTATAATCATCTTGGGGTTGAAGCTCTTTTTTCCGCGTTTGCTTTAACAATACCTATGTTTTTGGATAGGGTCCGCCTTCAGCTAAACATAGTTTTGTTTTTTAACCCAAACATGTTTCTCTGCAGTTGCAGCATCTTCAGTGGGCTTTTATTTTTCATCTGTTAAAGATAAAGAGTGTTCTTTACTGTTTGTACACATGTAGCTATTAGTTTTTAAATCGTAATTACAGATATTTGAAAAAACACAAAAATTACGAATTCATACCTTTTTACCATATGGTGTGATTTTTCTGATGTGTTGTGTTTCTACAGTGACCGTTTGTTCCACAGTTTGTCATCTGCAACCACTTATACCTTAAAGTAGATAAATTGTTTAAGCGAAAATTACGATTTGAAAACTTGTTATTTCTATGCCTGAAATTATATATATATATATATATATTTATATATTTATTGTGTGTGTGTGTGTGTGTGTGTGTGTGTGTGTGTGTGTGTGTGTGTGTGTGTGTGTAGGAAGAGGGGGTGACAGCTCTATAGGTTGGTCTTGTATAATAATTCTTTGAGGGCAGAGAACAGAGTTCTATTGCAGAGAGCTGTGTTAAATTGAAAGGAAAGTCAGCGTTGGTCGTAATATTGATGTTTATTAATAGGAGAAACGATTTAGAATCACATAGTGATCATCTTCGGTGCTGTACACATTAAACTCAGGCACTGGCATCAAGCTATCAATAACCAAAACTGAGAAGCGATCACAATGATTGATTCTGATTGTGATCGCTTCTCAGTTTTAGTTATTGATAACTTGATACCAGTGCGTGAGCTTAATGTGTACAGCACCGGAGATGATCACTGTGTGATCGATTCTGCTATTAATAAACATCAATATTACGACCAACGCTGACCTTCCCTTTAATTTAACATACATGGTCGTTGCGCACACAGCACTCCATGGAGTCGCCGATCAAGAGAGCTGTGTATTCATTTATCACTTGTTTGCCTTCCTCTATGGCTTTTTGTATCTGATAATTTTCGTCAATTAATAGTTTTTGTGGGAGGCTGTTGTTGCATTTGAGAATTTTTCAAATAAGTATTGATGTTTATTGCGTTATGTTTCTGGTCCATGACGTGTTCAGCAAATGTAGAATGATAGCTGTTACTTTTTAACGCTCTTCTGTGTTCTGTGTATCTGGTATTCAATTTCCTGCTTGCCTGTCCTATATAAGCTACTTTGCAATCCTGGCATGTTAGTTGGTAAATACCAGATGTGTTGTGTTTGTCTGTGCTTCTATTGGTTGTCCTTAGTTTTCTCTGTGTTGACTTGTCCGTCCTGTAGGCTATTTGCAGCCCTTGTTTCTTGAGTATGTTGCCTGTTCTGTGGACTGCTTTGTTATTGTAGGCGAGAGTGAACCACCTGTTTGCCACTGCGGGTGTTTCCTGTTCACGTGTGCTCATGAGTGCGTTCTTTCTACGTACAGCCCAAGTCTCATCGAGCTGTTTTACTTGGCAGAAATCATCATGCGGAAGTTACTTCCGTCCTCAAGTTTTGTACATTCATATACATTTTGTTTCGTTTAACAAGAAAGCATTTCGCATGTCTATATCAATCTGTAATTAATTTTTCTACGACCACCAATTACAAATAAAATTACGTTATTTTTATTAAGAGTGATGTACCTTCTGGTGTTGTGGTAAAGCGCTTGCTTGGAAACAAAAGGTCAGTTGATCGTATCCGGGTCGGACCATAGATTTTTCAGCCCTCGTTTTGACCCAGCCTTCAGCCTTCCCCTCTCAACGATGTGAGGAGCCTCCGGAAGAGATATTTGTATCGGATTGCACATTAGATTGGAGGTCCCTCTTCTGTGGATGTGTAACTGGGGTAGGCGAATGCATGGAAGCAAACGGAACGCATAAATGACGACAGGCGCAGATTAGTAGAGAGTCGTTCGTCTGTGAAAAGATCTATGCTCGAAGCGTACAACAACTACCACCCTTACACCTTAGCAAAAAGATCTGGCAGGAAACCTCAGAAAATTCTAGTCGAATGTAAAATCGCTAATCGGCTCGAAAGCGTGCTTGTGGGCCAGTCTGATGTGGCAGCTGAAGACAGCAGAACGAAAGCTGAAGTTTTAAATTTCACGTTCAAGAAATCGTCCACACAGGAGACCCGTACAAATGTTCCGTCATTTGACCATCGGACAGACTCCCGTACGGACGTCACTGTAATAAGCGTATCTAATGAACTGAAGGATTTTGACACAAATAAATCACCAGGTCCGGATGGAATCCCAGTTCGGTTTTAAAAGAGTACTCCACGGCGTTAGCCGCTTACCTGGCTTGCGCTTATCGTGAATCTCTCGCCCAGCACAAAGTCCCAGGGGACTGGAGAAAAGCGCAGGTGACTCCAGTACATAAGACGGCTAAAATAACGTACCCCCAAAATTACGGTCCATAATCCCTAACTTCTGTTTGCTGCAGAATCCTTGAACATACTCCCAGTTCGAGTAAATTAAACTTTCTTGAAAACCTTATGTGCGCGAATCAGCATGGTTTTCGAAAGTACCACTCGCGCGAAACTTGCCGTTTTCTGACACGGTACACCGTGAACTCTGGATGATGGGCAACAAGCAGACTCCATATTTCTAGATTTCCGGAAAGCATTTGACACGGTGTCCCATTGCAGGCTGTTAACGAAGGTACGAGCATATGGAATACGTTCACAGACATATGAGCGTCTGGAAGACTTCTTAAGTAATAGAACCCAGTATGTCGTCCTCGATGCCGAGTGTTCATCAGAGACAAGGGTATCGTCTCAGGTGTGCCCCACGGAAAGCTGTTGTTCTCTGTATACATAATAATTTGGCTGACAGGCTGGACACAATCTGCTTACCGTGGTGTACGGTAAGGTCTCGAAGTTGAGTGACTCCAGGAAGATACAAGACGACTTGGACAAGTTCCAGTTGTGTGATTAATGGCAGCTAGCCCTAAATGTGGATAAATGCAAGTTAACGCGGATGAGTAGGAAGATCAAATCTGTAATGCTTGGATTCAACGTTACCAGTGTTCTGCTTGACACAGTCAAGTCCTTTAAATATCTGGGAATGATGTTGGAACGCTCATGTGAAAACTGCGCTAGGGAAGGCGAATGTTCGACTTCGTTTTACTGGGAGAATTTTAGGAAACAATGGCTCACCTGTAAAAGAGGCAGCATATAGGATGCTGGTGCTACCTATTCTTTAGTACTGCTAGAGTGTTTGGGATCCCTACCAGGTCGGATTGAAGGAAGACATGGAAGCAGCTCAGAGGCCGGCTGCTACATGCATTACCAGTAGGTTCGAACAAGAAGCAAGTGTTACGGGGATGCTTCGGGAACTTCCCTGGAGGGAAGGCGACGTTCTTTTCGAGAAACAATGTTGAGAATATTTAGGGAACCGGCATTTGAAGATGACTGCCGAATGAGTCTACTGCGACCAACATACATTCCGCGCAAGGACCACGAAGATAAGATACGAGAAATTACGGCTCATACGGAGGCATACAGACAGTAGTTTTTGCGTCGCTCTGTTTGCGAGAGGAGCGGGAAAGAAGAAGATTAGCAGTGGTACAGAGTATCCTCCACCACGTACCGTACAGCAGCTTGCGGAGCATCGATGTAGACGTAGGGTAGGAATACGCGGGTCGCCGATGGGGCATTTGAAACGTCCTCTTTGAACAATTATACATGACTGTGCTTAACCTCCCCTTTGAACAATTATACATGACTGTGCTTAACCTGACACACAATATTTTGTTAGCGCAACGCAATCTGACTTTCAAAAATCCCTACAAAAGAATGGCCCTGACTAACATTAAACTATACCTTTCACAAATCACTTACCTCACAAAAATCTTCGCTGCTCAAGCTACTGCAATACAGCGAGCGCCACTACTGCCAGCTAAATAAAAGATTCAAACTATGGAAGGCACTAACTACTGATAGGGATAGCTAGCAAATGAAAGATATTAATAGAGAACAAACAATGTATTTACCTTCATATCATCATACATAAATATAGCAGTTCATGACAAATTTCAAAACTCCGCCATCTCTCTCCCCACATCCACCACTGCTGGCGGCTCACCTCCAACTGCGCAACGCTACGCGCTGTTCACAGCCAGCTGCCTAACACTACAATGGCGAGTATTACAACAATGCAAAGCAGCCACAGACTGCACACAGCATAGCCAGTGATTTTCATACAGAGGTGGCGTTACCAATAAAAAAACCTAAACAGCCTACTTACATAGCCCCCATGCTCCCCACAAAAAATTTTACAAATTTCTTTTGGGCACTGGCCAATACATATTTGTTAAAATTTTTTTTCACAATTACAATAACAAAGAAATCAGATGCACACACTTATTGATCAATGTTGGTCAAAAGCTAAAATTTTCTCACAGTCCATAAAGATAGTCCTGATCATTGATCACACTAAAATTGTCGTGTTTTTCTCAAAGTCTGAGCAGTAAAAGACAATGCACACAGACGTAGTGGATTTCCATGTAGTCTTGAAGAAGTAGTGTTGTCCTTCCAACGGAAAGACAGTGCTGACTCGACATGCAGACAGGTAATGGGCCACAACAGAGTAAACCCACAGCAGAGTCAGTCGACGTTTTGAAGAATATTGGTAGTTAGGTCATCACAGTGCAGACCCACTGCAGTCCTGGTAGAGATTACGGTACTGGTGGGCCACCAGAGGTGCAGACCCACTGCAGTCCTTGTAGAAATAATGGTATTGATGGGTCATCAAAGATGTAGACCCACTGTAGTCCTTGTAGAGATGGCCAGCAGCCATCTGTTGGAACTGTGCAGGTGCACAATCACCATCGAAGAGTCTTGTGGACAAATAGCAAGTCCATGAACCACCACTCGTGCACTCACAAAAAAATTTTTTTTTGAAATGTCCTCAGAACCAGCAATGCTGTTATCCAGTCCCTTGCTGAATTATTAACACACGTGCAAACACTAACAGTCCCTACTTCTCACATATTGTCCATATACTATGACCAACAGAAATGTGTGCAGTGAAATGGAACTTACAAGTTACTTAATTTGATGAACTGGTGTCAATTACAATTTTATAACATAAGAATACAATTACAAAGGTACAAAATACATCACTAAAAACATAATAATACAGATGACACTTGTAGTAATAGGGGCTTTACAAAAGAATAGAAATAAACATATACATCAGTGTTACAGGAATTATGACGTGAGTACAAAAATAAAAGATCAGAATCACTTTCGAAACATCAACTTCACACATGAGCATTAAAACAAAACAGAATAAATAATGTGTAAGCATATTTATAAAGAAAATAACATAGTATTTGAAAAATTCTACAACATAAATCTTATTAGCTAAACACATAAAGACAGGAAAAAGACAAATACACAAGGGTGCATATACACATACCAGAATAACACAGGAGAAAAGGACAGGGTTTGTTTTCAGTGTAACATTTGGTACTGCAGTCCAACCCAAAACTTCATATATCTTTCCTCTTATTTCATCCTTTGTTTCCACCAAAAAAATTCTATCTAAGCATGCTTTCTGTATTTATATGTTCACACATTTCTTACCTCAACATTTATTTCCAAGAAAATCCTACCTAAACCTGTTTTCTGTACTTTTTTTCGTATAACTTCTGAATGCATTTCTTCCAATTCATCGCAACTCATTCTCTTAGAGGCTACCCCCTCTTAAGCTAACTTAAATCTACTGAGCTCAGATGCTAAACTAAGGGACGAGGCAATGGAGCAGCACATAACAAATTAACACAAACAGCAATGCAAAAAAATTGGAAAATTGCAAAGCAAGCTACAGTAAATATAAATTACCAAGCAATGCAACATTACAACTAATATGAGCCAATGTACAGTAGCAAGAAAAATAAGTCAGTAGTAAAATTAGCTTAACAGAGTAACACAATTTAAAATTCAGTAGCACTATGCCTGGCAAACAGCAGCAGCAAATATAAAAAATATAAAAAATATAAAACTTATATCTATACATGACAAAGCTCAAGCAGAAAAGATATTACAGTAAAAACAACAATGCAGATAAGGGAACTGTATATTCACATCTTAATGTCTATGTAAATTAAAGTGGTGCACCACAAGAAGTTATTCTACCAAAAAAATTACCAAGTAGTTGAAAAGAAAATTCCGTATGCAATTCCTGTGAATGGAAATGTCTTTTTATGCTCCTTCGTTTTTTTTGAATAGCTCATAAAATTAATTACTGGATCTGTAGGCACAAAATATTTATATTAGTACATCTATTAAGTTTTATTTTAACCAATGCTGCAGTGCAGCTAGAAACTAGATATCAAATGAAATAAGCAACTATGTACAAAGTAAAGCATAAGAACATCGTTCAATAGTCATGTGGCATTTCATAAGTAGTAAAAAAAATCTCTCATCTAGAAAGACAGTAGTCATAGTCAGGTGTGTAGACAAACTATTTCTTGTCATTTCATTAGGCATTTCAGTAAATATCAGAAAGTACGATATGTTTCCAAGTAATCAGCGTGTAGGATTTGCGATGCTTTCTCTAAAGGAATGACAATGGCCAGGATAATGGCCTCCCTTTTTTTTCCTGTGCTCTGAAAGGCACACCCTAATGGCTTGTTCTCCAGGTGTTTGACACAGCTGCGTGCCCACAACGCATTACGTGCAGGTGGTCACTTAACTTTCTTACGGAAATATTTACGGCACCAGTTTCCGCTACAGTGATAGTCTCACATAAAAATATTTCACAGGTCAAGAATTAGCGTTGCAAATCTGTAGAAAGAAAATCCTATAAATATAAGTGTCCAAATAAAATATTCGTCAGTATTGTGATACAGTCACGCATTTACGCACATTTCATAACTCTTAAAGTACGATTCTTGGTTTCCAACAACCTTTTCCACAAATCAGAGTCCCTAATCACTACTCATTATTCCTTACCTTATTACACATATACGTATCCATCGACACTCGTCAATATTTCGTCATTATAAATATGAAGCATAATCAAATATCTCATATAGCCTCAGCCTATTAATCATAAACATACCTCAGCAGCATAATACACATCGTCGTCGTAAAAATAACATCATAACACCTCAGTCAAATCTCAAAATCGTCGTAGCTTCCTCCAATAATTAAAAAAATTCTCTGCTCATGTCAAAAGTGTCATCTGCCTCAAACGTACTTTAAAAATCATGAATCCATACCAAATACATCATTCAAAGCTCTCATAGTATCACAATGGTTCCGAAAAAATATGAAGAGTTCACACAGTACAGACAAAATACGATTTCGTAAGTGTGAAGTTATCCAACGGTGTAATTACGTAAACATCTGTCACTGATGTAGTAAAAAACATGTTTATCTCTCAGTTAAATGATCAGATAGCTGTGTAATTATGTGTTAGAGAAATATGGTACCGATGTGTAAAGTTGTGTAAGCAAATACCATATTAGCTAGGGCTCCTTGTGGTTGCCACACACATGGTACACAAAGTAAGCGTGTACCCCCCTGAGGATTAATGTAATTATACCCTCAGGTGTTATAGATTATTGCAATGGAATGAAATGTATCACGGAAAACCTTCTTTGTAATTCAAAAATCTTTAAAAATAAATGGCTTAAGTACAAAATTAATCTCTCAAATGCGTGTCCTGTAGCGCTAAATGTGCGTCTTGCTGTAAGATAATTCTGTGGAAGTGTCGTACTTATCGTCCTCCGAAAGCTAAGTTCTGCAGAAGTCAATGTACTTACCCCATCATAAACGAAAGTGAAATGCTTTGCGTATAGATATCGTAGTTATTATGCTTATTGGCGTGATGAAGAAAGTACTGTACAGTAACGTATTGTTATGCTACGAAAAAGGCTGTCTCATTGTTGCTATACCACAAAAGTTACTACTAAAACATGTTTTGCTTTCCAGAAGAATTCAGAAAAACTGTGCGGATATAAAACAGAAACACCGCAAAAGCAACATTGTATATTGTCACTCATTAGTAGCGTCGTGATAAAATCGTGTAGCTGTCACATAAACTAACCACTGTGTCATCTGGTATCTCACAGAAAGTACTTTAAACCCAGAATGTATTTTCAAGTAAACCAAAAGTTGCATTAAAATCTCATTAGCAGTACCAGTATGTGTCCTAAGTATGTAAGCCTGATAGTCGTTACGTAATCGTGCAACTAACAAGCAAGAATGTACAAATACAACACTGTGTCGTCTGTTCACTATAACAATGCATTCGTAATTTCTGTTTAAAAATGTTCCCTAGGTTCTAGGCTGGATATTTAACTTCAAACATTGTTGCATGGTAACAGATTCTAAAGCATACTAGTAACGTGAAGTGAAACGTTTTATGGCAAAGACAAAGTTAAAAAGCAGATTATCTTTCAATAAACGGTTTTACATGTGAAATGTTGTGTAAACCTTTACTCTTCCTAGTGCACAGAGTTTCAACTTCAAAGCAATTATCATGTTGTATACATCGGTAAAGAATGCTAAAATTTTTCTCTAGGCTAGCGTCTTATGTTATTTTTCTCGGAGCCAGCGGGCGCACGCGGCTGCCTGCTGTGCTAGTCATTGTCTGTCTCTTTGTTGGCGCGCGCCGTTATTGGGATTAGGAGACCTAACTTCTACAAATTCACTCTGACGAGAAGGCCCTGCCCTGTTTGAATCCCGCCAGTTCTGATGCAATTCAGGTCTGTCGTTACGAATATATCGTCTGTCGTCATGTCGGTAGTTCCTGTAGTTTCTTTCTTGTCGGTTAAGTGGTGGAGAATTTCTCCCCGAATCGTAACTGCGCGCTGGACCGTTGCGTCTAACGTTATTCTGTCTCCCGTAATAATAATTATTTTGGTTCCCATATTGTCTGTTTCTCTGATTGTCTCTGTGATAGTCATTACCGCGGAGAGGTGATCTTTCCCTGTAATTATTACTACTCTGCCAATGGTTGTCATACGGGTGGTGTCTGTTTTGGTCACGATTTGTGTTGTGAGAATAGCCTTGTCGCGTCCAGTTATTATCGAGGAAATGTGACGGATGTGACCTGTAATTGTTGTGTTCCTGTTTCCGCATTCCGCGATTGTCAGTGTCAATTTCCAATTCTTGTAACAGTCCCTGAAAAGCTTCAATGTCGTCTTTGCAACGTCCTGCCAAAATAATGTGTCGTAAATGTTCAGGCAATTTGATTAAGCAAATGCGGATAAGTTCTGAGGGGCTGTATGGGTTTGACAGGTACTGATTCTTGTGCAACATGTCTTCAAAATATTTCATAAGACTGGAAAATTCAGATTGTTCGAAACGTTTCATCATTATGATGCTTTGTTTTACTCGGTCTTGTGTGGCCTGAGACCAATATGCTGAGAGGAAGGCATGGTAAAACTCTCCTTCACTGTGGCAATCGTGAATGACCGACCGCATTCTTACAGCTGGTTCATTCTCTAAGTAGCCACACATAAATTCTAATCTGTGCTCTAATGACCAGTTGGGAGGAAAACAATGAGAGAATTGATGGAGCCATGCTTGTGGATGAATGTCGTTGCCAGAATTCTTAAATGTTTTGAATTTACGTGTAGTAATGAACAGCTTATAGTCAAAGTCATCATGTCGGCGAGTCGCATATCGGTCATTGTTACGTCGTTTCGGCGGTTCCATTTCAAAATTCGGTGCACCTTGCCAATTTCTTTCATAACTTCCGAAGTGTCCTGTGTTATTATTTTGTGTTTGTTCCGTATTTCTATGTCCCTCTTCCCGTATTGGAGCGCGAGTGTCCTCTGAAATACGTAATTCTTGTATTACCTGCGTCAACTGATCTTGTACTTCCCGGATTTCTCTTTTGTACTGTGTATTGATTTGATTTTGATTTTGTTTGAATTTTCTTATTTGTTCATACTCTTCTGTGTCAGTGAAGGCTACGGGTCTTGTGTCATTCAGATCATCATCTACCTTTGTAGATAAGTTAGTGACCTGATCCGAAAGTTCGGCTACTTTCTCCGATAGTGTACTTATTTCCTCCATGTGTCTTTCTGAACCAATTTTCAGGGTATCTACTGTGTCCTTTAAGTTTTCCTGAGTTCTTGCAAGTTGCGTAACAGAATCGGTAGATGCAACTGAGTCAATTTTAGCTTGCAAGGTCTCATGATTTTCATGAACAATGGTTTGCAGTTCTTTTATGGCTGCTTCGTGATTCTGTAATGCCTTTTCATGCCGCGAAAAAATAGGTTGAAAATGCTCACAAATTTGAGTTTTTACGTCATTACAGACTTTTTGACATTTCGATTCAATGTTATGTAACTCAGTAGTTAAATCTTCACGCGTTTGTTCAAGAGTTTGTTCCAATGAGTCTAACTTTTGAAGCTGTTGCTGTGTTTGTCTCTGATTTTGTTCCATTGTGTCTAACTTTTTAAGATTTTGTTCCACTGTGTCTAACTTTTTGAGATTTTGTTCCACTGTGTCTAACTGTTGCTGTGTTTGTCTCTGGTGTTGTTCCATTGTGTCTAACTTTTCAAGCTTTTGTCCCATTTGTTGCATTAATTGTAATAACAATGCACTGGTGTCTGAAACATGTTCCTCAGTACTTTTCGGCAGTGAAGTTGCACCGGCAACATTCACATTTTGACAAGCGGAAAATGTGTCTTGACTCATTTGAGAAAACGGTGAGAACCCAAAACCTGAGTCTGCAGTATTTGCAATATTGTGTTCTGTCATTCCCGATTCCTTAGGCGAGCTGTTGCCGACCAATCGATCGATAACGCTTCCCTGTTCACTACCTGTTTCACTGTCTACACCATTGTTTGCCGCCCGCTCCATTTCCCTATGCGAAATTACCAAATTACTACTTTGAACATTAGTTAATTCATTACTCAGCGGCGCTAACACACTGCTTTCGTCTTCACTGTCATTTCTCAGTTTACTTTGGAGCCTAGTATTACGTTTTTCACACGCCATAATTGTCACAATATTTCACACGACAACACAGAAAAACACAATTTGAAGATCAAAAATAAGAGAACACATTAACATAGCACTAAAAAAAATATCTAGTTAATTGCAGCTGCGAAATACTTGGTGCAAATCTACATGCATGCCACAACTGTTTTACTGTACAACAATGAAAGACTGCAACTACAAAGGAGATTTTCTCTACAATTACGCGCTAGCAATAAACAAAATCTACACTAATTACACAAACTACAAAAAAAAAATCTGAAGATTCCAGTGAGGCATCCTCTGCTAAGGGTCGACATATGAAACGTCCTCTTTGAACAATTATACATGACTGTGCTTAACCTCCCCTTTGAACAATTATACATGACTGTGCTTAACCTGACACACAATATTTTGTTAGCGCAACGCAATCTGACTTTCAAAAATCCCTACAAAAGAATGGCCCTGACTAACATTAAACTATACCTTTCACAAATCACTTACCTCACAAAAATCTTCGCTGCTCAAGCTACTGCAATACAGCGAGCGCCACTACTGCCAGCTAAATAAAAGATTCAAACTATGGAAGGCACTAACTACTGATAGGGATAGCTAGCAAATGAAAGATATTAATAGAGAACAAACAATGTATTTACCTTCATATCATCATACATAAATATAGCAGTTCATGACAAATTTCAAAACTCCGCCATCTCTCTCCCCACATCCACCACTGCTGGCGGCTCACCTCCAACTGCGCAACGCTACGCGCTGTTCACAGCCAGCTGCCTAACACTACAATGGCGAGTATTACAACAATGCAAAGCAGCCACAGACTGCACACAGCATAGCCAGTGATTTTCATACAGAGGTGGCGTTACCAATAAAAAAAACCTAAACAGCCTACTTACACATTCTATAGAATGGCCTGCACCACGCCACTGAGCCACGCGAAATAATTATTCTTTACAAAAAGTAATCTTCAATACTGATGATTAGCATTCCCACTTGCTAATAAATACTGAATTTCAACAATAATAAAAAAAGTTACTAGCAACAAGAGTGAATCCAGCGACTTGACAATTGCCAGACTGAACTGTGCTGTGCAATCGACATTTGTTGTTGTTTTTGTTGTTGCTGCTGCTGCTGCTGTGGTCTTCAGTTCAACAAATGTTTTGATGCAGCTTTTCACACGCCTCTATCCCGTACAAGGTTCCTCATTTCTGCGTAACTACCACAGCGTTCATCCGTTTTCAAACTTCTCTGCATCTGCCCCACTCCTGCAGTTCTTTCCGTAACCAAATCGCGACTGCTGTCAGATGCCTCGCGAACAGTCCTATGAAGTAGTCACTTTTTTTAGTCACGTTGCGCCATAAATTTCTCCCCACACCACACTCTCCAGCCAGTTCTATTTAGCATCACCTAATTAGTTATTCGATCCACCCATCTAATCTCCAACAGTGTTCTCTAGCATCACGTTTCAGAACCTTCTATTTTCTTACTGTCCAAAGTTCTTATCATCCACGTTCCACTTCCCTACAAGGATTCTCTCTAAAATCGAGATAAGACTGCCTAACACATAAATATACGTTTGCCAACAAATTTCTCTCTTTCAGAAACGTTGTTCTTGCTGTTAACAGTCTACATTTGATATCTTCTCTATTTTGGCCATTATTTATTTTGCTGCATGTCAGTAAGTTCGTTCGTTTCGTGCTTGGAAATACACCTCGAAGCCGTTCTTTTTTAAAACCATACACTTCCCTTGGATTAAAGCACCTATGCTCGGACTTTGGGCATGATCTGTTTCGCTCGATGTTGAGGTGCTATTCCAATCAAGTTGGAGAAACTCCGGATGCTGTTGGAGTTTAGGGGGAATATCAAGTACGCTGAGGTGTGAATTGGAGTCTGGATTGAGGAGGACAGCGCGAGGGTGGTGGGTGTGGTCGTGCACAGATAGTTTGCCAGGGCGGCGTAGTGGTTAGCGGAACTGCACAGTGAGAGGAGACACGGGTTCGAATCCCGACCTCGATACAAATTTTCATTGGTCGCTTCAGTCTACGTATATACGTCAACGAACGCAGATCTTGGGGAAAATCGTAGACCCGATCAAAGAAGGTGAGGACTCAGGAGACGACACAAGAACAAACTCGTGCACAGAACATCACATCTGAACGAGGAAGGTTGTTTTCTATGCCCACATTTCCCGTATGAGTGGCACAGGGTTGGGCAGTCGAGTCTTCCGCCACTTCCTCAGCAGGAAAACCGAGGAGAAGAGGTTCAGCGCGGTAGGAAGAGACCTGCAGGAAGCACAGGAAACAGCAGTGGGGGAGGATATCCGTAAAGGCATTCCGCTGAGGAATAGGCGGCAAGAAAAGCCAAAATTAAAACCTGGAGGAACGTGTGCTAAGGAATGGCACAGAAAGCAAACGCGGGAACGCTGAGCCGAAGAGTCAGGGTGCGAGGGAAAGGCAAGGCCCAGTTGAAACCGCGCGCTTCACAAATGGACAGTACGAAACAAAGAAGAGGCAGAAACACGAAAATATGTGATGTATTGTGAAGTAATAATAGCAATAATTCTTTGCAGCAGTACTTAGTACGACGCTGTAGCATAATGCTGAAGAAATTTTAATACAAGAGAAATATAGAATCCGGAAAGCATTCGTCCGGAAATTTGGGAGGTACACACTTCATACAACTGATTTAAGGAGTGTGATACAAAAAACTGCCTCAGCCCTGATAACGGCGAAATTTGTGCAACATAAAACGGAAGCCCGCGCCCACCACTGGTATCGTCAGCACATCCCACTCGCAGCCAGCAGCACAGAACGACTCGAGGACAGGTCTGCTGACTGCGGCTGCGCTGTTCCCTCAAGTCGTTTCTGACTACGTTTGAGACATTTGTCTTTTTTTATTTTCGGTTTATTTAACGTGTCCTGTTCTTTTCCTGGGCTGCCACACTGTTGCCGTTTTTTCCTAAATGCAGTCTCTCTCTCTCTCTCTCTCTCTCTCTCTCTCTCTCTCTCTCTCTCTCTCTCTCTCTCTCTCTCTCTCTCTCTCTCTCTCTGTCTGTCTGACTGTCTGTTTCACCTTAGTCCTAGCAATTTCCCAGTTCTGTCCACGCACCGACGCCCCGTGTCAGACACACTGCCCGCAGCAGGTGTGGCTAACGCGTGGGTGTGGGCCCCTCCTACCCCGCTGGAATTGTATCGTAAGTGAAATGCGTACTGGGTTAAACACAGTTTACGGTTATATAGAATTCTTCTCATTTTCGAGACTCTTACTTCGTTTCCAAATTTGAAAACTATGTCTGCCAGTATAAAGCAGCAATGCAACAGTTATTTTTTTACTAGCTACCAGTTTTTAAACAGACATTCGTCAATGGAATAGAAGGAGTTGTCCAGGAGAAATTATTTTAAATTAGGTTTAAAACTTGCTTCGCTATCCTTCAGTTATTTTATGTTATTGAGTAAATGATCAAAAATTTTTGTTGCTGCATATTGAACTCCTTTCTGAACAACTGAAAGCTTTGACCATAGTCATTTTTCCCCTTACTCTTGTAGCTATGTACATCACGATTCTTCTCAAACTGTGACTGATTATTCACGACGAATTTCATTAGAGAATATACGTACTGTGACGGTACCGTTAAATTTTCTAATTCAGCATTCGTCGTGTTCTCTGTTATCAAAGATACCTGGGTGCAGAGATGCAGCTCGATTCCGACGGTTCGCGGGAACGCAGCGGCTGCCCCGCTTTTCTGCTTCCGTCTTCTTGACGACCTGTGGGCTGTGTCCAAATTTCTCAGGATGTGACGTGGCTCGCTCAGCCCTCTAGCCCTATGGCTCGAGAGGTACTCAACGCAGCTTCCTCCCGCGACCACTCCCTGCGAGATTTTCCGGTGGGAAGCCTCTCGCCTTTCCGCTTTTGTCAAGCCACCACCGAACTTGCATTTGCCACGCCTCCCCAAATTCCACGAACCGTGGAAAACACGAGCTGAGATGCCAGGCTTCACAGGCCCTGCTTCGCTGTCGTCACGAATTAAATTCCTCTAGGTACCGAGTGCTTGTAAGAGAACTGCAGATACTGACAGAGGTCCAATGTGTCCTGCAACTATCGTACGGGAGCGGAATTCGGTAAATGTTCTAATGTGTTAATACGGAACCAATTAACGCTGGAAAAAAGATTATTTCCTATTTCGGCCACGAGGTGTAAATCTGGCGCGGTACAGCATCTCGTCAGTATTTTGGAGAAACTGTGTAAGTGAGGGTTAATAATATCGACATTATTCCTTTCTCACTTTTTTTTTCTGGCCATGTCCCAGTCTTAATCCAGTACATATGGAAACATTTGTATACGTCTTTCTTCCAGTCACAGCGCCAAACTTGCGCCAGACGCTCAAAATTGGAATTAATTTTTTTCCAGCGGAAATGGGTTCCGCATTAACGCATTAGAACGTCTATCAAGTTTGGCTGCCATACGATAACCACAGCCCACACGGGACCTCTGCACATTAATTTACGAGTATAGCCACCAGATACGAACTACGTGGTTCCCCTGGACGATTCGGCCGCACCGCAACACATTCAGCCTCCCGCCACAGACTCTACTGTCAGTAAATAAACACTTCGGTAACCCACAGGCCGCCAGTGCGCTCCAGCTGCCGCGGCACTTTGCGAGATAATATGAGCGTGGGCGTGTCGCTGGCGTTTGAATTTTTCCCGTACTTCACCGCGCACACTGACAGTTCCGCAGGCATTCCTGGACCCTGGAATAGTTAGCGTCAGAATTACAAGTGGACGTGTAGGCTGTCAGTAGTGACTATACAATATATGATGTGCTGCATTTTTTGTGTTTGCAGATTAGCCTCTAATCACGGCCACCTTTTAACGAAAGGATATGCCGTTCCAAATACTGCTGAACTGTTAGCATTCGCGCTACTGTTGTCTGTGTTGCTCATTGTGTTGAATATTTGTGCTAAAAGTACGCCGATACTACGTTTCTGCGATTTATGATAATCCCAAATACAGCCACTACTCTATACAGATACCTTACTGCCGCGTGCCGCTCCGTGAGAGTGAAAAAGGAAAAAACTCCTACGTGTTTACGAGTGATTTCTCAAGAAATCTCGGCACCAAATACGGCATCTGTTTCATCAGCAGTTTGCATTCAACATTTCACGAACGCAGATTATAAAACTGTTCCTAACCAAAGATTCTGAAAACAGGTAGAATTCGCAGCAGATTTCCAAATTACCCTCTCCATGTAATTCCAGTAGACACTGACGAAACGACATTTTCAGTACGGAAAAATTGGCATACGGAAACATCACCACCTCACAGTGTAAGGAAAAACAGCGAGAAAGTACACTTGCTCATATTGTTAAGCTGCTACGCGTGCTATGAAATGAAAGTCTTTGTGTGTGTAATAGTCATTGTCTTAGGCTCCTACCAGTATTAAAATAATCTAGGAAAGTGAAATTTACATTTTCCCTAAATATATCCCTTTTAAGTAATGATCAAGAACCAATAACTTCCAAATTGTAAATTGGATAGACAGTTTAAACCTGTTAAGATCTCATCATTGGCCTCCGTCGGTGGATACGTCGTAACGAATGCACTAAAGGAAATATCATGTTCAACCTGCAAACATAAGAGTTGAACAGTTTGCATACACCTCCACTAATGGAGGAAACAGCATGTGTTATTCGTCAGTGCCCTTCATGAATTCGCTGAATGCAGTGTCGGATTATGTGGCAAGCGCTCTCCTGTACTTGTCAAATTGAAGAAAATGGTTGGAAATGTATGACGGGCGTTTGGTAAGTAAGCAACACATTTTTTTCGGACAGTTTAGGCTGAAATAGTGCAGAATGGGGTACACAGTGGACCATTCCCGCTTCAGCCCCTATAGTTCCACGAAGTCGCGACAGGTGGCGGAGCTGTACGCAGCCTTCAAAATTGTGTCTCTAAGGGAGGTGCGTTCTCAGCAGAGAGCTGTCACTGAGTTTCTTTTGGAGGAAAACCAGAGTATGGCAGATATTCGTAGGCGCTTTCAGAATGTCTACGGAGATGTGGTGGTGAAGAAAAGCAGGGTGAGCCGTTGAACGAGGCGCCTGTCGTCGTCGCAGCCCTCTCCGGCCGGCCGCACGCTGCTGCGACTCCTGCAGTGTTGAAGCGTGCGGACACTCTCCCTCGAGGTAGTGGACGTACCACTATCAGACACATCGCTCCACAAGTGGACGTCACTGTTGGCAGTGCTGACACACTCATCAGCCAGTCGAGGTGTGTGCCTTCTGGTATCTACACAGGCCGGACCTCGCACCTTCTAAGTTCCACCTGCTTCGCGCAATGGAGGACGCACTCCGCTGGGAGCAGTACGTGGATGACTGGGAGGTTACTGATGAAGCGAGACCTTGGCTTCGACCATGTGGGAGTATAGGCGACATCACTGACATGCAGTATGCGATTTGTTCTTTTACCAGTGGGGGGGGGGGGGATGTCTTAGGGGCTTAGTATAATTACATATGTTACTAGCTTGGACCGTGGCGTTACCCATGGTTAAACAGTTATTTATAAATAGATGTTAAGGCCGAAACTCACTATTCACGTGTATACACTATCAGAAAAGCTATCCCTTGTTATATCTTTAAAAGTACATTATAGGTAAAGCTTATTTACAAAATCATCTACATACAGGTATACGACGGAAATTCGAAAAGTAAAGGCACATTTGTGAAAAGCAGTACTTATTCTGATGATAGAAAACTGAAACATGCGTTATTTTTCTACGTAACATCCCTGGACTTCAATGCAGTTTTCCCGATGTTTTACGAGTTTTTTTATTTCATCAGAAAATACGTTTATCGGTTCCATCTGTAACCAACCGACCAGCAATGACGTCTTCATCACTTTTATATTTTCTCCCCTGTAGTGCTTCCGTTAAGGGTCCAAACATGTGAGAATCACTTGGAGCCAGGTCTGGACTGTATGGTGGGTGTTCCAGCACCTCGAATCTCAACTCCTTTATTTCGTCCGTTTGGCAGAATGTGGGCGAGGATGACACCTCTCCACAGTTCTCCACGACGTTTGGATCTGATTGCAGGTTTTAGTTTCGTACGCAGCACATCACACCCTCCATACAGTACAGACCTGGCTCTAAAGCCTCGTTTACGCTGGGGCGACGTCTTGCAACACTGTGGCATGCTACGGAAATGTGGCGTGCGTCGTCTTGTAGCATGCTACAGCAGGCAACATCTTGCGGCGTATATTGCATGTGGCAGGTTAATTTATACCACAGCAACAGAATTTGTGCCACACGTGTGTCAGTCTTGCAGTATAAAGGATGATAAAGTATCGCAGCGGCGGCCTACTTGGTACTTGCACATGCAGCTAACAACGGAAATGAAAACCAAAGGAAAAGAAAACGATGGTGGACGAGAAGAGTATTTAAAGAAGGTCCACGAAATAGTATCCCAGGAACTAGAAGCAGATGATGGTGCGTTATTTAGTAATGTGTGCTTTCTCCAAAAGGTGGCCTAACGGTGAATGTTGGCACAGGTACCGGGCCGGTCACCACCCTGTGGGTGGGACTTTCAGCCCCCAGCTCACCCAACTCTGCGGTATGACTGCCACACTACTTCCCTTTGCAAGCTCGCAAGTAAACGGATGACGCACCTTAGGCGAAAGCAACAATGGCAACATGTTTTGAAATGCTTAACTACTACATAACACTTTTTCAAAATTAATAAGCAAACATATTAATAGTATTAATAGTAAGACTGTATTAAAAACTTTCAGTGTTCCGCTCCACAAATTTAAATTATATGTAAAGTTTTACTGCAATGCGTGGGAAATAAACATCCCACGTTGGGATGCATAAACTAAAGCCAGAGGAGGGGATGGTCTGATGCAGAGGGGGGGGGGGGGGAAATCCCCCCCATCCCCCCCCCCCCTGCAAATCGCACACTGCTAACATGGCGTAAGGCTGTCGCATTGAAGGAGGCAATGTTGAAAAATAGCTGTTTGTAGCCAAAGCGTTTGGAATAATATCGTGTACTGGAATTCCTGTTATTCATGTACCATGTTAAGAGACATGACAAGCATTGTTCGTCGTTACCGGTGTGTTGTTCCCCTTCACAAACAAAAGTAGTAGGAGGGACTGGGAATGGACTCTGAGGCACTTTGATACTGAGCCTTCACGACACAATAAGTTCAATGTGTTTTAGAAAAAGAAAACTTAAGAAGCAGTTCTCTATGGGCAGCGTCTTCTACTACTAATC
Organism: Schistocerca americana; assembly: GCF_021461395.2. Lineage (NCBI taxonomy): Eukaryota > Metazoa > Arthropoda > Insecta > Orthoptera > Acrididae > Schistocerca > Schistocerca americana. The sequence continues at coordinate 200,105,441 of NC_060128.1, read as the reverse complement.
TAAATATATTGGCTTCGATCCCGGTCAGTGCTTAAATTTATATAAATAATAATTTATATAAATAAAAATATGAATGAGTTTCTTCGTTCAGAATCGTGTATCTCCGAAAGTTGTGAATCAATTGCTTTGAAATTTTGCCGAAACAATGCATTCGAATCTGCGCATCTTTATGTACCTATTTTTGCAACGTATATGATATAGAAAGAAATATGTAATATATCAAGGGGAAATGTTATTACGAAAAATCTCGAAAAGTTCATGACCAATTTTCTTAAAAATCTTATTCACTATTTTAACGAATTTTTAGAGATACGCTATATATTTTTAGTGTATGTAATAATATAAGTGACAAACGTATAAGTACGTGATATCACGTAACATTCCGCCAGTTTGGACGATATTTGCTTCGTGATACATTACCCGTGTTAAAATGGACCGTTTACCAATTGCGGAAAAGACTATTGTGATCAAAATGCCCAACGGGCGTGTGCTATGTATGCTGCTCGGTATCCTGGACGACATCATCCAAGTGTCCGGACCGTTCGCCGGATAGTTAAGTTATTTATGGAAACAGGAAGTGTTCAGCCACATGTAAAACGTCAACCACGACCTGCAACAAATGATGATGCCCAAGGAGGTGTTTTAACTGCTGTCGAGGCTAATCCGCACGTCAGTAGCAGACAAATTGCGCGAGAATCGGGAATCTCAAAAACGTCGGCGATGAAATTGCTACATCAACATCGATTGCACCCCTACCATATTTCTATGCACCAGGAATTGCAAGGCGACGACTTTGAACGTCGTGTACAGTTCTGCCACTGGGCACAAGAGAAATTACGGGACGATGACAGATTTTTTGCACGCGTTCTATTTAGCGAGGAAGCGTCATTCACCAACAGCGGTATCGTAAACCGGCATAACATGCACTATTGGGCTACGGAAAATCCACGATGGCTGCGACAAGTGGAACCTCAGCGACGTTGGCGGGTTAATGTATGGTGCGGCATTATGGGAGGAAGGATAATTGGCCCCCATTTTATCGATGGCAATATAAATGGTGCATTGTATGCTGTTTCCTACGTAATGTTCTACCGATGTTACTACAAGATGTTTCACTGCACGACAGAATGGCGATCTACTTCCAACATGATGGATGTCCGGCACATAGCTCGCGTGCGGTTGAAGCGGTATTGAATAGCATATTTCATGACAGGTGGATTGGTCGTCGAAGCACCATACCGCGGCCCGCACGTTCACCGGATCTGACGTCCCCGGATTTCTTTCTGTGGGGAAAGTTGAAGGATATTTGGTATCGTGATCCACCGACGCCTGACAACATGCGTCAGCGCAATGTCAGTGCATGTGCGAACATTACGGAAGGCGAACTACTCGCTGTTGAGAGGAATGTCGTTACACGTATTGCCAAATATATTGAGGTTGACGGACATCATTTTGAGCATTTATTACTTTAATGTGGTATTTACAGGTAATCACGCTGTAACAGCATGCGTTCCCAGGAATGATAACTTCACAAAGGTACGTGTATCACATTGGAACAACCGAAATAAAATTTTCAAACGTTCTGTGTTTTAATTTAAAAAACCTACCTGTTACCAACTGTTCGTCTAAAATTGTGACTATTACAGCGCCATCTATCACAAAGCGAAATAAATAGTCCAACTAAAACATTCATTATTTTTATGTACTACACGAATATGCAATAAAAATGGAGGTTCCTATTTAAAAAGACGCAGTTGATATCCATTTGACCTGTGGCAGCGCCATCTAGCGGGCCAACCATAGCGCCATCTGGTTTCCCCCTTCAAGCTAGACAAGTTTCGTTCTTTGTAGTTTTCTCGTTTGACGCTTATTTCATGAGATATTTGGCCTGGTCACGATCAATGGACCACCCTGTATATCATTTCTAAATACGTAATACCGAAATGTTGTTAGCAAACAGGAAAGTTGTACTTGTGTCTTATTGGCTTATGAATAGAGTACCACTACTACAGAACCTGAATGGCAATAACAATAAACAAGGTTGGTAGAGACAGGGGGCGAAGAATGGTGGGATCGAGGTGGGAGTAAGTGGACATAGAAAACGGAAAGGAGGAGATGGACGGACAGAGGGGGAAGGAGCGTGTGGATAGAGGAGGGCGAGGAGGTGGTGGACAGACAGGGGGGGAGATTCGGCAGGAGCAGACGGGGAGAGAAGGGAAGAAGCGGAGATGGCGGCTACACGGGTAGCGGAGGCTGTGTGGCGTGGGCTGGGCGGTTTTTTAGGTTAGAAGGCCTCGGGAAAGTACGGGGTGGGCTGCAATCTCAAAGGGTGCATGGTAAATACAGGACGTGTTTAGATCAAGAAACAGTCGGAATTGTAGTTGTAAATTGTTGTAGTTGTGCTGGGAAAGTCCCTGAGCTTCAAGCGCTAATAGAAAGCACAGAAGCTGAAATCGTTATAGGTACAGAAAGCTGGCTAAAGCCTGAAATAAGTTCTGCAGAAATTTTTACGAAGTCTCAGACGGTGTTCAGGATAGATAGATTAGGCAGAATTGGTGGTGGAGTGTTTGTGTCTGTCAGTAGTGGTTTATCTTGTAGTGAAGTCGAAGTAGATACTCCGTGCGAATTGGTATGGGTGGAGGTTATACTTAACAGCCGAACTAAGTTAGTAATTGGCTCCTTCTACCGACCCCCAGACTCCGATGATTAGTTGCGGAACAGTTCAGAGAAAATTTGAGTCTCGTAACAAATAAATACCCCACTCATACGGTTATAGTTGGTGGGGACTTTAACCTTCCCTCGATATGTTGGCAAAAATACTTGTTCAAAACCGGTGGTAGGCAGAAAACATCTTCCGAGATTGTCCTAAATGCTTTCTCCGAAAATTATTTCGAGCAGTTAGTCCGCGAACCCACGCGAATTGTAAATGGTTGCGAAAACACACTTGACCTCTTAGCCACAAACAATCCAGAGCTGATAGAGAGCATCATGACTGATACAGGGATTAGTGATCACAAGGTCGTTGTAGCTAGGCTCAATACCGTTTCTTCCAAATCCACCAGAAACAAAAGCAAAATAATTTTATTTAAAAAAGCGGATAAAGTGTCACTAGAAGCCTTCCTAAGAGACAATCTCCATTCCTTCCGAACTGACTATGCAAATGTAGACGAGATGTGGCTCAAATTCAAAGATACAGTAGCAACAGCAATTGAGAGATTCATACCTCATAAATTGGTAAGATATGGAACTGATCCCCCGTGGTACACAAAACAGGTCCGAACTCTGTTGCAGAGACAACGGAAAAAGCATGCGAAGTCTAGATGAACGCGAAATCCCGAAGATTGGCTAAAATTTACTGACGCGCGAAATTTGGCACGGACTTAAGTGCGAAGGCGCTGCAGTCTGGAACCGCGAGACCGCTACGGTCGCAGGTTCGAATCCTGCCTCGGGCATGGATGTTTGTGATGTCCTTAGGTTAGTTAGGTTTAACTAGTTCTAAGTTCTAGGGGACTAATGACCTCAGCAGTTGAGTCCCATAGTGCTCAGAGCCATTTGAACTTAAGTGCGAGATGCCTTTAATAGGTTCCACAACGAAACATTGTCTCGAAATTTGGTAGAAAATCCGAAGAAATTCTGGTCGTATGTAAAGTACACAAGCGGCAAGATGCAGTCAATACCTTCGCTGCGCAGTGCCGATGGTACTGTTACCGACGACTGAGCCGCTAAAACGGAGTTATTGAACGCAGTTTTCCGAAATTCCTTCACCAGGGAAGATGAATGGAATATTCCAGAATTTGAAACACGAACAGCTGCTAGCATGAGTTTCTTAGAAGTAGATACCTTAGGGGTTGCCAAGCAACTCAAATCGCTTGATACGGGCAAGTCTTCAGGTCCAGATTGTATGCCGATTAGGTTCCTTTCAGATTACGCTGATACAATAGCTCCCTACTTAGCAATCATATACAACCGCTCGCTCACCGATAGATCTGTAACTATAGATTGGAAAATTGCGCAGGCCCCACCAGTGTTTAAGAAGGGTAGTAGGACTAATCCATCTACCTACAGACCTATATCATTGACGTCGGTTTGCAGTAGGGTTTTGGAGCATATACTGTATTCAAACATTATGAATCACCTCGAAGGGAACGATCTATTGATACGTAATCAGCACGGTTTCAAAAAACATCGTTCTTATGCAACGCAGCTAGCTCTTTATTCGCACGAACTAATGGCCGCTATCGACAGGGGATCTCAAGTTGATTCCGTATTTCTAGATTTCCGGAAAGCTTTTGACATTGTTCCTCACAAGCGACTTCTAATCAAGCTGCGGGCCTATGGGGTATCGTCTCAGTTGTGCGACTGGATTCGTGATTTCCTGCCAGGAAGGTCGCAGTTCGTAGTAATAGACGGCAAATCATCGACTAAAGCTGAAGTGATATCAGGTGTTCCCCAGGGAAGCGTCCTGGGACCTCTGCTGTTCCTGTCCTATGGGTGACAATCTGAGCAGTTCTCTTAGGTTGTTCGCAGATGATGCTGTAATCTACCGTCTAGTAAGGTCATCCGAAGACCAGTATCAGTTGCAAAGCGATTTAGAAAAGATTGCTGTATGGTGTGGCAGGTGGCAGTTGACGCTAAATAACGAAAAGTGTGAGGTTATCCAGACGAGTTCCAAAAGAAATCCGTTGGAATTCGATTACTCGATAAATAGTACAATTCTCGAGGCTGTCAATTCAACAAAGTACCTGGGTGTAAAAACTACGAATAACTTCAGTTGGAAAGACCAGATAGATAATATTGTGGGGAAGGCGAGCCAAAGATTGCGTTTCATTGGCGGGACACTTAGCAGATGCAACAAGTCCACTAAAGAGACAGCTTACACTACACTCGTTCGTCCCCTGTTAGAATATTGCTGCGCGGTGTGGGATCCTTACCAGGTGGGATTGACGGAGGACATCGAAAGGGTGCAAAAAAGGGCAGCTCGTTTTGTATTATCACGTAATAGGGGAGAGAGTGTGGCAGATATGATACGCGAATTGGGATGGAAGTCATTACAGCAAAGACGTTTTTCGTCGCGGCGAGATCTATTTACGAAATTTCAGTCACCAACTTTCTCTTCCGAATGCGAAAATATTTTGTTGAGCCCAACCTACATAGGTAGGAATGATCATCAAAATAAAATAAGAGAAATCAGAGCTGGAACAGAAAGGTATAGGTGTTCGTTTTTCCCGCGCGCTGTTCGGGAGTGGAATGGTAGAGAGATAGTATGATTGTGGTTCGATGAACCCTCTGCCAAGCACTTAAATGTGAATTGCAGAGTAGTCATGTAGATGTAGCTGTAGATGCAGATAGGGGAGAGAAGAAGTTTAGGACGTATATCCAATTCCCATGCATATCAGAAACGTGTGGTTCGTCTTTTCTTCGTTTTCCATTTGAATAGGACTGAGGCTCGGCGACACGTGGCCTAGTGCAGGTATTTTTGAATAAAAATGATGAGAAATGGCGGCCAAAGGCTTGTCAGCAGCGTCGTTTTGACAAGGGCACAGGTTCGCGGCTGTCCCCTCCTCTCCCCCCTGCGGTGGCGAACTGGAGAAACGGCGATGATCGACGGCGCCAAGATGTAGAAGCCAATCCAAGGACACGTAACGTGTGTCCACAGGACATATGGCCACTGGTAAAAGATCTACATTAATCCCCTACTCGGATCTCTTGGAGGGGATTATTAAGAACGACGTGGCGACGAGTTTTACGGGCGATATGGTAACATTCTGCCAGTCGGAGCGTTAAATACGGGATCGGTCAATGTCGTTGCGAAGGTAGGAAATGTGATCGAAGGGGAAAGCGAAGGCTCAGCCGACTGCGTTACACACATTCGACTGTCCTGCACTCGCTGACGCCCTGTGGCAGCGGAGTTCAGAAATGAGAGCGGGCAGTGGCGAATGTCCCAGGCACTCAGCCTGCTCTCGGGGTAAAAAGGCGGTCCTGACGACGAATTCGACTGATGGTGACCCATCGCTGACTCCTAAGGGATCCTTTTTACAACAGACCTTTACTGTGTCTAAGATCCTGCTCGCACGCCCACTACAAATGTAATAGCATAAAGTGTACCCTAATTGAAGCATTCGTCTAACAATTGTTAATACAGAAATATTCCGGTGCTCCTGTGTTGTTATGTAGAAAATAACTAACGAATCATGCAGTGTGCACAGCGTTTCACGAAGTCCTTCGAGAAGACGTGACCGTCAGAAACTACACTACTGGTCATTAAAACTGCTACACCACAACGATGTGCTACAGACGCGAAATTAAACCGACATGACGAAGATCCTGTGATATGCAAATGATTAGCTTTTCAGAGCATTCACACAAGGCTGGCGCCAGTAGTGCCACCTACAACGTGCTGACATGACAAGAGTTTGCAACTGATTTCTCATACACAAACAGCAGTTGACCGGCGTAGCCTGGTGAAACGTTGTTGTGATGCCTCGTGTAATGAGGAGAAATGCGTACCATCACGTTTCCGACTTTGATAAAGGTCGGATTCTAGCCTATCGCAATTGCGGTTTATCGTATCGCGACATTGCTGCTCGTGTTGGACGAGATCCAATGACGGTTAGCAGAATATGGAATCGGTGGGTTCAGGAGGGTAATACGGAACGCTGTGCTGGATCCCAACGGCCTCTTATCACTAGCAGTCGAGATGACAGGCAGCTTATCCGCACGGCTGTAACGGATCGTGCAGCCACGTCTCGATCCCTGACTCATCAGATAGGGACGTTTGCAAGACAACAACCATCTGCACGAACAGTTCGACGACGTTTGCAGCAGCACGGACTATCAGCTCGGAGACCACGGCTGCGGTTACATCAGAGACAGGAGCGCCTGCGATGGTGTACTCAACGACGAACCTAGGTGCACCAATGGCAAAACGTCATTTTTCGGATGAATCCAGGTTCTGTTTACAGCATCATGATGGTCGCATCCGTGTTTGGCGACATCGCGATGAACGGACATTGGAACCGTGTATTCGTCATCGCCATACTGGCGTATCACCCGGCGTGATGGTATGGGGTGCCATTGGTTACACGTGTAGGTCACTTCTTGTTCGCATTGACGGCACTTTGAACAGCTGTGCTACGACCCGTGGCTCTACCCTTCATTCGATCCCTGCGAAACCCTACATTTCAGCAGGATAATGCACGACCGCATGTTGCAGGTCCTGTACGGACCTTTCTGGAAACAGAAAATGTTCGACTGCTGCCCTGGCCAGCACATTCTCCAGATATCTCACCAATTGAAGACGTCTGGTCAATGGTGGCCGAGCAACTGGCTCGTCACAATACGACAGTCACTACTCTTCATGAACTGTGGTATCGTGTTGAAGCTGCATGGACAGCTGTACCTGTACACGCCATCCAAGCTCTGTTTCACTCAATTCCCAGGCGTATCAAGGCCGTTATTACGGCCAGAGGTGGTTGTCCTGGGTACTGATTTCTCAGGATCTATGCACCCAAATTGCGTGAAAATGTAATCACATATCAGTTCTAGTATAACATATTTGTCCAATGAATACCCGTTTATCATCTGCATTTCTTCTTGGTGTAGCAGTTTTAATGGCCAGTAGTGTACATTTGTACATAGTGTATTGACAACGAAACCAAAGAAGGGACGCGATCCTCTCCTTATTGTAGTGTTGGGAGTGGCCACATTACGATTATACTCAATTTGGTACAACTAAGGAAAAAAATTTGTGTTGGATATAGACAGGGGACAGAATCTGAATTGTATCTCTCTTTCCAACATTGTCGCAAGAAACCTTTCGTGGTTTAGGAAACTGAAAGTCCAGCCAGCTACATACACTGCCTTGAGACACTGGACGAACTCTGGTTCAAATGGAAATACTTTTAGAACCTTTTATACATTTTCGAATTACTATATGCAGGTTTTGGTTCACATAAACGTTTTACCGTGACCACAATTTTCGTAAACTTTTTGGCATTGCCTCGACGTTCTTGTGTGTTCTGGTACAGTACTCTTGTCGTGCTTATAGGGGGTAAAGGCAGCAAATTTAAAGACGACAGCGAGAAATAGCGTGAAAGAAATGGCAAGGCTTGTGTTCGCAACCGACGTTTGCCAACTGTCGCGGGAGTCCGTGCTGTCGCTGTGGCCTGCAAGGCGTTGGGCAGAAACACCGCGAGGAGTGCACGGGTGTGTACAGATGCTGGCGCTGGTCAGGCCCGCAGGTCTGGCTGCTGTGCGGCGGCTGTGCGGAGTCGTCGATGCGTGGCAAGTATCAGGCGCGGTCAAAATTGGAAATTTGTGGTAAGATCTTAAGGGACCAAACTGCTGAGGTCATCGGTCCCTAACCTCACACACTACTTAATCGAACTTGAACTGACTTACGCTAAAGACAACACACACACACACACACACACACACACACACACACACACACACAGAGGCCGGAGGGAGGAGTCGAAACTCCGACGGGGAAGTCGCGGTGAGAACAGGGTTCTGCGTGGCAGCGGTCGCATTATGTCGGAGCTGTGTGAATTCGAACGTCGACTGATTGTTGGTGCTCGTATTGGTGGGTGCTTCCGTCACCAACATAACCCACCTGTTTCTTGAGACACCGTATCGAATAGGTGCAGATCTACGGAAAGCGGCGAAACATCATCCGCCAAGTCACGACGCGGACGGAAGTGTGTCTGAGTGACCGTCGTAGAAGGGGGTCGCGAGGAAAGGTAAGCCGACGGCAGCTGCAGAGCCACTGCAGAAACGCGCGAACGCTGTCAGCACCGAAACAACACGCAGGGAGCTCCGGAAGCAGGGAATCGCAGGGGGAACTGGATTTTCGAAACCGGTCAACAGTGATGTGAATGTCCTTCGACAGGAAAGTGTGGTGCCGGACCCGTAAGAACTCGAATGTGGAAAGGTGGAAGGAAGTCAGTTGGTCGAATGATTCTGGTTTCAAGCTACTTCGTCTCTGTGGCCGAGTTTGCGTCCCAAGACTGAAACGTGTGGCGGGTTGTGTTGCGGTTTGGGCGGCCGCACCGCGGTGCTCCACGGGCCCCTTGGGTTTTCTGCGAGCTCGCACTGCCGCCACGGACTGTGGGTCCACTGTCGCTGATCAGGTCCATCCGACGCTACAGTGTTTGTCCCGCAGTGGCCCGGGACGTCGGGGCGCCGTGTTCCCACAGCTCACATCGTCCAGGACCGGATTTGTGAGCACGAGGACGAACTGTCGCGTCTGCCCCCACCACAGTCGCCGCGTCTCACTGTTGCTGAGCATTTTTTGTCTTCAACTTTGCGGCGATGGGCGCGTGATCGCTGCCGACCTGCATCGTCGTTAACTGAATTTACGGCTATTTTGCAGGAGGGATTCCCTTGAAAACCACACGGAACCTGTACCTGACCATTCCGAGGCGACTGGAAGCTGTTTTGAATGCCAACGGTTTTCCTGCACCGAGTTAGGCAGGACAATACATTGTCTTTCCGCGTTTCCACTCTCTTGTCGCCGCCCTGCATTTACGTTAAGTCTAGCACACTAGACTCGTATTCGGGAGGACGACGGTTCAATCCCGTGTCCGGCCATCCTGATTTAGGTTCTCCGTGATTTCCCTAAATAGCTCCAGGCAAATGCCGCGATGGTTCCTTCGAAAGGGCACTGCCTACTTCCTTTCCTAATCTGATGAGACCGATGACCTCGCTGTGTGGTCTCCTGCCCCAAAACAACCCAACCCAACGTTACGTCGGTCAGTCCCTGCGCCGACACTCCCTCGCCGTCAGCACTACTGTGCCGCAGCGGGAGCTACTGACTGGACCACAGTGCCACTCTCCTGCTCTCCTCTCTCAATTCCAGTGATACTGCTTGCACGCTGACATACTCGAGAGTTAGCTATTCGCGAAAACAAATACTCTACGACCAACCATTTTCTTAACGCTGCAACGGTTCGTTATCTGGACCGCCCATACACGTACATCCCTTCAAGTACAGAATAAATAATACAACCGACAAACTGCAAGGCAGGTTTCCTCACTGTAAATGCAGGAAAAAGTCCTATAAACATGTGTCCGGAAATGAATCGATTGCCACGGTAGCTGGCGCTGACGACTGAAAGTTCCCCCGACCACGTGCCGGGCGTTCCTCGTGTGCTGCAGGCTGTGTGGCCGACGCAGCCTACTGTAAAGCAGCAGGGTGGACCGGTATTCGTGTCAGGAAGAAGCCGAGATGGTGTTTTGTGTGCGGCCAAGCAGGTGGAAACGGTGTAGGGGCAGCACGGCTGTACGAAAACAAGTACCCCCGCAGACACGAGCCACACCACACAACATTTGAAGCCCTTTTTGGGCGTTTGAGAGATCATGGGTCCTCTCAGAGAGACGAATGTCCAAAGAGGCGGCGGAATGTGCGTACATCACGTGTGAAGGCTTAGGTTCTGGCTCTCGACCGTTTCCACCTGCTTGGCCGCAAGCGAACACCATCTCCGCTTGTTCCCGACACGAATACCGGACAACTCTGCTGCTTAGAGTACGTTGCGTCGGTCACAGGAGGACAACACGGCACGTGGTCAGAGGAATTTTCATTCGCCTGCGCCATCTACCGCGACAGCGGATCATTTTCGGACACATGTTCGTAGGATATTTTTTCCTACATTTTCAGTCAGGAATTTGTACCTGCAGTTTGTCGGTTGCACTTATGTTCAGCCTGTATGAAAGAAGGGATGAGAAAGCGTAAAAACACTTTTCTGCTTCGGATCACGTTCAAGTTTCGTGGAATTGCTTTGAGTGGTCCCTACTGGTTGCACCCTGTATGGTACAGCAAACACTGGTGAGACGACGTTCAGTGTGGTTGTAGCCCCGCGACGTCCTTAGAGTAGGGTGGAAAGCCTCACGGCTGGCAGCAGTGGATAGATTTGTCAAGAACGCAATTCTGTTGCTCGTCGTACTGGCAACTGCCGTTTTCCAAAGATAAATGTCTGGGAATCGATGCCCCAGGGAAGGGGCTGGTTCCATCGACGCCCTTTATGCCGCTCGCAGAGGCCTTTTCGTATCGACGGTTTGAAATCTGTCACTCGGCCACCGATAAGAACATCGTGTGAGTTCAACGCCGGAGTCGCGGTTCTGACATCAGTAGCAGAGGCGTCAAAAAGAGAAAAAAAAGAAAAAAAAGCGGGTCGGAGGGAGGTGTGATGACGTTTGTATAGTGTGACACGTCCACCCTGGCGTTGAGTAGAACTGTGGTAAAATTTGGTGCCAACATATCACAAACCCACCTTACAGCTGACATGAAATTTCGAGCAACGGGCTTTTTGTTTTTCTCGCACGTGTCGACACATCGCAGTCTGAAGAGCCACGGAGCCCCACGGCGCCACTGCTTTGCACCATTACAGAGGAAGGCTGGGGGCGCCTTTGAGCCAAATTCCCAACTTATGCGCGGCAGTGAGACGGATTTACAGGGCCTCCGCGAAGTGATCCTTTAATTTTGCTGCGCATTGTGCTCGTGCGGTGCTTATTATTGAGACAGGTGCACAGACGGGGCGTGGCGAACCGGCGCAGTGCGTCCCTGTGTCGCCGCCCGCACGCCACGGACTCTCTTCTACCAGCCACTGCGCCTCAGCCCACACGTGGCTACGTACCTCACTTCCCCCCTCCCCCCCCCCCCCCCCCGCCCCTCCGACGTGCTTCCGTTACGTGCTACTTGTATCTCCTGCTCGTGGCAACTTCAAGCAGGAATCCACGGGAAAGGCGGGCCACGATCTTTGTTCGGACGACTCCGCTTTCCGGCATCAAGATTTCCACCTCTGCATCTACAACCAAGTCACTACTGTCAGTAATACAGTTTAAGTATTTCGGAATAACCCTGGACATAAAATCGGTGTGGAGTGCAGACCACCTTGCCACCCGGCACAAAGACCGAAACGGCTTACAGTCACTAAAAGGCCGCTCCTGGGCTGCCCATCCTTCTGCCATCATCCCATTAATCCCTCATCCGCCTGTATCCTAAGTGCTACAAAGCCCTGGAAATGCTGTAAAAGCACTGACTCCGCCTCGCCTTCCACATTCGCCTGCCTTTCGCAACTCGCATGGTATACCATCTCATACACTTCCCTCGCTCTTTTCTCTTCTTGTAGCATCTTCGGATCCAATACAACAATCCCCCAACATCTCACCCAGTAATAACCGATCCAGGCACTTTGCTGCGGTACTCCACCCGCATTCCACCTCGGCTGCACCTCCGTCACTGCTTCATCCTCTTCCGCCGGAGCTTCAACCGACGACCGCCGACACCCGCCAGCCTCCTGTCAGTAACACGAACCTGCCTCAGCTGATGTTCACAGGGCCTCACTGTAGTACTCGTCATTTTATCTCGGTGGCCATTTTCCCGCGTCAGCGTCGTCATCATTATATCTTGACATCGTCAGAGATTAAAATTTAACTCTTGGACAAAATCATTTAAAAAGTTTGAAAAATCTGTTCGTCAATGTATGTTTTGGAAAAAGAAATTGATTTTCATCTGTGGCATACATTAACACTTTGACAAATCGGGAACCCTTGTCTGGAGAGCGGTTTTATCGGCTGCAAGCATCCACTTCCCCTACCCCCTGTTGAAATAGCAATACAAAATACACACACACACACACACACACACACACACACACACACACACACACACACATTCCGTGTGCGCCGTTCGGGTCCGCGCCGTAGATTTTTCGCGGAAACGTAGGGATACAATCATAGTAACTGTTTCGTATCTGTCTGTAATTCAATTACCAATCTGCTCAATAGGGATACACAGCATACTAGTACAATGGGTGCACAGAAGGTGCTTGTCGCTTGTAGGGAGCGCCTGTGCGCTCACGAAGCCGAACAAGCGCACCGACAGACGGCCTGTAGTGTAGCACCGCCATCAGCGGCGGCGTCCCCCGTAGAGCAGGCAGCCGACCGAAGCAGCACCTCAGCCGTGCACCCGGCGAGCTGCAGCCGGCTCGACATCGGAACGAGCGCTCGTACGCTCGACCCCTCAGCTACGTAATAGCTCTGCGCCAGTTTCCTCATTTCCGTTCCGACGCTGCCGTTGCCGTTGCCGTCGCATTCACTCGGCGCTGAACTTTTTAGACTTTTTGTATTGCTTTCGGGACAATCGTTGCTCTGGCATGCGTTTTCTACAACTTAGAACACATTTACGAATCATATCACACGACTGAGTGGGGTGAGGTTTAAGCGAGTACTCAGGAAGAATCAGTGCGTAAGGACGCGGGACACGGAAGTATTAAGGGATCAAAATACACTTCAAGTTCCTCCGAGGCTGTACGTACTGACGCAGTGGACAGCTCAGTACAGACCAATCGACATCTTAAAAAAAAAAAAAATAATAAAAAAAAAATAAAAAATAAAATAAAATAAAATAAATAAAAAATAAAAAAAAGGCAATCACAGAAGTTGGAAAGAAGAACATATGCACAAGGAAGCTAACTGCGAAGAAACCGTGGGAAACAGAAGAAATTTAGCAACATACTAACACTACTCACTTATGAATGACAAACAGGAAGTGCAAGTAAGTTAAGACGAAATGGATACATGACAAACGTGACGAAACCGAAAAATAAATGGTTGACCCGAAGGATTGACTCCGGACATAGAAAAGCGTAAACAACCTTCGGCGAAATTGAAAGCAGGGGGTGGTAACATTAAGAGTGCAACGGGAATTTCACTGCTGAACGCAGAGGAGAGAACGGACAGGTGGAAACAGTACGCTGAAGAACTCTATGAGGAGGACAATTTGTCTGATGACGTGATAGAAGAACAAACAGAAGACGGAGGGGATCCAGTATCAGAATTCAAAAGAGCTTTGGAAGACGTAAGATCAAATAAGGCAGAAGGGACTGATAACATTCCGTCAGATTTCCAAAAATCATTGGGAGAAGTTAAAAGAAGAACGATCATTCGCGTTGATGTGTAGAATGTATGAGACAGGCGATATATCATCACATTTTGGGGAAAACATCATTCACGCAATTCCGAAGATTGCAGGAGGCGGCAAGTGCGAAAATTATCACATAACCAACGTAACAGCTCACGCTTGGAACTTGCCGACAAGAACACTGTACACAAAAATGGAAAAGAAAATTGAGGATCTGTTAGATGACGATCAAGTTGGCTTTAGGAAAGGTAGAGGCACCAGAGTGGTGTTTCGGACGTTGCAGCTGATATTGGAAGCAGGAGTAAAGAAAAATCACGACACGTTGATAGGATTTGTTGACCTACAAAAAGCGCTCAACAATGTGAAATGGTGCAAAATGTTCGAAATAATGAGAAAAATAGGGGTAATCTACAGGAAAAGACGGGCAATCAATATGTACAGGGTGATTCAAAAAGAATGCCACAACTTTAAAAATGTGTATTTAATGAAAGAAACATAATATAACCTTCTGTTATACATCATTACAAAGAGTATTTAAAAAGGTTTTTTTTCACTCAAAAACAAGATCAGAGATGTTCAATATGGTCACCTCCAGACACACGAGCAATATCAACCCGATACTCCAACTCGTTCCACACTCTCTGTAGCATATCAGGCGTAACAGTTTGGATAGCTGCTGTTATTTCTCGTTTCAAATCATCAATGGTGGCTGGGAGAGGTGCCCGAAACACCACATCCTTAACATACCCCCATAAGAAAAAATCGCAGGGGGTAAGATCAGGGCTTCTTGGAGGCCAGTGATGAAGTGCTCTGTCTCGGCCGTCCAGAACTTTTCCCTTTGCACAAACACCCATTCTCTGTAAACTGTTTATACCAACGTTTAATACACCACCTAACCGGAGGTTTAACACCATACTTCGTTCGAAATGCATACTGAACAACTGTCGTCGATTCACTTCTGCCGTACTCAATAACACAAAAAGCTTTCTGTTGAGTGGTCGCCATCTTAGCATCAACTGACGCTGACGCCTAGTCAACAGCGCCTCAAGCGAACAAATGTACAACTAAATGAAACTTTATAGCTCCCTTAATTCGCCGACACATAGTGCTTAGCTCTGCCTTTTGTCTTTGCAGAGTTTTAAATTCTTAAAGTTGTGGTATTCTTTTTGAATCACCCTGTATTATAAAAGTATCTGTACAATATGCGTGCTGCTAGAACTCAGGAACGAGTCCCGGTAAGATCAGGGGAGTGATATGGTGTGTATAAAATGACTTTTTTTTATAATATGAATACTTATATATGTGTCCAGAGAGAGAGATTTTTGATTGAGATTTTTACTTTAATCGTAACTGTTACCTTAATTTTGGTTGCTGCCTCCTTGAATGATCAGCCTCTGTACCAGTTGGTGACGTATTACAATTTGGAGGAAGTTATCGTTCTTTAAGGTTTAAAATACAACTGTGTTTGTTAGTTACTTGGCCGTATTGCGGATAGCCTTGAGCACAAGTTTTCGTAGCTTTTCATACCTAAGGGACCACTGTTGTAAGTAAATAAGATAAAACAGCAATCTGATTTTCGTGAGAAAAGGAGATTGCTTGGCACACAAACTTCCTTCAAACTACACGTCCTGCTGCATCAAACTTGGTCAGTGGAGTTCAGCACCATAGCATTGTACAAGAACATAATCCAATTACTGTAATTAAGAAATTATGAGAGGTTGTTACTTATTGAATGAAAACTATAGAGAATGCATTTCTTTTCCTGTATTTTAGTGACATTTGCACACTTACTATTCTGTCGATTGATAGACGGCGACGACAATGAAGTTTACCTCCTTTTCCAAAAACAAGATATTTCTATTCTTCACGTCCAGAAAATTTGTATACATAACGTTTTGGCAACTCTTACACATACTTTACTCGGTTTTATCACTAAAATATCAATTTTCATTAAATGTAACAATAGGTTCTGAGCGACGGCCTAGCAACACGTCCTCTTTCCACAAGATACAGATTAACAGTTCTCTTCTTGTTTTTAATAAATCAATTGTTTTTTTTTCTTTTTTTAGAGTCCATACTCAAAGATTCTCTATCGTTGCAGGGATTGCGCGCTAAAGAGTTTCTTGCTGTCCAGCTGCGTTTCAAGTACTTTCTGAATCACATTTACATTTACGGTATTTACTGAGCTTCTCAGAATACAATCAGGCACAAATTAGTTAAAAAAAGAAGCAGCGAGGCACACATAACATTACATGTCGTAACTCTCTGTCCCCAATCCATGAAGAATGTTCCAGTTTTTATCTGGAGGGCGTGTTTTTGAAGTTCCGCCCTCTAGAAATTTCTAGAACATTCGAGAACGTTCCAGAAGATTCCAGAGTATTCGAGAGCATTCCACAATATTCCAGAGTGGTCTGGATGTTCTACGATGATCTGCGATGTTCTGGAATGTCCAGGAATATCCTGGAATGTTCGCAAACAGTCTGCAACATTCGGCAAGATTTCAAAATGTTCGGGAACATCACAGAGCATTGTGGATCATTCCAGAACACACTCGAATGTTTTGGAATGTTCTGCAACATTGTGGACCATTTGAGGCCTTTTTAGTATGTTCTGACCCTGGTGGGGCTACCCATTGATAGGAGTGTATAAAGCAAGATCCGTAGTGGATTCGAACCTCAGTTTCTTATCAGTGACGAAGGGAGGAACCGAAAAAGTAATGCTGTGAGTGAATAAAAACTAATAGTGAAATGATACATGACTTAATAAAGATCGAAAATACACTGAGAAAAGTGTGTATGTCCGAACATAAAAGAGGACATCTTGCCAGTTCTGAAGCAAAACGGCGGAAACGAAAAGAACAGCGAAAAAACGAAACAGACGAAGAGCGCGAAGCACGTTTAAGGTCCCAACGAATGAGAATAACCACAGTGAGGAGGAGAGAAACCGAAGAACAACGAAATGAACCGACATAAGAATTACGAAACAATTTTATATAAAAGACTGCGAACTCTAACCAGCCATGAAAATACCAACCTACGAGAAGCGCGGATAAGAAAGTACAACCTAACAATGAAGCATTGCACGACGACCCGAACAAAGAATATAACAAACGTAAACACGCTGTAATCGGAAAAATGGATAACATATACCAATTTCGCAACGGGAAAAAATTTAGTAGAGAAACACCAGGATTCTGTTGCATGAATGAAAAAATTCGATTACCTCCACTGGAAGCATCTCCGCAGGAATTTTTACGTTACATGACCGGGGAAAGTCTAGAATCAAAACAATTTCTTCAAAATATATAAAAGCGCATAACGCCTGTTTCCAAATGACTTCTTTCGATGTCACTTCGAATAACACTAACAGAGATGAAATCGATTATGTTTTCTTCATCCAAGAGCACATTTATCACGACATGGGATCATTACTACCACTACCCAACTAAGACCATAAATTTCTGTAAATGTATTTCATCGGAAATGAAGACATACAAATAGATCAAAGATGCACAAATATCAGTGGATTGAGACGGGAAGAAGTGCGAGATTTACAGAGGATATTACACGAATACAATCAACTGATTCACGTATTTAGAACAGTACTAGTTCAAATGGTTCAAATGGCTCTAAGCACTATGGGACTTAACATCTGAGGTCATCAGTCCCCTACACTTAGAGCTAATTAAACCTAACTAACCTAAGGACATCACACACAGGCATGCCCGAGGCAGGATTCGAACCTGCGACCGTAGCAGCAGCGCGGTTCCGGACTGAAGCGCCTAGAACCGCTCGGCCACCGCGGCCGGCAACAGTACTAGAACGAATGATTTCTGATGACTATAAAGTTATACACTCCTGGAAACTGAAATAAGAACACCGTGAATTCATTGTGCCAGGAAGGGGAAACTTTATTGACACATTCCTGGGGTCAGATACATCACATGATCACACTGACAGAACCACAGGCACATAGACACAGGCAACAGAGCATGCACAATGTCGGCACTAGTACAGTGTATATCCACCTTTCGCAGCAATGCAGGCTGCTATTCTCCCTTGGAGACGATCGTAGAGATGCTGGATGTAGTCCTGTGGAATGGCTTGTCATGCCATTTCCACCTGGCGCCTCAGTTGGACCAGCGTTCGTGCTGGACGTGCAGACCGCGTGAGACGACGCTTCATCCAGTCCCAAACATGCTCAATGGGGGACAGATCCGGAGATCTTGCTGGCCAGGGTAGTTGACTTACACCTTCTAGAGCACGTTGGGTGGCACGGGATACATGCGGACGTGCATTGTCCTGTTGGAACAGCAAGTTCCCTTGCCGGTCTAGGAATGGTAGAACGATGGGTTCGATGACGGTTTGGATGTACCGTGCACTATTCAGTGTCCCCTCGACGATCACCAGTGGTGTACGGCCAGTGTAGGAGATCGCTCCCCACACCATGATACCGGGTGTTGGCCCTGTGTGCCTCGGTCGTATGCAGTCCTGATTGTGGCGCTCACCTGCACGGCGCCAAACACGCATACGACCATCATTGGCACCAAGGCAGAAGCGACTCTCATCGCTGAAGACGACACGTCTCCATTCGTCCCTCCATTCACGCCTGTCGCGACACCACTGGAGGCGGGCTGCACAATGTTGGGGCGTGAGCGGAAAACGGCCTAACGGTGTGCGGGACCGTAGCCCAGCTTCATGGAGACGGTTGCGAATGGTCCTCGCCGATACCCCAGGAGCAACAGTGTCCCTAATTTGCTGGGAAGTGGCGGTGCGGTCCCCTACGGCACTGCGTAGGATCCTACGGTCTTGGCGTGCATCCGTGCGTCGCTGCGGTCCGGTCCCAGGTCGACGGGCACGTGCACCTTCCGCCGACAACTGGCGACAACATCGATGTACTGTGGAGACCTCACGCCCCACGTGTTGAGCAATTCGGTGGTACGTCCACCCGGCCTCCCGCATGCCCACTATACGCCCTCGCTCAAAGTCCGTCAACTGCACATACGGTTCACGTCCACGCTGTCGCGGCATGCTACCAGTGTTAAAGACTGCGATGGAGCTCCGTATGCCACGGCAAACTGGCTGACACTGACGGCGGCGGTGCGCAAATGCTGCGCAGCTAGCGCCATTCGACGGCCAACACCGCTGTTCCTGGTGTGTCCGCTGTGCCGTGCGTGTGATCATTGCTTGTACAGCCCTCTCGCAGTGTCCGGAGCAAGTATGGTGGGTCTGACACACCGGTGTCAATGTGTTCTTTTTTCCATTTCCAGGAGTGTGATTCGAGCCGACAGAACAGCACCTGGAGAACACGAACGTCGATTTAATGCAGGCCAGGTAGACGAAGTCGCCATCGTAAATGTGGACAATGGAAACGCATGCCGTGACATAATTGTACAACGAAGAAGAGAAGGACTACAAGGCATAGCAGAGACACACCGTTCATATGATGCCCTCCAATACCCATTACTACTTCTGCACTGCGATGACGGATATCATTTCATTGTGAAACAAATTCAACCTGAAATAAGGGTAGAAACAAAGTCACTTCCATTCTAAGGAGTTCTTTGCTTGCCGCTTAATGATCAGGGACAATGAATCATAAAATCACATTCTCAACACTCGCCGTTTATTCCAACAATTCCTGGTAGATATGTATAGAAGATATGTATAGAAGGGGGACGGATGCTTTAAATAAAAGTAAATCAGAAGAAACTACGAACGGAAAAATACATTCACCTTTGAGACGCAGTCATAAATGACGAAAACATTGATGACACTGTAGCAATGGTAATCTTACCCTCATCATATGTAGGAAGTCCGAGAGATGCACGAATACACTTAAGGTGCCATGACCTACGTAAGAAAATATGGACGATCTGACCTCTTCATAACATTCACATGGAACTTCTTGTGGCCAGAAATCAATGAACTGAGATACAGAGAAGCGCCCATGCACTGACACGACATAATAGCCCGAGTTTACTGACAAAAACAAATGAGATTCATTGAAGTCATCTCAAAATAGCATATATTTGATGCCGTTATATAATAGATGTACACAAACGAATGGAAAAATCGAGGAATGTCTCACTCACACACTCTCATATGGCTACACTACGACACAGTCTCATATCAGCTCCCTGAGTGAAGCCGGGTACCCAAGCTAAATAAAATCATAAAAGCCTTCATCCACTGTACTGTACACGGGCCAAGGGGGAACAATAAGGCTAAGAGATCAAGAAGAAATTGCTCGGATTAAACAGGGTGTAAGGCAGGGATGGAGTCTTTAACCCCCGTTGTTCAATCCATAATTGAAGAAGCAATGACGGATATAAAAGAAAGTTCAAGAGTTGAGTCAGTTCAATGATAAGATTCGCTGTTGCCATCCTCACCGAAAGTGATGAAGAACTACAGGATCTGTTGAGAGGAATGATCAGGCTAATCAGTACAGAATAGGACAGAGTAAATCAAAGGAAATCGAAAGCAGTGGAAGAAATGAGAACAGCGATAAACTTAATATCACAACTGGGGATCACGAAGTGGACGAACTTAAGGAATTCTGATACCTAGGCAGCAAAATAACCGGTATAGAAGTGAGTCACGGATCAGGGGAAAACAATAAGAGAATCGAAGCATTTGAGATGCGGTGCTACAGAAGAATGTTGAAAACATGGTGGACTGATAAGGTGAGGAATGAGGAGATCCTCTGCACAATAGGCGAGGAAAGGAATATGTGAAAAACACTGAGAAGAAGAGACAGAATGGTAGGGCATGTGTTAAGACATCAGGGACACCTTCCACGGTACTGGAGTGTGCTCTAGAGGGTAACAACTCTAGAGGTAGAGACTGCAATACATCCAGCAAATAATTGAGGATGTTGGTTGCAAGTGCTACTCTGAGATGAAGAGATTGGTACAGGAATTCGTGGCGGCCGCATCAAGCCAGCCACGAGAGTGACCACTCGATAGAAAGAGACGACAGCTTTCATTATTTTGTAATTTTCAACGTAGTACCGATTTTAACTTGCATTGCGACGAAAATTTTTAGAGTCTCATGTTGGGTCCTCGTACCGCTGCGCAAGCCCGCCACAGTCGCACCAGAATCAATGTTTCAGCTAAACGCGTTTCGATGCTTTGCGCGAAGCTAATCCGCAGCCATCGCGCAGATGCGTCTGCACTCGACGGGCCCCCGCAACGAACTTGTGACGTCACATTAGTTGCTTTTCCGCCATACAGGCAGGAAATCAGAATGTCAACAGAAAAGTACCCAATAACCTCCTTACCTTCGTCCTATGTCATCGACAGCGTGAGTGTATTTCACCACGCATCTGCGAGGTATTAAAGCGGTGGAAACGGTCGCTGCAGCTCTTTAACACTTGCAGTGTTACGTGATGTGACGTACGCCACAGGCCCTGTACATCTCCTCGGCCCCGACTCTGGTACGATGACGTCACAGGCGAAATAAATACTGCGCGACAAACACG
This sequence comes from Schistocerca americana, assembly GCF_021461395.2. Taxonomy (NCBI): domain Eukaryota; kingdom Metazoa; phylum Arthropoda; class Insecta; order Orthoptera; family Acrididae; genus Schistocerca; species Schistocerca americana. Next base: position 200,084,038 of record NC_060128.1, on the reverse strand, counting down.
TAGAGACATGATGGAGGGCAAGTAAGATGTGATGGCGCCAGGCCGTGTCATAGGCCTTGCGAAGATCAAAATCTCTGCAAGCAAATGGCGGCGCTGGGAAAAAGCCTGCCGAACTGCAGATTCCAAGCGAAGTAAATGATCGATTGGAGACCGTCCCTCTCGAAAGCCACACTGCTAAGGGGACAATAGATCCCGAGATTCGAGGACCCAATTGAGCCGACGGGCTACCATCCGTTCAAGTAACTTACAAACAACATCGGTCAAACTAATTGGCCGATAGCTGTTAACAGATAGGGGGTTCTTACCAGGCTTGTGGACAGGAACCACAATGCTATCCCTCCACTGAGAAGGGAAGTCACCCTGGAGCCAGATACGGTTAAACACCCGAAGAAGATGTTGCCATTGTGGAGCACTGAGATGTTGAAGCAGTTGGTTATGAATTGAATCTGGGCCAGGGGCCGTATCATGAGAAGAAGATAGAGCAGAAAGAAATTCCCATTCAGTAAAAGATTCGTTGTAAGATTCTGACTCACAATGGGTGAAACATAAGGTGGAAGCTTCGGCCCGCTGTTTCTGGTGAAGGAAAGCAGCTGGATAGGAGGCTGACGCTGATGCCACTGCAAAATGGGTCGCAAGATGTTCTGCGAGAACTAATGGGTCCGTACAAATGCCATCTGGGAGGTGAAGGCCTGGGAGGGTGGACTGCCGATGGCAACCTTGGAGAGAGCGAAGTGTAGCCCATACCCGTGACAGAGGGACAGTGGAACCAAGGGAAGAAACGAATCGTTCCCAACATATCCGCTTACCCTGTTTGATTAAATAACGGGCTTTAGCACGGAGGCGTTTAAAGGTAGTAAGGCTGGCTACGGATGGGTGCCTCTTAAAGTGTTGCAAAGCTCGACGGCGATCACGGATGGCAACGGCAATGGCCGCACTCCGCCACGGGACTTGCCGGCGACGAAATGGTCCAGATGAGCGCGGGACAGCAAGTCTAGCAGCGCGAACAATCGCGTCAGACACGTCACGTAGGACGTCATCAATACAACCCGACAAAGAGGGAGAAAACTCGACCTGCGCAGTGTATAGGGGCCAATCGGCGCGGTGGAAAGACCAACGAGGTAACCTCTCCATCGGGGAGCGGGAAGGGAGCGTGATAATCAACGGGAAATGGTCACTATCGCAAAGGTCGTCGTGTGGCGACCAGTGTAATGAAGGGAGGAGGGAGGGAGAAGAAAGAGAAAGATCAATGGCAGAAAAGGTACCGTGGCCGGCACTGAAATGAGTAGGGGAGCCATCATTAAGAAGGGACAGGTGGTGGTCTGCAAGAAACTGGTCTGTGAGAAACTGCCTCGGTGACGCTGGCAGCTGTCTGTGCGCAGGAACTTACCGTCACAACAGCTAAATGGCAAACACCACAGATTCCGAGGGTGATCATCTTAAAACGACAGCATTATTGGAATAGGAAATGCCTTTGTTTTATTAGTTGTAACGAATATAGTGACGAGAAAGCAAGAAATGCAGCATTCACATCTTCGTTGAAAATCTGTAATGAATTCAATCCAGGCGCCACAGCTCTGACCCTGAGTCATAAATATATAATATTCGAACGGCTTATAAAAGAGAATTGAAGAAGGTATGTACTTTCCTACAGTAGGAACGTTGTAGGGCAATCTGATACAATGAATAGCACACAATAGTGTCATAAGTGTTTGATACATATTATGAAATTGTTTCAGTATATTCAAGAGCTCCGAAGAGCATACTTACACTCCATTCTAAGATAATGTGAAAATCGGCCGTTTCCGATTTCCTGAAGTAACAGAACGTGAGTTAATGTCTTTCTTTGCCCACAGCTTTCTCTCGGTTTTTCTTGGCGTTGTAACATCCAAAACAGTCAAGGCAATTCACAGTTTTCGCTTCAGCAGCATCTCTTCGAAACTAACCCCAGTGAATGTCCTAAAAACAATTCGCAAATAGCGATTCGAAGAGGACGGCGCCGCAATCGCTGTGTGAAGTTGCTAGGGGATGTGCGTACGCTGCACGTAAATTGTGTCGGTCGGCTGGTCGGTCCGTGAGTAGGGCGCGTGGCGGTGTTTTGTGACGAGCCAAGTCGTCATTTTCTCAGCGGTGCACCTGCCCTGTGACGGCAGCTCCTACAAAAAAAATGGTTCAAGTGGCTCTGAGCACTATGCGACTTAACTTCTGAGGTCATCAGTCGCCTAGAACTTAGAACTAATTAAACCTAACTAACCTAAGGACATCACACACATCCATGCCCGAGGCAGGATTCGAACATGCGACCGTAGTGGGCGCTCGGTTCCAGACTGGAGCGCCCAGAACCGCACGGCCACTCCGGCCGGCGGCAGCTCCTACACTCGGCTCTCTTTCGCCAGCTGTCCTGGTAGGCAGCAGGCGGCGTGGCGGTGTGCGGCGGTATGTATTGATTGCCTCCTGGCGGGGGAGGGTGCGGGCGACCTCGGCTCAGCAGAGCACTGGGGCGCAGCCACACACACACACACACACACACACACACACACACACACACACACAGATGGCCAGACCGGACACACTGCGTACGACACGGCCAGCCTCTGCCCTGCTCAGAACAGCCCAGCTCCCTCCCCCTGAGCCGCGGCAGTCCGGACCTGCCCTGTAGCTCAGCTTCGTGTCCCCCTGACCGCCACAGCACGGCCCCTCACATACGGACACTGTCTGACAGAAAGACAGTGAGGCACCGGGGACCTTTCTACACGTACGCACCACCCGCAGGTGCATTTGAGGGCACAGACTAGCAGCGCGCGCTGTGACCGCGTGTCTCCTACGGACAGCCCGCTGTGACGTCGTCAGGGGATTCCCGCAGTGCAGTACGAGCAAGGAAAGATCAGAAGGTTTTCGCATACGTTCACATCATTTTTTATTACTCGTTTTTCCTTTCTTACAATAAGACTCCTTCAGTGCTAATACAGTGGCACAAATAACGCTACACGTGAACGTGCGCCTCTAAATGCTAATCCTGTCTCTTCGGACAAAAGACGTGGAAAAGAACTTTCGAAATGTTTTTAGATTAGAGTTCTACACGTTGTCTCCTCCTTCTTGCCGACAGGGTAAAAAGTTTGCTTCAGAGCCAAGTGCATTTACTGAGTAAAAAGTATGGTTCCGAGCTAATGCGAGAGCCGTTCAATAAATAATTCAGTGCCAGTTTCGATTAAAAAATGCAGAATTTCTTGTGGGACACAGTCGAATACTCCCGATTTAGCCTGTGTGGTTTCACGATGTTCTCATAGGTGATGACTCTATACGTAGCCTTGGAGCGTTCCGAGCAGAGAGCCTTCATTGAGTTTCTTCGGCGGAAGAGCAGAGCGTCGCAGATATCCGTGTGGGCGCTTGCAGAGCGTCTGCGAAGACCCGGCAGTGGAGGAATGCACGCTGAGTCGTGGGGCGAGACGTCCGCCATCACCACAACAGGGTCGCGCAACACCTGTGCGATTTCCCGCGCGCTGGCCAGCCGCACTCAGCTGCCACTGCTGGAACACTGGAACGCTGGAACGTGCGGACACTCTCATTCGACGTGCTCGACGGATCGCAGTCAAACAGGCCCACTCCACAGCTGGACAGTTCTGTTGGTATTCCCGACACACGCGTTCTCCAGTTGGGGCACTTAAATATTCGTGTCCTCCTAACAGAAGACAACGAAGAGCGACGAAGGACCATCTCTTTGCCCCGATGAAGGATGTACTCGGCGGGAAGCGCTATGTGTGTGGCAGGGAGACTGTTGATACGGCAGGACGTTGGCGGCTCCGACCAGCAGAGTGGTAACATGTTGTCATCATGTACGCCCTCCAGTAAGCTGTCGCACAGAACGCAGATTATGTTGAAAAATAAGGTTTTGCAGCCGAAAGAGTGGGGCATAATACGGTGTTTTGGAATAGTAAATAAAAACAAACTGCTTTGAGAAAGAACTTGTTGCACTACCCGTCGTCCGAAGTGTGTTTAGTTTATTTACCGACTGACCCACCACAACCGGCAGGAGCACAAGTCACGTGCGTGGTCTCGCGTATAAACGCGACAGACAATGCAAAACACCCGGGCGGCTGCCAGTGCGTACTCAATCGTGGTACAAAAACATGAACGTATTCTTTTATTAACGGCTTGCTCTTCTCACAAATTGTAGGTCTTTTGTACTTAAGTGAATAGTGCTAAGTGAAACTGTAGTTCCTTTCTTCTCATTATGATGCGCACCATAGGTGTAGCCACGGCCGTTCGTTGTAGAGTTTGACGAGTCCAAAACTAATAATAAAATGCCCGTATCTGAGAAAATTCTAGTCTCTTTGAATAAAAAATTATCCCTAATAAAAAATATAACTTTATTTTTAAAAATTCCACTACACGCTGGTGAAATGGTTGGCCCCTTACGGGCGGAGTCTGTCAGCACCAGTGCACGGAAGTCGCCAGCAACACTCGGCACCACGGTGGGTGTCTGCGTTTCTCGGCGGCGCTCTGGCCACAGACCTCCACCGCTCGCTCTCTCACGGCGGTACAGCCGCTCAGACTGGAAGCGGTACGCCACCCAAGCACCGCGCCACACGAAAGCGAGCTGTTCCACCGACACAGCATTGCTTTCGCAGTGTGGTTGCCTTATTCTTGAGTACTGCTCGAGCTTTTGGGATCCCTATCAGGTCGGATTGAGGGAGGACATAGAAGAAATTCAGAGGCGGGCTGCTAGATTTGTAATGGTAGGTTTGACCGTCACGCGAGTGTTACGGAACTGCTTCAGGAACTCGGGAGGCAGTCTCTGGAGGAAAGGAGGCGTTCTTTCCGTGAATCGCTACTGAGGAAATTTAGAGAACCAGCAACTGAGGCTGACTGTAGTACAATTTTACTGACGCCAACTTATATTTCGCGGAAAGACCACACAGATAAGAGAGATTAGGGCTCCTAAAGAGGCAAATAGGCAGTAATTTTTCCCTCGTTCTGTTTGGGAATGGAACAGGGAGAGAAGATGCTAGTTGTGGTACGAGGTACCACCGTATGGTGGATTTCGGAGTATGTATGTTGATGTAGATATGCAGAAAGTGAACCGCCGCCCGACAGCCTGTGTTACGAATGGGCTGCGCAGTTTTATTTCGGTTTCTAGGCGACCTGCTACCGGAGTATGCCGCGGGGATCTGAATGTGTGACGGGGCGCAGACACGCAATCTACCTGCAAGATAAAAAAAAAATTATTACATAGCTTCATTTTTCCCACGACTTCCGCTCGTAACGTCTGAAAGCGTGAACTCCACAACGTGTCGGATTCATCCTGCAGAAGTATTCATCCACGCATCTTCGCTGACGACGCTGTCATGTGGAAGAAAGTTTCGCCAGTGGACAATCTCGGAGGACAGTAGGAAGACGTGGACTACGTTTTCACTCGGTGTAATTACTGACGGCGCTCTTTAAATGTCGGTAAACGTAAGAGAAGGCGCGTGACGAATTCAAAAAAGTAGTTAGCTTCTGATTACAGCATTTGTGCTAAACGTCTTGGACGCGCCACTCCACGGATTTAGTGGGATGAGCACGAGGACAAACCTGCGAAGGCGAACAGAACCTCAGCAGTTGTTGGGAGGCTGCTGGCAGAGTGCGATGCGCTTGGAAACCAAATCGCATGTCATTGCGCCGTTGAGTATGAGGGGCGATCAAAAAGTTTCCGTTGGAAGGCCGTAGTGTCAGAAATCGGTATCCCAATCGGGCGAACCCGCCGTGAGCATCTTGGCAGTCACCCTATGGACGCACCAGGCTGCAGACACCCGTCTGCTAAGAACACCGAGTCCAGCCGTGTGGAGAACTCCGCAACTGGCTGCAGCGCTTCCTCGTCCGAAACGAACCGCCGACCCTTCGAGGCCTTTCTCAACACCACACCCAGCCTTTCCATTCGCTGTCTAAACCCCAGTGGAGTCACTTTGACGCCAGCTATACACGGTGCTCGAAAATTCCCGTTACAGGCTTGTAGGATTTGTAGACGGCAGTGAGTATATAATACTTCGAATCGGAACCATGTCCGGAAACGTACCGTTTCCGTGCTACAACCATTTCAAAACACGTTCGCAACGCGACCACTTTTAGAAGTAACTGATTAGGCGTGACCCAGTGCATCAGTTGTTTTACACTTCCACTCGTTAACAGCCAAAGAAATTGTTGTGTACCCGTTGACGGGTTCTCTTCAACGTGAAGCAGAACGGCCTCTTCCAGTTCGGGTCTGTTTGGAGCACCAGAGCCACGCCTGCTGATGGTGAAGGCACCCTTTGTCGAACCCGTTGCGTAATGGTGGCGGAAAGGGTGTACGCGATGGAGTCGGACGTTGTGGAGAACGATCTCTTCTGTTACCGTGAGCTTAAAAATACAGAAGGATCGTGTCGGTGTATTCCGCAAGCGTGTACTCAACCGTGTTTCTCCAACATTTACACACACGTGAAGGAGACTCGAACCAGGTCAGAGAGATAGGATAGACGTCATTTGGCATCGGCCGATACGACGTAACCATCCCCCACCATGGCTACCCTGGCACACGTGTTTACAAACGACAACAGCACGGGAACGGTGCGCTCCAGGACACGGGCTCCTGTTCAGAATATTATATACTCAATCCCCTCTGCAAATCCTAGAAGTCTGTAACAGGAATTTTCGAACAGCCTGTATAACATCAGTGTTCTGAATTAATATTTCAGAATTGTATGCCGTTATTATTATATTTTAATGATTTCCTATTACTTGGCCGGCCGCGGTGGCTGTGCGGTTCTAGGCACTTCAGTCCGGAACCGCGTGACTGCTACGGTCGCAGGTTCGAATCCTGCCTCAGGCATGGATGTGTGTGATCTCCTTAGGTTAGTTAGCTTTAAGTAGTTCTCAGTTCTAGGGGACTGATGACCTCAGATGTTGATGTCCCATAGTGCTCAGAGCCATTTGAACCTATTACTTGTTTGGATTCAAGAGACAGAATTGTAAGATGCAACACAACACGAATAATACCAGTTACCAAAAAATAAAGTTCCCTGAAATCCGTAAAACCCGATGAAGACTGAGCAGTTGAGGAGGTTTACTTATTTTTAAACTGATAAAAAATTCAATTATTCGCTTCTACAGCAATTTTAGCTAGCTCATACTTCTACACAGTTGACACTTCTGAATTCAGTTTTCTGCGAGCACTTTCCACAAACCATCTTCTTACAAGCAACACACTTGCCATTAGTGTTTATTACGCTTCCACAATTTAAGGATTCGACTTTCATGATATTTATGTGCTATTTCGTCCTCATTTCCATTCTTTTCATGAACGTCTGCAATTTCACTCGGTGAACGATTCTTCACATAGAGCGTAGTTCCCCAGCAGGTTACCGAATATAATGTCTCTCTTTATCGTCTTCCCAGCAACAGCCCTGGATAGTATTACCACCATCGGGTCAAGAATATCGTAGAAGAAGTGTACTGGCCATCATCTTGAGGAGGCCCTCACTGAATACAGCATCGCCATTTTGTCTACTATGACAACCCCAAAATTTGTCTTGTTGTAATAGCCTACAGTTTCTGGAGTGTTTCCTCATTTGTATTCGTAGTACCACTCCGATGAAGCGAATTCCTCGCTAGCACATTTTTTACTTTCTTTGCTTGATAGTCCAGGAAACATCACATTTTAAAATGTCTGTCGAATGCAGAGGAGCGTTCGAAGACTCAACAGCACGTGGTGTTAGCCTCCTTGCTCTGTTTACTGCTGCTACGATGGAGGTTGACTTTTATTTCAATTTCTTCGTAAGTTTCAGGGAGGTAAAGCAATTGTCTGTTATGGCGTTTCTGCCTTTGGATACAAATGGTTGCATAAGACACATCGCTACATAATACGACACCCTTTTTATCCTGGGCTGGTGTCACACGTATAACAACATAAGGGAAAGCATCGAGAATACACTTGCTGTCAACACCTAGAGCTGATCAGCACCTTCGTCTATACTCAGGAACAGCTGCTCACCTATAGTTAGGTCAGATCCGGGTTTGTAACACATGGCGCAGTTTCTTTACAAATTTTCTACATAGAGCGGAGATGAATGCAAATTCATTCGTTTGTAAACGTAGACAGCGTTTAGACTTCTCGTCGAACCTCAAAAATCTGACAATTTCGTGGTATCTATTTCTGCTCATCCTGTAGAACTTTTTGTGAGTCTGAAAGTATCTCATCTTTACGTAAATGTGTTCGATACATTTCAACCTTCGCCTCACTGTCACCTTTGCAACACTAATTTTTGGAAGGGAATGACGAACAAAGATAATCTGAATCTACTGTTATCCCTTCATACCACAACAATAGGAACAGAAGTTAATTATTGCATTACAAAGTAAAATAGCTGAAGTTGAAGAGTGCATGATATACTCGTAAGGCATACCAATAAAGAATATTGTAACATTATGTTAAAGGGTTCAATATGATCAATATGATCTGCAACAAAACAATCAGTTGTGCAAAATGAGCTGTTCTTCGGTAAAATGAAAGTAGATTCCAAATGAATAAAACTTATAAAATCATTCTGTGAAACACAGGTATCACTTAAAAACAAAGAAGTGTCAGTTTGAGCCCTGTGGGCGTTCTGGGACCGAGGGCGTGGTAATCGCGTGCGGGGAGATCGCGGCTCCCACGCGAGTTGGCGCAGCTCCTGCGTTACGACTTTGGCGATACGGGGGCGCGCGTCGTCGTGAAGCAGCCAGCGCGGTCACTCACGACAGACGTGCTGCGCCGCAGCATTCCTCACCCTCCGACGGATGTCCAACGGTGTTTGTTGGAGAGAATAGCGCCACGTTGGTCTCTTTGGAGGCATTTGGTAATAACTCCACCGTAGCCGACGTTTCCGCATTTACCGCATGCACGTCGGAGAGATACGAATATCACGCGAATCCCTCGCCTACACGTCGGTGCTTACAGACCCGCATCGGAGTTGCGGTGGTTTGCAGATACGCTGCAGCGACGTCCTCGAACGGCAACTTTTTGACGGCTCCTTAAATAAATCCTGCATCCGGAGACTTTATGGAGCAGATACTGAAGGAGCGTGACAGGTCGGGACAGCCCAAAAGCGGTAACGGGGACCATTGGCGGGATTCTTTTGAGGAAAGTCGATGTAGTTCTGTTGGCTGCACGGAGACAACTCGAGACAGTGCGACCATCACGCTGGCAGGCACTATGAGAACTCTCCGAGACAGACTGGGGCGTCCACTGACGCATACAGGTGCCAACTTTTCGTTTCGCTTCGCACTCGTATGGATTGCGAACAGAACTGCTTGATATCGCTACATTGTGCTCTTCACCATACTCAGAACAATGTTTACATGTATCATAGTCATTCCCTTCCATGGATAAGATCACGCGTTCCGGCCTCCATCAATCATTCATTCATTCATTCATTCATTCATTCATTCATTCATTCATCCAGCCACCCACCCATCCATCCATCACCTCTTACCTTCTCTCCTGCTAATCGCCCGACAGGTCATTACTTTTTTTGGCAATCTGTTCTCTAAGATTCTATCAAGATAATCCTCCGACTTCTTTCTATTCTCTCGTATCTTGTCATTTCGGAAATCATTTTTAAATCTGATTTTGTTGTTTCACTCCTTACTCTATACATTTTACTGCAGTACCTTATGTATCTCATGGACATCGTCTCTGATGCCTATATACTATGAAACGTCCCCTTAGAAAAATTTATACATGACTGTGCTTAAACTGACACACAATATTTTTAGCGCAACGCGATCTGACTTTCAAAAATCCCTACAAAAGAATGGCCCTGACTAACATTAACCTATACCATTCACAAATCACTTACCTCACAAAAATCTTCGTTACTCAAGCTACTGCAATACAGCGAGCGCCACTACTGCCAGCTAAATAAAAGACTCAAACTACTGAGGGCACTAACTACTAATAGGCGTAGTTAGCAAATAAAAGATTTTAATAGAGAACAAACAATGTATTTACCTCAATAGTGTTCAAAAGTCATGATGTATACAGCAGTTCATGGTATCCAGTATTGCAAATTTCAAAACTCCGCCATCTCTCTCCACACATCCACCACTGCTGGCGGCTCACCTCCAACTGCCGAACGCTATGCGCTGTTAACATCCAGCTGCCCAACACTACAATGGCAGACAACAATGCAAACTAGCCACAGACTGCACACAGCACAGCCAGTGATTTTCATACAGAGCGCTACGTGGCGTTACCAATAAGAAAACCTAAACAGCCTACTTACATAGCCACCACACTCCCGACAAAAAATTTTACAAATTGTTTTGGGCAGTGGCCAATAATGATTTGATAAAATTTTTCATAATTACAATAACAAAGATATCAAATGCACACACTTATTGATACAATGTTGGTCAAAAGCTAAAATTTTTTCACAGTCCATAAAGACAGTCCTGATCATTCATCACAGTAAAATTGCAGTGTTTTTCTCAAAGTCTGAGCAGTAAAAGAAAATGCACACGGAAGTAATGGATTTCCATGCAGTCTTGAAGAAGTAGTGTTGTCCTTCCAACGGAAAGACAGTGCTGACTCTTGACATGCAGACAGGTAATGGGCCACAACAGGGCAAACCCACAGCAGAGTCATTCGACGTTTTTAAGAGTATTGGTAGGTAGGTCATCACAGAGCAGACCCACTGTAGTCCTGGTAGAGAGTATGGTATTGGTGGGCCACCAGAGGTGCAGACCCACTGTAGTCCTTGTAGAGATGGCCAGCAGCCATCTGTTGTTACTGTGCAGGTGCACAACCACCACTGAAGAGTCTTGCGGATAATATAGCAAGTCCATAACCACCACTTGTGCACTCACAAAGTTTTTGGCATTGTCCTTAGAACCAGCAATGCTGTTATCCAGTCCCTTGCTGAATTATTAACACACGTGCAAACACTAACAGTCCCTACTTCTCACATATTGTCCATATACTATGACCAACAGAAACGTGTGCAGTGAAATGTAACTTACAAGTTAATTTTTTTTTATGAACTGGTGTCAATTACAATTTTATAACATGAGAATACAATTACAAAGATACAGAAAACATGATTGAAAACATAATAATACAGATAACATTTGTACTACAGGCTTTACAAAAGAATCGAAATAACATATACATTAGTGTTACAGGAATTATGACATGAGTACATACATAAAAGATCAGAATAACTTTCGAAACATCAACTTCACACTTGAGCATTAAAACAAAAGAGAATAAATAATGTCTAAACATCTTTACAAAGAAAATAACATATTATTAGAAAAATTCTACAACATAACTCTTATTAGCTAAACATATAAAGACAGGAAAAACAGAAATACACAAGAGTACACAAACACATAGGGGGATAACACGATGGAAAGGACAGGGTTTGTTTTCAGTGTAACATTTGGTACTGCAGTCCAACCCAAAACTTCATTCCATAGATCTTTCGTCTTATTTCAACATTTGTTTCCACCAAAACATCCTATCCACGCATGCTTTCTGTATTTATATGTTCACATATTTCTTACCTCATTATTTATTTTCCATTATCTTACATCATTTATTTCCAAGAAAATCCTACCTAAACTTGTTGTCTCTAAACCCTAATTTTTTTGTTCATATCCTCTTTCAAAAATAGTTTTTCCCCACTGTACACTACTTTTTTGGCCAAAACATTTTCTTATAGCTTCTCAATGCATTTCTTCCAATTCGTCATAACTCATTCTCTTATATAGTCTACCCCCTCTTAAGATAACTTAAATCTACTGAGCTCAGATGCTAAATTAAGGGTCGAGGCAATGCAGCAGCACAAAACAATTAACACAAACATCAATGACAAAAAATTCAAATTGGCAAAGCAATTACAATATTACAACTAATATAAGGCACTGTACAACAAACAAGAAAAATAAATCAGTAGTAAACTGGCTTAAATGCGTAATACAAAGTCAAATTCAGTAACATTATGCCTGGCAAACAGCAGCAGCAAATGAAATAACTTATATCTAAACATGACATAGCTCAAGCAGAAAAAAATATTACACTAAAGACAACAATGCAGATAAGGGAAATGTCTATTCACATCTTAATATCTATGTAATTAAAGTGGTGCACCACAACTTATTGCAAATTTCAAAACTCCGCCATCTCTCTTCACACATCCACCACTGCTGGCGGCTCACCTCCAACTGCCGAACGCTACGCGCTGTTCGCATCCAGCTGCCCAACAGTACAATGGCAGACAACAATGCAAACTAGCCACAGACTGCACACAGCACAGCCAGTGATTTTCATACAGAGCGCTACGTGGCGTTACCAATAAGAAAACCTAAACAGCCTACTTACAATACGTGATTTTTCTTCTTTGTTATTGTCCACGATTCGCAACCATATACAACAGCAGGTACAGCAAAATCTTAACAGAATTTCGTTTTTTGTTTCTTTTCTTGTTTTTCTTCCAATTTTCCTTCGAATTGTTCTGAACAAAGCTTGATATTTACCAACTATCTTATCAATGGCCTTGTCATAGTTAAAACTGATGACAGATCCTAGATAACTAGAATAGGATACTTGTAAAATTTCCTCAATTATTATCATTTTCGATCTGACTGTATTCCTTCCCATGAAAGCTACTATCTTCTCTTGCATGCAGATATACATACACTGCTGGCCATTAAAATTGCTACACCACGAAGATGACGTGCTACAGACGCGAAATTTAACCGACAGGAAGAAGATGCTATGATATGCAAATGATTAGCTTTCCAGAGCATTCACACAAGGTTGGCGCCGGTGGCGACACCTACAACGTGCTGACATGAGGAAAGTTTCCAACCGATTTCTCATACACAAACAGCAGTTGACCGCCGTTGCCTGGTGAAACGTTGTTGCGATGTCTCGTGTAAGGAGGGGAAATGCGTACCATCTCGTTTCCGACTTTGATAAAGGTCGGATTATGGCCTATGGCGATTGCGGTTTATCGTATCGCGACATTGCTGCTCGCGTTTGTCGAAATCCAATGAGTGTTAGCAGGATATGGAATCGGTGGGTTCAGGAGGGTAATGCGGAACGCCGTGCTGGATCCCAACGGCCTCGTATCACTAGCAGTCCGCATGGCTGTAACGGATCGTGCAGCCACGTCTCGATCCCTGAGTCAACAGATGGGGACGTTTGCAAGACGACAACCATCTGCACGAACAGTTCCACGTCGTTTGCAGCAGCACGGACTATCAGCTCGGAGACCACGGCTGCGGTTACCCTTGATGCTGCATCACAGACACGAGCGCCTGCGATGGTGTACTCAACGACGAACCTGGGTGCACGAATGGCAAAAATTCATTTTTTCGGATTAATCTAGGTTCTGTTTACATTATCATGACGGTCGCATCCGTGTTCGGTGACATCGCGGTGAACGCACATAGGAACCGTGTATTGGTCATCGCCATACTGGCATATCTCCCAGCGTGATGGTATGGGGTGCCATTGGTTACACGTCTCGGTCACCGCATTGACGGCACTTTGAACAGTGGACGATACATTTCAGATGTGTTACGACCCCTGGCTCTACCCTTCATTCGGTCGCTTCAAAACCATGTATTTCAGCAGGATAATGCACCACCGCATGTTCCAGGTCCTGTACGGGCCTTTCTGGATACAGAAAATGTTCGACTGCTGCCCTGGCCAGCGCATTCTCCAGATCTCACACCAATTGAAAACGTATGGTCAATGGTGACCGAAGAACTGGCTTGTCACAATACGCCAGTCACTACTCTCGATGAACTGTGGTATCGCGTTGAAGCTGCATGGGCAGCTGTACCTGAATACGCCATCCAAGCTCCGTTTGATTCAATGCCCAGGCGTATCAAGGCCGTTATTACGGCCAGAGGTGGTTGTTCTGGGTACTGATTTCTCAGGATCTATGCACCGAACTGCGTGAAAATGTAATCACATGTCAGTTCTAGTATAATACATTTGTCCAATGAATACCCGTGTGTCATCTGCATTTCTTCTTGCTGTAGCAACTTTAATAGCCGGTAGTGTAGTTAAATTGTAGTGTATAGTGTTTTGGGTCAGTCTATATATTTCTCTTTGTGAATTATCTATTGTTACCTGTATTACTATCTATTCATCAGAATGTAACAGTATTTAATGGTACGCTGGATCTATTTTAGTTCACAACTGTATTTTATCTTTCCGTTTCTTTACTAGGTCGTCAGTACATAAACTAAATGGAAGTGGGTGATGGACTGCTAACTTGTCGAATATCGCGATTTATTAAAATTTCATGTGATATTTTAGGGTGCGAAATTCAGTGCACACAGTTGCCACCTCTTTCAGGAGCGACAGCTGTAACCTCGGTGGGCGTCGAGGCAAACGCCGCTCCACGCCGCTTCAGCTCTGTCGCAGTTTCTGGAGGGTGGTGGCGCGCCAGTCTGTCGGTAGGCCGCGACCGCGTGTGTCCAGCGGGCGGGACGTGTGCACAATGTGCTGGACAACGGCACCTGTACCGTGCTGCATTAGGGCAGCACAGCGAACGTGCCGTCTTGTGTTACCCTGTTGAAAGACAATGCCACGAAGACAATCGAGTAGAGGGCGTAGCCACCAGCTTTGACTGAGTACACGTCTAAGCTCTGCTGTCCAAATTACGGCTGTGCGGCCCAGAGGTGACACTACTGCGTCCCCGCCGTGTCGCTCACGTCTGGCACGCAACGACACGCATCCCAGGGCGCCGCACGACAGCCGCGCCGGCCACTGAGTTCCAACCCACTCCCGCCTAGACGACGGTCACCATACAGCACCGACTTCTCGCCTCCGCTAGGAGACTGCCCGAGCGTAACATCGACCCACCATTTGTGGTATCAGCCGCCAGAGGGCGCTGTCACTCCGCGAACTACTTCCCTCTACTCAGATGCGACATCATTCCGCCAGTCGCGGTGTGAGTAAAGACACACGGCCACTCTGCGCCACGTGGCAGCTGCATTTTGCAACTGGCGAAGTGATGGACGTTTACTGTCATGTGTGTATACGGCATTATCACAAACATACATACGTCACAAAAAATGCACTTTCCAAGTAGTATTAGGTAACAATACAGCCCAAAACTCCCAATCCATTCTGTGAAAATTGCACATCGGTAGCACTTTCCAGTTCCGCAATAGTTGCGTTCTAAGTTTTTGCTGATTCAGCATGTATAAGAAATGGGGTTGAACATCATTACTGACGGCCTTGGGAGAGCCAGTCCTGACAAAACTCTACCATCTGGTGAGCAATATGTATGAAACAGGCGAAATACCCTCAGACTTCAAGAAGAATATAATAATTCCAATCCCAAAGAAAGCAGGTGATGACAGATGTGAAAATTACCGAACTATCACTTTAATAAGTCACAGCTGCAATAGGGGGCTGCAGTAGGTACTGGGAGATGAAACAGCTTGCACATGATAGAGTAGCATGGAGAGCTGCATCAAACCAGTCTCAGGACTGAAGACCACAACAACAACAACAACAACAACAACAACAACATACTCAAACTGAATAATGTTCAACCCCATTTCTTATACATGCTGAATCACCTAAAACTTAGAACGCAACTATTGCGGAACTGGAAAGTGCTACCGATGTGCAATTTTCACAGAATGGATTGGGAGTTTTGGGCTGTATTGTTACCTAATAATACTTGGAAAGTGCATTTTTTGTGAAGACATACACTTTTTAAATTGAACAATGCCTGTTGACATCATCGAACTAAAAGTATCAGTGATGTTTGTTGCAGAGTTCTGCTGCGACTAGTTTACGAGATATCGTGTTGTGAAAAGTTTCCGCACCGACACTTGTTTGTGCCACTCAGTCTGCGTAGTTCCTACATACGATCTGTTATGTTTGCGTACAGCGTGCTCGATTGTTCCTCGAGTGCATCGCGACTTACTAGTCAGACACTGTCCGATAGTCCAAGCAGCAGGTGGTGGGCGGACGATGCGATTTACCAACGCAGGAAAAGCCGACATGCTCGTGGTGTGTGGAGAATGCAGGAAGGATGCAGTTCGTTCTTGTACGGTGTATGCCGCAATATATCCCAATAGACGTCAACCAACTCGGCAACTATTTATCAGCCTCTTCGACCAGTTACGTGAAAGTGGCAGGGTGATATCTAGAAAGCGTAAAACAAGGAAACAATTAACGACAGAGGAGGGGGAAATTAATGTTCTTGCTGCTGTTGCAGTCGATCCGCACGTCAGCTCCCTCGCAATCCCACGAGGAAGCGGCGCGAGTCAGGCAAGCGTCCCACGCATCCGCCGTCGACGTGGGTTCCGTGCCGGTCACATCTCTCTCCATCAAGAGCTGCATGGAAACCATTACGAAAACTACCTTCTACATATGCTAGAAAATGTTCTTCTGCACACTAGGAAGAACTTGTGGTAGCGACATCATGGCTCTCCAGCTCATAGTGCAGGAAGTAAGACAGCGTGTCTTCACGAATTGTTTGCAAATCGCTGAATCGCACGCACAGCACCTGTACGTTGGCCGGCCAGTTCCCCGCATTTGACGCCTGTAGACTTTCTTCTGTTCAGAAAGGTGGCTGACGCTGTCTGCAAGGAAACAGAAACTACAGCCAATGGTATGCAACGACGTACTGCTCAGCCTGCTCTGACATCTCCACTGAAGTGCTAGCAGGTCTGCAGAAGTTATTTCCACATCAGACTGGAATCTTGTGTTGCCGCTGCCGGTGGCCATTTTGAACACGACCTGTGATGGCCAGTTGTCTCGTTACAGGTCAGAATCCACATAACCACAATATGCATTTGTGTTGTACTACCGCATGTATTGTACAAGCGTCGGTGTGGAAACTTCTCAAAATACGATATATCGCTAACGACTCGCGCCAGATACCTGCAACAACCAACACTGACATTTTAATTCACCCTACGTTTAGTTTCTTAATGTCAGTAGCCAACGTTCCGTTTAAAAAGTGTACGTTTCCACAAAAAAAATATACTTTCTAAGAGCTATTACAGTGGGTTTGTTGAGTAAAAATACGAGCCCCTGAATACCAATCCATTCTGTGAAAACCGCACATCAGTAGCACTTTTCCATTTCCGCAATATCTGCGCTGGATGTTTTAGGTCATTCACCCTGTATTGATACGGTAGGGCAAGTGATAATTACGATATCTTTCTAGTGGATTTGTCATTGTGAGAAGCTGGACAAATAACATAATCTTCAGTGAAAAAAGTTTCTACCACAGCTCAACAAGTAACAAATTTTGTCTTATTTTTGTGTTAATGACGAAGAGCTTTAACAACAGCGTGATTTCAAGATACACAGAATTTAAAGTTTGTGTGTAGAAGGCTAGTTACTCAGACCTCTCTACTGGGTAAGAACTAATTTAATCTAATAAACAAAAAATAACATTAAATTTTAGTTCTGGATAGGAGGTCTACATGAACATACTTCTAGGGTTGATTTCATGCACTGTGCAATTTCGGGGTGGTTTATAGCGATACAACCTTTCAGTTTCCATAGTCGTTAATGTTACGCTATGAGAAGCCGATATTAGGTACGTCATCGCCAGGATCACGTTTTCAATAATACCACTGCTGTGGCTTGTTAATATTCCATGTCGATACTCAATGAACATCCTGTTTGCTTAAAAAAAAAAAAGTTCAAGTGGCTCTGAGCACTTGCGAGGTGCCGGGGCTAGCAGTGTATTTAACACTAAATTCTTCTAGAATCTACATATGTAAATGATGCTCTAAGCCCCCCCCCCCCCCATTCTAACTCCGACTTTTGCTGTTGCACAAGGATTAAAAAATATACGCGAACTGACTGTAATCAACCCTGCAAGTGGAGTAGAAAAGAGTTTGGCACCTGCAATAATTTAATTTGATAAATAAGTTAAATAAAGGAAGGTTTCATTAACGTAGTGATAAATGATGGGTTGCTCTACCGATTAACAGAATGAAAGTTCTGTCCAAAATAACAATATGATTTATTAAGACTAAACACAAAATAATAAACAAAAACACATGAAATATTTATAATACATCAAGTTGGCTCAAATTGGATACACAAACAAACGCTGTGAAGGTGAAGTTGTCCCTAAACTAGATTGTGAGGTTTATGACGAAGTGGTATGTGGTGCCAATTCCTTGCAACTCAAATCTTAAGAGAAAACACATAGCCAACCCAACATTAATTGCTGCTACCCAAGACAGAACAAAGTTAGAAAAAGACGAACAGGCGCGCTCTGCTGAGCTCTGATTATCACCTAGGAAAATCCCTATCTGCCGGTGCTGCGGACATACATTACCAAACTGTCTTCTTAACTGCCAGAACACGATCTGGCGTACCGGAGGCGATGGCTGGTTGCTTCGACGTCCTCGACCGAAAGGCGAGAGCCGACTCCCCAGAGCACCCATACAGGCCGAACACCGAACATTCCCGCCCCCACCACAGTGGCCGTGGTTAAACGTTCCAATCAGCAACTCGAAAACCGGCGGAGAATTCCACTCCATTGCCGAAGCACTACCATTCCACCAATGGAGATTCTTGGCGCCAATTTCTGCGCTGATTTTGCTACGTCACGGAGCTATGACCTGAGCAAGCCAATCACAGTTACTATTTTGCTGAAAGCGCGGGAATTTTCCCGCCACAAGTGCCTGGGTACACAAGTCATTCCCACGCCTCGCTGGTAGCCCGCCAGAAAGTGTTTTCGCTAAGATTCTGCGAAGTAACGGAACCTCTAGCCCAGCCGCTACTTCAGACCCCTCCGGGCGTGTCTTTTGACAATGTCGGCGTCTGCAAAGCATTCACTCGACTTCCTCACACCCGTCGGCTTAACCCTCTCCAGGTCAGAAGAGCCTGCCTGTCACCGGATCACCCGGGTGACGAGAGACGCTGCGTGGGAAGTCCGCATGTGAAGGAATAGCAACTTTTCACCGCACGCAATTAGAGAGGAAAATCGAATTACTCAAAGTAAGATAGAAATATGAGATGGGGCTCATGCCACCTCTCACACTATGGGACTTAACATCTGGGGTCATCAGTCCCCTAGAACGTAGAACTACTTAAACCTAACTAACCTAAGGACATCACACACAACCATGCCTGAGGCAGGATTCTAACCTGCGACCGTAGCAGTCATGCGGTTCCGGACTGAAGCGCCTAGAACTGCTTGGCCACTCCGGCCGGCTCCTGTTTGCTTCTTACATACACATATGAGAATGCTTATTTCTCTGTAACTAATGCATTGTTATCGAAAATTTTCTAAACGAGATGTCTAAAATATTTGCAAAACCTGTGAGTCCTTCTAATAAAAATTCATTTGACCGTAGTATGAAACTATACTCCCGGCCCTCACTGTAAAATATAAATGCCGCAATTCTCGAAGTACGTAATTACGATTAAAAAATAAACATCAGTTCTCCAAGGGCTTATATACGGGTAAAAACTAATAAACAGGCAGAGGGTCTTAGTGCACAGCACCCATATTTGAAGACTTCGATACGGAGTTCTTATCTCATTCCATTTAATAACTGCAAACTACCACGCAAGTTCCGAGCCTACATTTCTACAGCCGTGTAATAATACTTTTCAGATTTCTGTTACATGAAAAAGGGCATTCTAAGTACCTCTACACACATTAATTAGTGTACGGCACACTTCGTACACCCAATACCAAATATTTCATAAGAAATATTGTAAAATGTTGCGTGAATAGATTAACTACCGACAAGGTAAATATGCCCGAATCCTCAGAGTTGGTGAAAACATGGCGTACGATTCAGCGTATAATATAGGAGCTCCACGCTTCTGGTCGTACAAAACACGGCGTTTGAAGGACGCACAGACATTCTCTCTGCGATACTTAAGACTCAGCCCGGACTCTGCCGACCTCGGGAACCCGAACTGTCGTGTAATCCCCGATGCGCTGTGAGCCGCGAGTCTTGCATCGGCGAGGTCAGCATTTAGCTTCTGCCCTGCGACGTTACGCGGCGCGTGTCGAGACAGGGGTAGCCCTTCCCGTCGCTTCTGGCTACTCAGTTCAGGACACAGAGGTAGCTCACAGCACTTAACAGTTAAGAGTCGCGATCACACTCCAACAGACGACATAAACTGTGATTTTTACAGGCGGCACAAATAAAGCACACGAGTTAGCTGTTTAACTAGCAATGAAACAGGTGGCAATGGGAGCCTACTTGACAGAACGTTTATACAAGAATACTGTATTCGAACATTATGAAGTACCTCGAAGAAAACGAATTATTGACACACAGTCAGCATGGATTCAGAAAATATCATTCTTGTGAAACTCAACTAGCTCTTTATACTCATGAAGTAATAAGTGCTATCGACAAGGGATGTCAAATTGATTCCATATTTTTAGATTTCCAGAAGGCTTTCGACATAATTCTTCACAAGCGTCTTCTAACCAAACTGCGTGCCTACGGAGTATCGCCTCAGTTGTGCGACTGGATTCGTGATTTCCTGTCAGAAAGGTCACAGTTCGTAGTAGTAGACGGAAAGTCATCGAGTAAAACAGAAGTAATATCGGGCGTTGCCCAAGGAAGTGTTAAACGCCCTCTATTGCTCCTGATCTACATTAACGACACAGGAGACAATCTGAGTAGCTGTCTTAGATTGTTTTCAGACGATTCTGTCATTTAGCGTCTTGTAAAGTCATCAAATGATCAAAACGAATTGCAAAATGATTTAGATAAGATATTTGTATGGTGCGAAAAGTGGCAATTGACCCTGAATAAGGAAAAGTGTGAAGTTATTCACATGAATACTAAAAGAAATCAGCTAAATTTCGATTACGCGATAAGGCAGACAAATCTGAAGGCTGTAAATTCAACTAAATACTTAGGGATTACAATTACAAATAACCTAAATTGGAACGATCACATAGATAATGTTGTGGGTAGAGCAAACCAAAGGCTGCGATTCACTGGCAGAACACTTAGAGGGTGCAACAGGTCTACCAAAGAGACTGCTTGTACCACGCTTGTCCGCCCTATTCTGGAGTATTGCTGTGCGGTGTGGGATCCGCATTAGGTGGGACTGACGGATGACATCGACAAAGTACATGGAAGGGCAGCTCGTTTTGTATTATGGCGAAATAGGCGAGATAGTGTCACAGACATGATACGTGAATTGGAGTGGCAATCATTAAAACAAAGTCGTTTTTCGTTGCGACGGGATCTTCTCATGAAATTTCAATCACCATTTTCTCCTCCGATTGGGAAAACATTCTGTTGGTAGCCACCTACATAGGGAGAAATGATCATCACGATAAAACAAGGGAAATCAGGGCTCGCACAGAAAAATTTAAGTGCTCGTTTTTCCCGCATGCCGTTCAACAGTGGAACGGTAGAGAGACAGCTTGAAGGCAGTTCAAAAAAATGGTTCAGATCGCTCTGAGCAGTATGCGACTTAACTTCTGAGGTCATCAGTGACCTAGAACTTAGAATTAATTAAACCTAACTAACCTAAGGACATCACACACATCCATGGCCGAGGCAGGATTCGAACCTGCGAACGTAGCGGTCGCTCGGCTCCAGACTGCAGCGTCTAGAACCACTCGGCCACTCGGGCCGGCGAAAGTGGTTCATTGAACCCTCTGCCAGGCATTGTGAATAGCAGAGTGATCACGTAGTTGTAGACATGGTGAAAACTAATAAAACCGACAAATTTAAGGGACGGATTCCTGAGATGAAATGGAGGAAAAGAGCACCTATGAACATATGTCCGGAAATGCACCGTTGCCAGAGTAGATGGCGCGGACGAATAAAACTTCCTCTGACCACGTGCCGTGTCTGCAGCCCACATACAACGGTTATACAGATTGATGATGCCAGTTCTGATAAAGGTTGTTTCGTCGGTGAAAAGGACTGATGACAGAAATCCCATAACTGTGATGGTCTATGGCAAAAAGCACCGACAAAATGCTTCCCGTAGAGGGGAGTCCGCTGCTGATAATCCTTGCACTCGTTCCGGGTAACAGGGGTAGCAGCGGCTGTCATGCAGGATACTCTCGCTTACACCTTGTTATTGGGGCATTTGCCTGGAGCTTGTACTAGTGTTCGTCTCAATAACTTGTAGAACCCGGTCCTGTATGCGCAATCCGCCGTCTCTCTGCACGTTAGTCCGTCTGAAAGTAACCACGATCAGAGAAACGCCCAAAAACGGCTTGAAATATTGTGTGATGTGGTTAGCCTTCCAGGACCCCACTGACTCTCCTCCTGTGTCTCTCAGTGCTCTCCGCATTGAAAAAGGTAGTTGTTCAGGATTTTGAAAGTGTTGCTAAATAAAAGCCTTACGCAATGAGGCGAGCCTGTGACAGAGAGAGAGAGAGAGAGAGAGAGAGAGAGAGAGAGAGAGAGAGAGAGAGAGAGAGAGGGGGGGTGGGGGGTGGGGGTGAGAGAGAGGGAGAGAGGGATACCATCAGCTAAGGACTAGTACCATTACCTGAGTGGGAGCAAGGATGACCTCGTGTCCCAGTGCCTGTCGTACATTCGCGCATCCATTGTGCAACGAGCTGACTAGTTATCACGATTCCCAAGCAATAAGATAATTACAATTAACGTATTTATTTCTGGGACATGCGCAACTGTTGTCATTGTAAACAAACCCCCACTATGATAGAATACTTTAATTCACCGAAGTCTTGCATGAGGGAAGTTCCTATACATTAGTACGGTTTAGGGGTCTTAGCCCCATCATCCGGAGTGAGTGAAATCTAGTAATAGTACGGGCAAACATCTACCGTAGGTCGACTGTCAAATAGCGACGTTACTTGTGACTGCAGAGAACTACTACTTTCAGTCACGACCTGGGATTCTTTGGAACAACAATTTGGGATGTTCTTTGACGGTCCGCGTACGGCACACATTTGCCTAATATCTGTTTCAGCATGGCTATGAAGTCCTACTTTTGCTACAATTCACATATACCTGATGATGGGGCTAAGACCACGAAACCGTAGTAATGTACAGCGACCTCTGTCGTGCAACACTTTGGTCAATGAAAGTATTTTACAACGGTGGCAGATTCATTTACCACGAACGTGATTCCAATTACTGCCCGCTGAAACACCAGCCTTCCCTGAGCTTGTGAGCCTTCTTTCAGCTATGTCACGCACACATGAACTGACGTGTATGGCCTACTATTCCGACTGCCGGCAGACTTGACGGGCCTCCGGAGAGCACCTGAACAGTGCGGGCGGCTGCTCTTTCTGGATCCTGATTTAAATAAAACCTCCAGTGTGTGTAGGTCAGGAGGACGGTGGACTGTACAGACTGGCACTGCAGTAGCGACCAACCTAACTGTGGCTTTCTGCACAGCCAGTACTCAAAGAGCGGCTATGGCCCGACGATAGACTGGCAGGCACTGGCGGCCTCTGTGGCTGCCCTTGCTGGCCCCTGACGTGGCGTCCGCCCGCAGCCGGAGAGCGTTCGCGGCTATAAGGCGGTGCTCCTGCTGCGACCTCGCAAAGTCGGTCGACCTGGCGCGCTATCGATTGCCAGCCATCGACCAGCGGGCGTCTAGGCTCGCCGGTGGCTGACTCAGCACAGCTCGGCTCAGCCCAGCCCCCGGCTGTAGGCTCTGCCTCTATACCGTGCAGGCAGCGGCAAGTGCACGACAGGGGGTACTTCACGTAGTAGTGGCTCCTACCGTCCCGTTCGCGTACGGATGGAGCCGTAATTAATCTAGCTGTAGCAGTAGCGATCGTAAGGAGGCAGCACTAGGACCGAGAGATTCTTCAATCAATACTGGCTGATGAAACTTTGCGAGTAGGTCGTAGACTGCAGACTTCTGCAGCCCATATTTTCATTACTGCTCATATTTTATGTATGGACAAAAGGCCGTGCGAGGTTCGAGACACAGTTCTCTGCCTGGCGTTTCATCTCCCAACGCCGGAGACATCATCAGAGAGTTCAACAACTGAAATGCAATTACATTCCCAAATAAGTAGGCTTTCGTGGAATAGATCGAGATTTTCAGCGCTGAAATTTTCACTCTGCAGCGGAGTGTGCGCTGATATGAAGGTAGGAGACGAGACACTGCCACAAGTAATGCTTTGAGGACGGAGTGTGAGTCGTGCTTGGGTAGCTCAGATGGTAGAGCACTTGCCCGCGAAAGGCAAAGGTCCCGAGTTCGAGTCTCGGTCCAGCACACAGTTTTAATCTGCCTGGAAGTTTAAAGATTTTCAGCGTCTCGGTGATGCTTCGCTGTGTTGTTGTGTTCAGCCTGAAGACTGGTTTGATGCAGCTCTCCATGCTTCTCTGTCCTGTGCAAGCTTCTTCACCTCCGAGTAACTGCTTCAACCTACATGAATCTGCTTATATTCATCTCTTGGTGTCTCTCTACGATTTTTACCGCCCACGCTTCCCCCCAGTAGTAAACTGGCGATCCGTTGATGCCTCAGAATGTCTTCTATCAACTGATGCCTTCTTCTTGTCAAGTTGTGCCACAAACTCCTCTTCTCCCCAATCCTATTCAATACCTCCTCATCAGTTATGTGATCTACCCATCTAATCTTCTTCTGTAGCACCACATTTCAAAAGCATCTATTCTGTTCTTGTCCAAACTCCTTATCGTCCATTTTTCACTTCCATCCATGACTACACTTCATACAAAAACTTTCAGAAAAGAGTTCATGACAAATGTATACTCGATGTCAACAAGTTTCTCTTCTTCAGAAACGGTTTCCTTGCCATTCCGAGCCTACATTTTATACTCTCTCTACTTGGAGCTGCGCAAATACCTAACTCATCTACTAATTTCAGTGTCTCATTTCCTAATCTAATTCCCTTAGCATCACCTGATTTGATTCGACAACATTGCTTTATCCTCGTTTTTCTTTTGTTGATGTTCATCTTACATACTCCTCTCAAGATATCGTCGATTCCGTTCAGCTGCTCTTCCAAGTCCTTTGCTGTGTCTGAAGATTAACGTTGTCATCAGCAAAGCTCAAAGTTTCACAAAGTTGTTATTTAGCAAACAAAATGGGCTGCAATGCTTTGTGTACAGTTAATAGGTCGTGTCAGTCCTACATGGTGCAGGTCCCACACACCGAGGAATATTTTACGAGGGTAGCACGAGTGCTTTTTAACGAATCTGACTGCATTCTCTCCAGTATAACATGAACCGGAGTCTGCTACCTGCTTTACCTCCTACCGAGCCTGTGCGATCGTTTCGTTTGATACACCCATAAATTGTCAACCCCGGGCAGTATATTTGCGTGAGTTGACTAATGAGGTGGCAGAAAATATTAATATTAGCCTCAGATTCTGCGCGTATGATGCTGTTATCAGTAACGATGCACTTCCCGAAAAAGCTGTTCAAATAATCACCCATATGTTGATTAGATGAGAAACTATTGCAGAGATTTACAAATTGCCTGCAATGTTCTGGAATGTGGATCTGTGCTCTTCACAAAACGCAAAAGACTGGTGACCTGTTATTGCAATATCAACGAGTGAAAATTGGAATGCGTCAACAGAAATGAACCTCGATGTGAGGATCAGTGGAGATACAGAAAGGAACGACCACATAGCCTGAGTGGTAGGTAAATCAGACGGTAGACTTGGCTTCGTTGTCAGGACTCCGGGAACAACGGACAGTCTAGAACGCAGATCGCTTGCAACACACTCGTTTGGGTCATCGTAGAATATTGCTCATATGTGCGGGACCCGTACCAGATAGGGCTGACGGGGAGTACCGAACGCGTACAGAGAAGGGCAGTACGAATGGTCACGGGTTTCTTTGGATCCTGTCGGACTGTGTTGCTGAACAGAGACAGAGCTTGGACAGACAGACGTCAGTTAGACCCGCTAAAGCTTACTTACAGAGTTTCTAGAAGTAACTTTAAGTGCTTAGCATACGAATATACCGTAACTCTGTACCACTAGCACTCTTAACAAGAATGGAGGTAAGATCACGGCACCTACAGAGGCGTTCGAGAAGTCACCCTTCGCGCGGTCCACACCCCTGATGCAGCGCACAGAAAACCGTAGTAACTGCCACAACAGGAAACACACTTTGCCATGCACTTCACAGTACTTCTGAGACTACGTATGTTAATATACGCAAGTAGCTGGTTTGTTAATTAACGTTTCATTACTGGGATTTACAGTCATGGGAAATTTCTTGGAATACATCATTTTAAAGTTTTTATTTCCACTATTGCAATTTCGGCCTTAGGCCATTACCAAGTGCAGTTGTTTTGCCTTTGAGCCATGCCTACTTTATACAAGCTGACACATTTATATGTTTTTGTCATTTGATGTTAGAGCCATTTGAACCGATTTCACGAATGTATATGAGCACTATGAGACTTAACGTCTGAGGTCATCAGTCCCCTAGAACTTAGAACTACTTAAACCTAACTAACGTAAGGACATCACACACATCCATGCCCGAGGCAGGATTCGAACCTGCGACCGTAGCGGTCACGCAGTTCCACACTGTAGTACCCAGAACCGCTCGGCCACTCCGGCCGGCCGCTATATACATTCGTAACGCTGCCGATGTATATAACAGCAAGTGTCAACGACATATAAATGTGTCAGCTTGTATAAAGTAGACATGGCTTAAAGGGAAATCATCTGCACTTGGTAATGGCCTAAGGCCGAAATTGCAGTGGTGGCAGTCACTGGCGGAAACGTGATGTCTCTGAAGAGATTAGCTGGTTTGTGATTTGCGAAAGTGGCTCCCAGTAGCATCCTACACGTGTTGCATCTGGTTCGGAGCAAGCGAATATGGTGTGAAAGACTACAATGTGAGTTGAGAATCATCGACTTGAAATGACGACGCCGGGCTCGAGACAGGGGCGGCCGTCCTTCTGGAAGCTGCCGCTGCCGCCGCCGCCGTCGGGGAACACGTGGACCAGGAAGATGATGCAGTGGTGGCCGCGTACCGCACAGCTGCCGCGGCGCCTTCCACCGTCACCGCCGTTGGCCCCGTCTCAGCCCAGGTGGGCGTGTGTGGTCGCCCCCCGACACACAGCAGGTCGCAGCACGCCTGCCGCCTGCCGCCTGTGTGGCGGGTCGCGTTCCAGGCACTGCACCCGCCGACCCTGGACCACTCCCTGTCTGGCACGGCCGCCGATACAGCGTGCAGTCCAGGGCATCAGCCGCGTGCACAGGCGACGTGTTCGGGTCGACACGGGAAACCGTACGGCTCGTCCGCTGGGCGCGGCCGTCTTCCTGTTAGTGTTTCACAACCGTGACTTATAAAATTGATATTTCGGTAACATTAGGACATAATATTTTGCGAAACAGTGTCGATCGTATTTATGAATTCGTGTCAGCTCTTTAGGTCAGTAGAGTATCGTAATACAAACTGAAGGCAGCAGAGACGGGGGCATAGACGTAATTCCGAATGCCCAGGTGTTGAGCAGAGGTGGACAGCACCTACGAGACGCAATGGTGCACGGAAGTTAAGGCTGAGCGTAGCTTCACGTGATGTGCCACTGTCGAGTAACAAAGGTGGAACTTGGACCAACTGATGTCCGCAGCTCGTGGTCTTGCGGTAGCGTTCTCGCTTCCCGCGCCCGGGGTCCCGGGTTTGATTACCGGCGGAGTCAGCGATTTTTCCTGCCTCGAGATGACTGGCTGTTGTTGTGTTGGGTTGTCTTCATCATCATCATCATCATCATCATCATCATCATCATCATCATCATCATCAATCCCCATTACGGAGGAACGCAATGGAAAATCACCTCCGCTACGACCTTGCCTAGTACAGCGGTGCGGGTCTCTCGCATCGTCGTCACCTACGCTCCTCGGAGTATGGGACATCATCATCATCATCATCGTTATACTGGAGAAGGTAACAGAAAAACACACTTATTTAAGGAGAATAATTCCACTGAAGTCAGCGCTATTTATGATGGTCCTCTAGACGTTACAAAAGGTGGGCGCGTGGAGTGGTCGCGCGGTTTGAGGCGCCACGTCAAAGTCCGCTCGGCTCCCCCCCCCCCCGCCGGAGGTTCGAGTCCTCCCTCGGGTGTGTCTGTGTGTGTGTGTGTGTGTGTGTGTGTGTGTGTGTGTGTGTGTGTGTGTTGTCCTTAGCGTAAGTTAGTTTAAGTAGTGTGGAAGTGTGGGGACCGATGACCTCAGCAGTTTGGTTCCTCAGGTATTTGAACAAAAGACGGGACTTTGTCGTTAACAGGAGGTGACGCCAGCACACACAGCAGTGCGCGCCCTGCGCCGCGCTGCCATGCTGACCGCGAGGTCCGCTCGGAGCAGGCCTGCACGGGCGCAGCTGTCCTCCGCCCCTGGACGGCCATCGGCGCCCGCGCAGCTCCTGAGTAGGCTGGCCCACGCCTCGCCAGCGCGTCCCTCGCGTGCTCGATGCTTTTTTGAGGTACGGGCGGGCCAGTCCGTTCGGCGAATATCCCCTCTTTCCGAGAACTACTCCGTGCGCTGCCTTCGATGTGGTCGCGTATTGCCACCCATAAGAGTGAAGTCAGGGCCGGATGCACCGCTGAAAACGTGTACGTGGGGAACGAGTACTCACCTTTACCGCTCAGTGTGCCGCGTTCTAAGATTTGGAGGTCTGTACGCCCGTCCAACATTATCTCTGCTTACACCGTAACACTGGACCACCAAAACCATCATGTTCCACAACGTTCCCCGGTCGATTACGTGTTCGCACTTCTTGACGTATAAGGATGTTGTGTCTGACACTGTGGCGGTCTCTCACGTGGCGTTTTACTATGCGACAACTCCTCGTCAAAAGCACGGCACATACTCGAGCAAGGTTGTCTCACATTTTTTATAATCGGAAGTGATCATAATTTTACTCCTGTTTGACACAATTAAAGAATATTTATTTGTAAGTGGATCTTCAAAAACTGCAACAGAAAGCATAAAAAGCAACTAACAAACACGGAATTTAAAAATTTTGGGACTTGCTCTTGTCAAAGTTACGTAGTACAAAATATGGTCTATAATCATGGATCAGGATATGGTACATGTGACGTAGCCAAGTTCCGTTGCAATACTAGCTAATGGGCCGAGATACTCGACGTACGTACGGTACGGGCGCTGCACGTAGCCGCTCCAGCCGCTGCTGGCGCTACGTACGCGTCTTGTCTACGTGTCACTGCAGAACGTCAACATCGCAAATTAAAACAATTTTTCTTTGGAATTACGATAGTCCGTATCAGTGTCGGTAGTGTCAAGTAGAAGAGAATGCGCATTATAAAATTACACATTAAGGAACGTACCCCTTCAAAGGGCACACAGCCGCGCAGGATTAGCCGAGCGGTCTAAGGCGCTGCAGTCATGGCCTGTGCGGCTGGTCCCGGCGGAGGTTCGAGTCCTCCCTCGGGCATGGGTGCATGGGTGTGTGTGTTTGTGCCTAGGATAATTTGGGTTAAGTAGTGTGTAAGGTTTTTTTTTTGGTCATCAGTCTACTGACTGGTTTGATACGGCCCCCCACGAATTCCTTTCCTGTGCTAATCTCTTCATCTCAGAGTAGCACTTGCAACCTACGTCCTCAATTATTTGCTTGACGTATTCCAATCTCTGTCTTCCTCTACAGTTTTTGCCCTCTACAGCTCCTTCTAGTACCATGGAAGTCATTCCATCATGTCTTAGCAGATGTCCTATCATCCCGTCCCTTCTCCTTATCAGTGTTTTCCACAAATTACTTTCCTCTCCGATTCTGCGTAGAACCTCCTCATTCCTTACCTTATCAGTCCACCTAATTTTCAACATTCGTCTATAGTACCACATCTCAAATGCTTCGATTCTCTTCTGTTCCGGTTTTCCCACAGTCCATGTTTCACTACCATACAATGCTGTACTCCAGACATACATCCTCAGAAATTTCTTCCTCAAATTAAGGCCGGTATTTGACATTAGTAGACTTTTCTTGGCCAGAAATGCCTTTTTGCCATAGCGAGTCTGCTTTTGATGTCCTCCTTGCTCCGTCCGTCATTAGTTATTTTACTGCCTAGGTAGCAGAATTCCTTAACTGCATTGACTTTGTGACCATCAATCCTGATGTTAAGTTTCTCGCTGTTCTCATTTCTACTACTTCTCATTACCTTCGTCTTTCTCCGATTTACTCTCAAACCATACTGTGTACTCATTAGACTGTTCATTCCGTTCAGCAGATCATTTAATTCTTCTTCACTTTCACTCAGGATAGCAATGTCATCAGCGAATCGTATCATTGATATCCTTTCACCTTGTATTTTAATTCCACTCCTGAACCTTTCTTTTATTTCCATCAATGCTTCCTCGATGTACAGATTGAAGAGTAGGGGTGAAAAGCTACAGCCTTGCCTTACACCCTTCTTAATACGAGCACTTCGTTCTTGATCGTCCACTCTTATTATTCCCTCTTGGTTGTTGTACATATTGTATATGACCCGTCTCTCCCTATAGCTTACCCCTACTTTTTTCAGTATCTCGAACAGCTTGCACCATTTTATATTGTCGAACGCTTTTTCCAGGTCGACAAATCCTATGAAAGTGTCTTGATTTTTCTTTAGCCTTGCTTCCGTCATTAGCCGTAACGTCAGAATTGCCTCTCTCGTCCCTTTACTTTTCCCAAAGCCAAACTGATCGTCACCTAGCGCATTCTCAATTTTCTTTTCCATTCTTCTGTATATTATTCTTGTAAGCAGCTTCGATGCATGAGCTGTTAAGCTGATTGTGCGAGAATTATCGCACTTGTCTGCTCTTGCCGTCTTCGGAATTGTGTGGATGATGCTTTTCCGAAAGTCAGATGGTATGTCGCCAGACTCATATATTCTACACAGCAACGTGAATAGTCGTTTTGTTGCCACTTCCCGCAATGATTTTAGAAATTCTGATGGAATGTTATCTATCCCTCCTGCCTTATTTGACCGTATGTCCTTCAAAGCTCTTTTAAATTCCGATTCTAACACTGGATCCCCTATCTCTTCTAAATCGACTCCTGTTTCTTCTTCTATCACATCAGACAAATCTTCACCCTCATAGAGGCCTTCAATGTATTCTTTCCACCTATCTGCTCTCTCATCTGCATTTAACAGTGGAATTCCCGTTGCACTCTTAATGTTGCCACCGTTGCTTTTAATGTCACAAGAGGTTGTATTGACTTTCCTGTATGCCGAGTCTGTCCTTCCGACAATCATATCTTTTTAGATGTCTTCACATTTTTCCTGCAGCCATTTCCTCTTAGCTTCCCTGCACTTCCTATTTATTTCATTCCTCAGCGACTTGTATTTCTGTATTCCTGATTTTCCCGGAACATGTTTGTACTTCCTCCTTTCATCAATCAACTGAAGTATTTCTTCTGTTACCATGGTTTCTTCGCAGCTACCTTCTTTGTACCTATGTTTTCCTTCCCAACTTCTGTGATGGCCCTTTTTTGAGATGCCCATTCGTCTTCAACTGTACTGCCTACTGCGCTATTCCTTATTGCTGTATCTATAGCGTTAGAGAACTTCAAACATATCTCGTCATTCCTTAGTACTTCCGCATCCCACTTCTTTGCGTATTGATTCTTCCTGACTAATGTCTTGAACTTCAGCCTACTCTTCATCACTACTATATTGTGATCTGAGTCTGTATCTGCTCCTGGGTACGCCTTACAATCCAGTATCTGATTTCGGAATTTCTGTCTGACCATGATGTAATCTAATTGAAATCTTCCCGTATCTCCCGGCCTTTTCCAAGTATACCATCTCCTCTTGTGATTATTGAACAGGGTATTCGCTATTACTAGCTGAAACTTGTTACAGAACTCAATTAGTCTTTCTCCTCATTCATTCCTTGTCCCAAGCCCATATTCTCCTGTAACCTTTTCTTCTACTCCTTCCCCTACAATTGCATTCCAGTCGCCCATGACTATTAGATTTTCTTCCCCTTTTACATACTGCATTACCCTTTCAATATCCTCATACACTTTCTCTATCTGTTCATCTTCAGCTTGCGACGTCGGAATGTATACCTGAACTATCGTTGTCGGTGTTGGTCTGCTGTGTGTCTTTAATGCAGTGGTTTCCATTGCCTTCTCCATCCTCATGTCGTTGATCATTGCTGATTCTTCCGCCTTTAGGGGCAATTTCCCACCCCTAGGACAAGAGAGTGCCCTGAACCTCTAACCGCTCCTCCGCCCTCTTTGACAAGGCCGTTGGCAGAATGAGGCTGACTTCTTATGCCGGAATTCTTCGGCCGCCAATGCTGATTATTTATCAAAATTTAGGCAGTGGCGGGGATCGAACCCGGGACCGAAGACGTTTTGATTATGAATCATAGACGCTAACCCTAGACCACGGGTACCGTGGTAAGGTTAGTGACTGATAACCTTAGCAGTTAGGTCCCATAAGATTTCACATATATTTGAACATTTTGAAAAGGCACAGTATGCTCCAAAGAATAAGATTTGAGGTGAGAATTCAGAAAGTGAGGTATCTTGATGGGAGCGTCATCGGGAGCTCTAACATGGTTGTGGTTTCAGCCGAGCAGCCTACGAGCTTGGGTCTTAAGACATTGCTCGGTTTTCACGTTGAATTCCGCTTCGAACGGCACCACGCCGCAGTTGCGCCTGCCTCGGCGCTCTCTGTGAGACAAGCAGCTGACCCTGACAGCGGCCAGGCACCTGTCCGCCTCTACTCTTCGCCACTTCCGCATCGACCGCACGGCAGCAGAGAAACACGACGCGCACCAGCCGAATATTACGAAAGCCACAGTCGTACCGAGCGGTGATCCACCGGGACGAACGAGGACTCTGCGCACAGGCCGTGACACAGTGGGCGTGCCGTCTGCAGGCGAACTGGGCGCAGGTTGTCGCGCGGTCACGGGTTTCGCTGGGCGCAGCTTCGGCATATCGCGGCCACACACACAGCTACGCCGACCGACCTTAGGCCGGTATTACACTGTCAAATTTCTCTGTCAAGGATTTGATCAAAGATGTGATCCAATATTCCGCCCAATATATTTGACAAAGATCTTTGACGTGGCGCTACAAGGGGTATTACACTGTCATCAAATTTTTCGTCAAAGTTCAAGATGGCTGACAACTACTTGTTATTAACCGCAGCAGTTCTACGTACTACCGAGCGAGGTGGCGCAGTGGTTAGCACACTGGACTCGCATTCGGGAGGACGACGGTTCAATCCCGTCTCCGGCCATCCTGATTTAGGTTTTCAGTGATGTCCCTAAATCGCTTCAGGCAAATGCAGGGATGGTTCCTTTGAAAGGGCACGGCCGATTTCCTTCCCCATCCTTCCCTCACCCGAGCTTGCGCTCCGTCTCTAATGACCTCGTTGTCGACGGGACGTGAAACACTAATATCCTCCTCCTCTACGTACTCCAATTGCATTGTGTGCACATGCGGAAAAGAAGTGGGGGGGGGGGGGGGGATGGAACCATACATACGAGTCCTGGGATTACAACTTGATAATAAATTCAGTTGGGAGGAGCACACCACAGAACTGCAGAAAGGCCTTAACAAATCTGTATTTGCAATTCGAGTGTTAGCAGACATAGGCAACATAAAAATGAAAAAGCTTGCATACTTTCATTCCATAATGTCATACGGGATAATATTTTGGGGTAAATCTTGAAGTCAAACAAAAGTTTTCAAGGTCCAAAAGCGTGTAATACGTATTATTTGTGGAGTAAATTCACGGACCTCCTGCAGAAACCTCTTCAAAGAACTGGGTATATTAACTACTGCCTCTCAGTATATTTACTTCTTAATGAAATTTGTCGTAAATAATATATCTCTTTTTCCAACAAACAACTCAGTTCATACATACAATACCAGGAACAAAAATGATCTGCACAAGGACTTAAAAGCACTTTAGTTCAAAAAGGGGTCCACTACTCAGGAACACTCATCTTCAATAATTTGAAATAAAGATCAGTTTAAAAGGAGCCTGAAAGACTTACTACTGGCCAACTCCTTCTACTCCATTGGCGAAATTTTTAATAGAAACAAATGATGTATTGTATTTATTCATACTATTAGTATTGTTATTTCAGCTTAAAAAAATCGACATGTTCCACATCCACGAGGATCTCCTCAGCACGGATCTATGGAACGAAAAACTAATCTAATCTGTGTGAAGCCGTGGGTTTTACGACGACACGATAAAAGCATTCAACAAAACTTGTTACGTGAGCTTACAGTGGAAGACGTCAAGTCGTACATCAATTACTTAAGAATGGATGAGCATACATTTATGTATGTGCTCAATGAAGTGTATCCTCATATCACAAAGCACAACATTCACTTAAGAACTGCTACATCTGCAGAAGATAGGCTCACTGTAACACTCCGATTCCTTGCTACAGGAGAGGGTTATGTTAGGTTAGGTTAGGTCGGGTTAGGTCTCGAATCTTCTTAATCTATTTTTGTATTCAGGGTGCCTCACGTTGTAAAGCGCCTCATCAGCTTCAGACACCTCTATTAATTTTGTAGTTGTCGGCACACACCAATTGTATTTACCGGCAATGTTTATAAAAACACTACAGACGACAGAACGCTGCAGCGATGCTAGCGCTCCATGTGGTAACATGTCACATTGCAGTGAACAGAAAACAAGCGGTTTCTTTGATCAAATATACAGCGAGGCCCTAGATTTGATCAAATATTGGACGACATTTGACAAAGTCCCTATTACACTATCAAATATCTTTGACAAAGATATTGGACAAAGAAATTTGACAGTGTGACACCGGCCTTATCTACGCTAGTGAGGACCGCCCCGCGGCGCGCTCACCGCCGTTTCTTCCGACAGCCAGAGCTGGTGCGCGGCCACAGGCCACGGTGCGGTGCGGTGCGGTGCCACGCTGGGGAAGGCCTCGTGGTGGAGCCCGCAGCCGCGGCGCACAGCACACAGTGCAGGGCGTAGGAAAGCGGGTCTTGAGCTGTGTGGGTCTACCAGAGACGTCCAGTAGTGAGGTCAATAGTTTTTGTGGGCCCATATCGATCGGGAAAATGCGGAATTTGTTGTGTATCACCGTCCATTAGTCCCACGTCAGTCCCTGCAGTTTCGTGGAGTTCCGGCAGATGTTGTCACTATACGTAGCCTTCAAAACGCCGCCTCTAACGGCGGACGTGCCTTCCGAGCAGTGCGGTGACATTCACTTTATTTGGTGGGGGGGACCGGAGACTCGCAGATATTCATAGGAATATGTAGACTGTCTACGGAGACCTGACAGGTAACAAAAGCACGGTGAGCCGTTGGGCGAGGTGTCCGTCTTCATCGTAACAAGGTGGCACCTGCCCGATCTCCCGCCTGCCGGTCGGCCGGATACAGCTCTGACACCTTAAACGCTGGAACGTGCGGACACTCTAATTTGAAGTTATGCACGCATCGCAGTCAAACCCCTCGCTGCACAGCTGGTACTGCGACACACTCGTTCACAAGTTGGGCTACTCAGAGGCGAGTACACGCTGCGTTCCTCGCCGCCTAACAGAAGACCGCAAACAGCAACGAAGAACCGGCTGTGCGGAACTGCTCGCGCGCTACGAGGCTGGTGGCGAGAACCTTTTGTCGAACATCGTCACAGGTGATGAACCACAGGTTGAGGACTTCGAACCGAAAGCATAATACACTCCTGGAAATTGAAATAAGAACACCGTGAATTCATTGTCCCAGGAAGGGGAAACTTTATTGACACATTCCTGGGGTCAGATACATCACATGATCACACTGACAGAACCACAGGCACATAGACACAGGCAACAGAGCATGCACAATGTCGGCACTAGTACAGTGTATATCCACCTTTCGCAGCAATGCAGGCTGCTATTCTCCCATGGAGACGATCGTAGAGATGCTGGATGTAGTCCTGTGGAACGGCTTGCCATGCCATTTCCACCTGGCGCCTCAGTTGGACCAGTGTTCGTGCTGGACGTGCAGACCGCGTGAGACGACGCTTCATCCAGTCCCAAACATGCTCAATGGGGGACAGATCCGGAGATCTTGCTGGCCAGGGTAGTTGACTTACACCTTCTAGAGCACGTTGGGTGGCACGGGATACATGCGGACGTGCATTGTCCTGTTGGAACAGCAAGTTCCCTTGCCGGTCTAGGAATGGTAGAACGATGGGTTCGATGACGGTTTGGATGTACCGTGCACTATTCAGTGTCCCCTCGACGATCACCAGTGGTGTACGGCCAGTGTAGGAGATCGCTCCCCACACCATGATGCCGGGTGTTGACCCTGTGTGCCTCGGTCGTATGCAGTCCTGATTGTGGCGCTCACCTGCACGGCGCCAAACACGCATACGACCATCATTGGCACCAAGGCAGAAGCGACTCTCATCGCTGAAGACGACACGTCTCCATTCGTCCCTCCATTCACGCCTGTCGCGACACCACTGGAGGCGGGCTGCACGATGTTGGGGCGTGTGCGGAAGACGGCCTAACGGTGTGCGGGACCGTAGCCCAGCTTCATGGAGACGGTTGCGAATGGTCCTCGCCGATACCCGAGGAGCAACAGTGTCCCCAATTTGCTGGGAAGTGGCGGTGCGGTCCCCTACGGCACTGCGTAGATCCTACGGTCCTGGCGTGCATCCGTGCGTCGCTGCGGTCCGTTCCCAGGTCGACGGGCACGTGCACCTTCCGCCGACCACTGGCGACAACATCGATGTACTGTGGAGACCTCACGCCCCACGTGTTGAGCAATTCGGCGGTACGTCCACCCGGCATCCCGCATGCCCACTATACGCCCTCGCTCAAAGTCCGTCAACTGCACATACGGTTCACGTCCACGCTGTCGCGGCATGCTACCAGTGTTAAAGACTGCGATGGAGCTCCGTATGCCACGGCAAACTGGCTGACACTGACGGCGGCGGTGCACAAATGCTGCGCAGCTAGCGCCATTCGACGGCCAACACCGCGGTTCCTGGTGTGTCCGCTGTGCCGTGCGTGTGATCATTGCTTGTACAGCCCTCTCGCAGTGTCCGGAGCAAGTATGGTGGGTCTGACACACCGGTGTCAATGTGTTCTTTTTTCCATTTCCAGGAGTGTAGCAGTCCACTGAGTGGCGGCACACCACCTCTCCTCCGAACAAAAGGTTCAAAGCCGCAGCCGCAGCCTCAGCCGGTAAACTCACGGTGACGGTCTCCCAGAACTCACAAGGGTTTATTCTGTCTGATGTCCTCCCTCACAGTGCAACATCAACTCAGGAAACTCGAGAAACGACTTCAGCCTGTTCGCCGCCACAAAAATTCAAATGAACTTCTCCAGCAACGCAAGACCTCACACGAGTCTGCACCCGACAGCAGCTCATAGAACTTCACTGCACTGTTCTTCCTCACCCAGCCTGCAGCCCAGATCTCGCATCTTTCCATTTCCATCTGCTTGGCCCAATGAAGGGTGGACTCCGCGGGAAGCAGTACTTCACGATGGGGAGGTTGTTGGTGCAGCGAGACGTTGGCTCCGACGTCGACCAGTATGGTGGTAGCATGCGGACACACAGGTCCTGCCAGTAAGCTGGCATAAGGCTATTACAGTGAGTAGAGATTACATTGTAAAATGGGGTTTCTAGCCAAAAGAGTGGGGAATAGTATGGTGTACTGGAAACATGAATAAACCGAACCCGCTTTCAGAAAAGAAATTGTTTCATTAATTATTGAACGCCGCTCGTACATTAACGGCAATTATAACTATCTTGAACTGAAACACGGAATTGATAAAATTGTGATTGACATGTGAGTGTTCACGAACATTCTGTGGTGTCACCGCCAGACACCACACTTGCTAGGTGGTAGCCTTTACATCGGCCGCGGTCCGTTAGTATACGCCGGACCCGCGTGTCGCCACTGTCAGTGATCGCAGACCGAGCGCCACCACACGGCAGGTCTAGAGAGACTTACTAGCACTCGCCCCAGTTGTACAGCCGACTTTGCTAGCGAAGCTACACTGACCAATACGCTCTCATTTGCCGAGACGATAGTTAGCATAGCCTTTCAGCTACGTCATTTGCTACGACCTAGCAAGGCGCCATTACCAGTTTATATTCAGTGTAATAATGTCTAAACAAGAGCGATGTTCTCCAATTGTGGATTAAAGTTAAGTATTCCAAGAACTACGTTCTTTTCTTTATAGGATAATTACTTTACCTTGTTCCAGACCTCACGCCAATCTGCGTGAGCTTAACGCGTGCCTTTCGGCTACCTCCGAGTGGCTTGGCTGTCTTGGCACGCCACTGCATATTCTACAACGTTAACCATTGTTTTCGAATGTTCTAGAATATTCTAGAACAGAACTTGGGTACGGGACATACGGCAGTGATCAGCAGGCAGCGAAATCGTTTTTAAGTGACGACTTGTGGGAGGCGGTATAGACAGAGCAACGGCTCATCGAACAAGCAAGACTGGCCGAAAATACTTTATCAATACAACTGATCTACTTAAAAAAAACGAAACTGCGAATACTGAATATACCAGGGGAAGCAAAAATATTTTAATGCGTTGACACAATGGTGAACCAAAATGAAACCGTAAACTTCGGAAAAGAAATCCTTAATCGTCTAGATGTTGCCGCTTTTCCCACGCAAAAAAAGTTCTAAAAAACAGCATATAGACGGAAATATAAACCGGAAAAGGAGGAGGCAAGTCGCTCATTTCACCCAAATTACCAATGTAAAAGGCTCGCATTATTAGCAGACAGGACAGGCAAAGACGGAAATTCCTCACAGAAAGTATTCTACTGGTAGCAAACATGAGCTACCAGTTTCAGATAGAAATTTCTAGCAATGTGCTGTATTTCTGCAGAACGAGACTGTATGGATGTAGATCACGGACTGTGTAAAGCTCCTCTTTTTCGTTTCATTCCCGTTAATTCTTGCGGCTATCGGAACTTTACAAAAACAACACGCTTCGTTTCGAAACAATCCTGTCTGTGTATCTAATACGAGTACGCGTCTCTTACGTGTTTCAGTTACAAACCCAATCATTTTGTTTTTTAGGTACGTAACACATTTCCCTAGTACGGGGGGTGGAGATCTCTTCTGAACAGCACGTCCCAAGGCATCCCAGATATGCTCAATAATGTTCATGTCTGGGGAGTTTGGTGGCCAGCGGAAGTGTTTAAACTCAGAAGAGTGTTACTGGAGCCACTCTGTAGCAATTCTGGACGTGTGGGGTGTCGCACTGTCCTGCTGGAATGCACAGTGGGCACAAATGGATGCAGCGATCAGACAGGATGCTTACGTACGTGTCATCTATCGGAGTCGTATCTAGACGCATCAGGTGTCCCGTATCACTCCAGCTGCACGCCTCCCACACCATTACAGAGCCTCCACCAGCTTAAACAGTCCCCTGCTGACATCCAGCGTCCATGGATTCATGTGGTTGTCTCCATACCTGTACACGTCCATCCGCTCGACACAATTTGAAACGAGACTCGTCCGACAAGGCAACATGTTTCCAGTCGGTCCAAAGTCAGTGTTGACGGGCCCAGGCGACGCGTAAAGCTTGTGTCGTGCAGTCATCGAGGGCACACGAGTGGCCCTTCAGCTCCAAAAGCCCACATCGATGATGTTTCGTTGAATGGTTCGCACGCCGACACTTGTCGGTGGCCCAGCACGGAAATCTGCAGCAATCTGCAGAAGGGCTGCACTTCTGTCACGTTGAACGATTCTCTTCAGTCGTCGTTGGTCCCGTTCTTGCAGGATTTTTTCCGGCTACATCTATGTCGGATATATGATCTTGTGCCGGATTCCTGATATTCACTGTACATTGGTGAAATGGTCATACGGGAAAATCCGCGCTTCATCGCTACCCCAGAGATGCTGTCTCCTATCACTCGTGCGCCGACTGTAACACCGCATCACGACTCGCTCACATCTCGGTAACCTTCCGTTATAGCAGCAGTAATCGGGCTAATAACTGCGCCAGACACTTGCTGTTTTATCTGTCTTATATAGGCATTGCCGACCGCAGCGCCGTATCCGGCATATTTTCTGTGTTTTTCTATGCCATTTCCCTCTGCATAGACCACGTCATCTTCAAATTTGTTGGAAGGCTTGCAACTACTTTTATACACAGAAGAAAACTTTCGTACTCCGTTCATAATTCAAAAATGATGTGCGAAAGTTATGTTTTCGTATGTATAAAAGTGGCTGCAAGCCGTGCAACAACTTGCAGATGACATGATCTATGCCGAGAGAAAAGGCAACAGAAAAACACAGAAACTATGCCGGAAACAGAGACAGGAGTCTTAAAAACTATGTTGTGACGTCTGTTAAATAATAATTAAAGATCTACTGATGATGGCAATATTTCTCGCTGAATCTAGGTTGGGAATAAATGAATAAACAAAAAAATAAATAAATAACGAAAGTGTTTTGCATCAAGGTGGACCCACAATTCCCATATTGTTGTTCACTCCAACACTTTTCTCCTACGACCCGACATCACTTTTCTACTCATAATTACACTTTCCAGCAGATTCTTCATTGTGTGTGTATGGGCGGCCGCTCCGTGCCGAAGCTCGGCGGCTCTTCTGCACACTGACGTTGTAAGCCCCCGTACACCAGCAAAAACTTTGTCACACTTTACCACGTTTGCCAGATATTTGATCGTGGAAACAGCTGTTTGAAGTTGTAAGATGGCAAGAACTATGACCCTTACATGAAGTCACTGAAGATCACCGAACTCACGTTCAGCGAACAGTAGGGCTGAACAAAAATGACTGACAAGGCACAATGCATCTTGTAGAGAGTATAGTATGCACATATTGGAATAATTAATGTTGGGTGATGGTTTTAAAGTAATTCACGCGAAATGAAAACTTTGTGGAAATGCGTCGATTTACTGGAGGCTAGTTTATCCCAGGGAAGTATTCAGAGTTGACCGCAGCCAGGTGGAGGCGCGCAGCTGGGGAGCGGCGAAGGGAAGCGACAATAGGCAGCTCAGGGCGGCTCAAACTCTGAGAAAGCGGTAACGCGGCGCGGCCTCCAGCTGCCTTAAGATGAGTGACAGTGAGGGGGTGGTGTACCGGGAAGCAGACGGAGAACTAGTACGCCTGTTGATAAATGTCCATCGTCCCGTTTTCAGTGAAACATGTGAGAAAGCTACGCTGGAGCGGTCAACAGAGGCTAAAATATACGTGTTCGTGACTATAGCAACTTCACACTGAATTCACGGTCCGCAGAGTCTGAAGTAAATCAGGTGAAGAGCGACAGAACGAAATACGCCGGCCTGCAATGGGAACGTAGGACCGAGGAATTTGAAGTGCTCTCCTGGGAGTCAGAATTTCGGAAAAAATGGTGTTTTATGCAGATGCTAACCTTGATGGGTGGCCTGGGAGGAGCTAAATAGCAGAAGTTGAGAGGAAAGGAAATTTCATGGGAATTTGTTCACTTCCCAGAGCAAGCATTGGTCGGCGCTGGGAAGCGACGCATACTTAACGCGACTTGCGCTGCAATTGGCGTAAGTGATTTTGCTGGAGGGGAAACCGAGGCGAAGAGCGGAGTGGCAGAAGTCTCCGTAGAGGTCTTCCGTTCCCAGCTTGCCTAGAGTGCGGACGTGGCGTTCTTTATTCAGCTTGCCTGGGAAAGAGTGAGCATCTCTGCAGTTTAGGGTTTAGCAAACGGAACGATTGAGCTTGGAGATAGAAAGTTTTCGTTCAGCTATGTACTGAGCAGGATAGCTGGGAGTGAATAGACGAGCGCAGCCTTGCAGCACCACGAGGCCGGCCGACGTCCACACAACGACGCCGCCCCGCCACGCTGAATTCGGTGATATTGCGCCCACTCCAGCCACTGATTAATTTGTTGGATCACGTCGGCAAAGTTCCCACGAGGGTTTCATGGGCCGTGTATTGTAGAATTCTTCTCGCACTTCGCATTACGCCTGGGTCAGTCGATACGAATTA
Organism: Schistocerca americana; assembly: GCF_021461395.2. Classification (NCBI taxonomy): domain Eukaryota; kingdom Metazoa; phylum Arthropoda; class Insecta; order Orthoptera; family Acrididae; genus Schistocerca; species Schistocerca americana. The sequence continues at coordinate 200,042,166 of NC_060128.1, read as the reverse complement.
CTTTTGATTTATCGCGTTTTACTCCAAGTAAACGCAATTTATCCCCACTGCCTGTTAGGAGAGTCATGTAATGTGATGATCGAAGGTCGTGAGTTAAAATAAATTTGTGCTAATCGACTACATCTGTTTTCAATCAAGTAGTTGAAATCCCAAGTCACTTTCTTAATTAATTTTATGTTCAACATTATCTGGTGTTCAATAGCTGGATATAACATCAATGTGCACCCCTTTTTAATTAAAAGGGATCAATTCTGAATCAATTAATGTCAACACTGCCACCGTAGTTCAATCACGAGTCACAGGGCCTTATTACTGCCTTTGCGTTATCCGATATTGCGGCAGTTTTGCACTCTCTGTTGATCTGTTAGTCAATTAGCTGGGGTGAACACACGCCAAAACCAGATAAGTGACGGGTGGGGTGTTACAAAGTGTTTGTCAAGTATCGAGCAAAATTTGACAAGATGACGGATGTTGTTTGTGTCGATGTTTTGCCGCACATTTTTAGGAAGAAATCGTTTTTTATTGCAATATACCAAACTGTATCGTGAGTTTTCCCAACTGAGGAAACTGTGATCAAGGATAAAAACAAAACAGCACTGGCAATTACCAAATTGGTAGAGGTATCACGTCTTTCCCAGCCGTATGTTCCACAGGAAGAGGTTCAGAAGAGAATCAATATTCTATACCTAACATGCAAGCGGTAGTGAAATGAAATGAAAAAAAAAATCTACATTCTCTGGTTGTTGCTCAGACGTCATATATATCTACACGTTGCCGTATTTTGAAGGACTGTCGTTAGGGAGCAAGTAATGCGAGGGGGGCGAAGTAACTCTGAACAAGGTACTAAAAGCCTCACTGCCTATCCGCAAAAATGGAGGTAATCATTAGGTTTCTAGTGTAACATTTCCTTTGACAGGTTTTCGTGAGTGTATTTCTCATTTTAAACTGTTCCCTGGGCCAGCGTCTTCTTCTTCTTCTTCTTCTTCTTTAAACATAGTGTGAAAGTCATAGCCAGGAATGCTTCGTCTGCAATTGTGGTCATTCTCACTACTGTCAAAATACCTACGAACACGAACATCGTCTGCTTCAAAGTGAGGTTAAACTGGAAAACTTTGTACGTGTTTGGCCTTGTTTGAAAAATCCACGGCTGGACAAGGGCGAATTTGACAAAGACGCCTGTTCTTTTCTGGGAGTACTATAAAGTGAGGCATTTCTCCCTTCATAACAGGGCTTTCCAAACTTTCCCTCTGACGGAACACTGAGAATCCTGATACTTTGATAGAACACCTTGTTTATATTGAAGGTTAATAAAACTATCTTATTTAAAAAATGAAAAAACTTGTATTATCCATTAGTATTCAGGTATAACCCCAATAGGACCACGTGCGGTACAATATCGCTATTGACTGTTCGCCTTCCTTTTTGCCCAAATTTGTTTCGTCCTTTCAGAGTGAGGTCTCTTCCTTTCATCAGACCACGGTTTTCCAGTCCGCCTTCTAATTACTCTCTGAGCAAGTTTCCAAGCAAATATCTTTTGCCTGACTGTTTTTCTGTTTGTAACGTCTGTGTGAGTTATATCTCCTACTTTAAGATCCTCCTTAATAGCAGCGACCCATTTAATTGGCTCAGTTTCAGCCTTACTTCTGTTGTCGTAGAATTCTGCTGTTTGTTTTGTCAATCTAGTGCGTGCCATTCTTTTAGTGTGCGCATAAAATGTAAGTCATCGTTTTCTCATGTCACCATGTATGTCTGTGGATTCTTCCATTTCCTTATTACCTCTCAGCTTATAATTTTCTCCATCAGTAATTTTGGGAGGTAATATTTTCCTAACAATTTTCCTTTCTTTCTTTCTTTCTTTTGAATTTCTTCAATGTCCCTCTTTCTATTTAAAATTACAGTTTCTGGTCCATAAAGACATTCAGGTTTGATTACAGAGCTGTAACGCCCAAGTTTACTGAATTTAGTAACTGATTTTTTATTATAAATTTTTTTGTTAATCTGAATGCAGTTGTCATTTTTTGACGGCGATCTTCGTTTGCAGATTTTTCCAGATGATTTTCTTGTATGATTTCCCCGCAGTATTTAAACTGAGTGCGATTACTTCAACTTTAAATCGTAACTAATAACACAGAAATCATAACACTAAGAAAAAATAACGAAAAAAAACTTCCCGTTCTTACTAGTTTTTCACGGAGCACTCATTCACATCCTGCGGAACACAGATTGTGAAGCGCTATTCCAGAGAGAAAGCGGGCTCAACTCGGAAAATTCCAGAACGCAGCGGCAAATTAAGAGTACAATATCGCTAGGTCACAGCATCAGAGATCAGTACTCCTTACAGGTGGAACCCCCCATGAACCATGGACCTTGCCGTTGGTGGGGAGGCTTGCGTGCCTCAGCGATACAGATGGCCGTACCGTAGGTGCAACCACAACGGAGGGGTATCTGTTGAGAGGCCAGACAAACATGTGGTTCCTGAAGAGGGGCAGCAGCCTTTTCAGTAGTTGCAGGGGCAACAGTCTGGATTATGGACTGATCTGGCCTTGTAACATTAACCAAAACGGCCTTGCTGTGCTGGTACTGCGAACGGCTGAAAGCAAGGGGAAACTACAGCCGTAATTTTTCCCGAGGACATGCAGCTTTACTGTATGATTAAATGATGATGGCGTCCTCTTGGGTAAAATATTCCGGAGGTAAAATAGTCCCCCATTCGGATCTCCGGGCGGGGACTACTCAAGAGGACGTCGTTATCAGGAGAAAGAAAACTGGCATTCTACGGATCGGGGCGTGGAATGTCAGATCCCTTAATCGGGCAGGTAGGTTAGAAAATTTAAAAAGGGAAATGGATAGGTTACAATTAGATATGGTGGGAATTAGTGAAGTTCGGTGGCAGGAGGAACAAGACTTTTGGTCGGGTGATTACAGGGTTATAAATACAAAATCAAATAGGGGTAATGCAGGAGTAGGTATAATAATGAATAAAAATATAGGAGTGCGGGTTAGCTACTACAAACAGCATAGTGAACGCATTATTGTGGCCAAGATAGACACAAAGCCCATGCCTACTACAGTAGTACAAGTTTATATGCCAACTAGCTCTGCAGATGATGATGAAATTGATGAAATGTATGAGGAGATAAAAGAAATTATTCAGGTAGTGAAGGGAGAGGAAAATTTAATAGTCATGGGTGACTGGAATTCGTCAGTAGGAAAAGGGAGAGAAGGAAACATAGTAGGTGAATATGGATTGGGGGGAAGAAATGAAAGAGGAAGCCGCCTTGTAGAATTTTGCACAGAGCATAACTTAATCATAGCTAACACTTGGTTCAAGAATCATGAAAGAAGGTTGTATACCTGGAAGAATCCTGGAGATACTAAAAGGTATCAGATAGATTATATAATGGTAAGACAGAGATTTATGAACCAGGTTTTAAATTGTAAGACATTTCCAGGGGCAAATGTGGATTCTGACCACAATCTATTGGTTATGAACTGCAGATTGAAACTGAAGAAACTGCAAAAAGGCGGGAATTTAAGGAGATGGGACCTGGATAAACTGGAACAACCAGAGGTTGTACAGAGTTTCAGGGAGAGCATAAGGGAACAATTGACAGGAATGGGGGAAAGAAATACAGTAGAAGAAGAATGGGTAGTTCTGAGGGATGAAGTAGTGACGGCAGCAGAGGATCAAGTAGGTAAAAAGACGAGGGCTAATAGAAATCCTTGGGTAACAGAAGAAATATTGAATTTAATTGATGAAAGGAGAAAATATAAAAATGCAGTAAATGAAGCAGGCAAAAAGGAATACAAATGTCTCAAAAATGAGATCGACAGGAAGTGCAAAATGGCTAAGCAGGGATGGCTAGAGGACAAATGTAAGGATGTAGAGGCTTGTTTCACTAGGGGTAAGATAGATACTGCCTACAGGAAAATTAAAGAGACCTTTGGAGAGAAGAGAACGACTTGTATGAATATCAAGAGCTCAGATGGCAACCCAGTTCTAAGCAAAGAAGGGAAGGCAGAAAGGTGGAAGGAGTATATAGAGGGTTTATACAAGGGCGATGTACTTGAGGACAATATTATGGAAATGGAAGAGGATGTAGATGAAGATGAAATGGGAGATACGATACTGCGTGAAGAGTTTGACAGAGCACTGAAAGACCTGAGTCGAAACAAGGCCCCGGGAGTAGACAACATTCCATTAGAACTACTGATGGCCTTGGGAGAGTCAGTCATGACAAAACTCTACCATCTGGTGAGCAAGATGTATGAGACAGGCGAAATACCCACAGACTTCAAGAAGAATATAATATTTCCAATCCCAAAGAAAGCAGGTGTTGACAGATGTGAAAATTACCGAGTTATCAGTTTAATAAGTCACAGCTGCAAAATACTAACGCGAATTCTTTACAGACGAATGGAGAAACTGGTAGAAGCGGACCTCGGGGAAGATCAGTTTGGATTCCGTAGAAATGTTGGAACACGTGAGGCAATACTAACCTTACGACTTATCTTAGAAGAAAGATTAAGAAAAGGCAAACCTACGTTTCTAGCATTTGTAGACTTAGAGAAAGCTTTTGACAACGTTAACTGGAATACTCTCTTTCAAATTCTGAAGGTGGTAGGGGTAAAATACAGGGAGCGAAAGGCTATTTACAATTTGTACAGAAACCAGATGGCAGTTATAAGAGTCGAGGGACATGAAAGGGAAGCAATGGTTAGGAAAGGAGTGAGACAGGGTTGTAGCCTCTCCCCGATGTTATTCAATCTGTATATTGAGCAAGCAGTAAAAGAAACAAAAGAAAAATTCGGAGTAGGTATTAAAATCCATGGAGAAGAAATAAAAACTTTGAGGTTCGCCGATGACATTGTAATTCTGTCAGAGACAGCAAAGGACTTGGAAGAGCAGTTGAACGGAGTGGACAGTGTCTTGAAAGGAGGATATAAGATGAATATCAACAAAAGCAAAACGAGGATAATGGAATGTAGTCAAATTAAATCGGGTGATGCTGAGGGTATTAGATTAGGAAATGAGACACTTAAAGTAGTAAAGGAGTTTTGCTATTTAGGGAGTAAAATAACTGATGATGGTCGAAGTAGAGAGGATATAAAATGTAGACTGGCAATGGCAAGGAAATCGTTTCTGAAGAAGAGAAATTTGTTAACATCGAGTATAGATTTAAGTGTCAGGAAGTCGTTTCTGAAAGTATTTGTATGGAGTGTAGCCATGTATGGAAGTGAAACATGGACGATAACCAGTTTGGACAAGAAGAGAATAGAAGCTTTCGAAATGTGGTGCTACAGAAGAATGCTGAAGATAAGGTGGGTAGATCACGTAACTAATGAGGAGGTATTGAATAGGATTGGAGAGAAGAGAAGTTTGTGGCACAACTTGACTAGAAGAAGAGATCGGTTGGTAGGACATGTTTTGAGGCATCAAGGGATCACAAATTTAGCATTGGAGGGCAGCGTGGAGGGTAAAAATCGTAGAGGGAGACCAAGAGATCAATACACTAAGCAAATTCAGAAGGATGTAGGTTGCAGTAGGTACTGGGAGATGAAGAAGCTTGCACAGGATAGAGTAGCATGGAGAGCTGCATCAAACCAGTCTCACGACTGAAGACCACAACAACAACAACAACAACAACATACAGGTGGAAGAGAAGAGAATTGTAGGGTTGAGATGTGGTGTTACAGAAGCATGCTGAAAATTAGGTGGGCTGATGAAATAGTTAATGAAGAGGTTGTCACAGCAGAATCGTGGAGGAGGGGAAAAGGAAGGGCAGGATGATGGAACACGGGTGAAGACTTCAGGGAACAACCTCCATGATTCTAGAGGAAGCCATGCAGGGTGAAAACTGCAGGGGAAGACAGAGATTGTAATAGAATCAGGAAATAATCTAGGCGTTAGGGGTAAGAGCTACGCTGCGGTGAATTACGACCTCGCAGCAGAGGAATTCGCGGCACGGTTGCATCGAAGCAGTCGGAAGGCTGGCGAAAGAGGCTGCTGGTTAGGGACGCTGCTGAGGTGGGAGAACTATGGGCTTGCGCGTCCTCCAACGCGGCAGAGGGCACATCGCAGTAGGATCTGCGCTGCGCGGCTGGCGGTCTGCGCGGAGGTGGGAGGGTTGTGCGAGAGGCTCCACTGTGCTGGTCGCAGCATATCTGGAGAGAGAGAGAGAGAGAGAGAGAGAGAGAGAGAGAGAGAGGCCGTGCTGCTGTTATTGCCAGATGTGGGCCGCGCTGGCCGCTCGCTCTCCACACGGGTCAACAGCCGCTCACCGACTGAGATGGACAAGACCGCTCCTGTCTACTCCGCAGTTCGTCACACTCGAGTGCCCGGCAGGGGGCTGACACAACCACCACCAGAGTGTTCCTCTGCCATCAATACTTTTTTGTGTAGCTGGGCCTGCAGCACGGAAGACGTAATATGACATCCTGAACTGAATCTCCTAAGTTAGCTGCTAACCGTTTTATTACACAGGTAAATCGACGAACTCTGCTGTCGTCGTCGAGTGATTGTAGGAACATATGTACGGACAAGACGACTGAGACAACATTTCTAGTTAGTGCGATGCATGGCAGCTAGCTCTCAAAGAACAAAACTGTTAAGTAATGCAGATGAGTGAGAAAAACAAAGCTGTTTGGCCCAGTCTTGTGTATTAAGTGCGTGGGCCTTAAAGTTGCAATGCAATTAAATGGAATGAGCATGTAGGGACTGCGGCAGGGAAAGCGAACCGCGGACTTCTTCTCGTTGGGGGAATTCTAAGAGAGTGTGGTTCATCTGTAAAGGAGACCGTGTACAGGGCAATAGTGCCACCCATTACTGGGATTTGCACCACGTCAGATTGAAGGACATCGAAGCGATCCAGAGACTGGCTGCTACATTTGTTACCGTTAGGTTCGAACGAGAAGCAAGTGTTACTGAGATTCTTTGGGAACTCAAATGGGAATCCCTGGAGGGAGGGCGACGTTCTTTTCGAGGAGCAGAGAACCGGCATTTGAAGTTGACTGCAGAACGATTGTACTGCGCGTAAGGACCGCGAAGATGTACGAGAAATGAGGGCTCATGCGGAGGCACACAGTCAGATGTTTCTCCCTACCTCTGTTTGCGAGTGGAACAGGAAGGAAACGCCTAGTCGTGGTACATACAGGCTACCCTCCGTACGATGCCTAGCAGAGAACGTATCCAGGTGTAGAGATTATAAGACACGCCGAAATAGGTATTTGTCTCCAATGTCATATTTTCGCACGAGCATTTTTTAAACCGGCAGAGAGAATTTTCTCTGGATGTAAAATAACTAAAGCAACAAACTCTCGGAGGTTGCCTGCGCAGTGAAAACATTTTTTCTAACGGGCTTTCCTTTGAGGACAAAATATAAGACGAGCAAGTTTTTGTTTTTTATAACCAAGACACAGTAACATTAGCGCAACACAGTTACTTAAATTAGTGGTTCAAAAATGCCTTCATCAACTTATAAACTGAGGTGGCACCGGTCGATCATCTTCTGTCTATGCCCAAAGTATGCGGGAGTGTCCTTAATTCCCAGTCCAGTTGCCGTTATCGGGGCAACCAGCTCCTCTTCTGATTCAGCAGGGTATTGTAAACAAGACTGCACATCTCTCGCCACAGGAAAGAGTCCAAAGGGATATCTTACCTGTGTGGTCCATACTCGTAGTAGAATCGTTCTGCAGTCAACTTGAATTGCCGATTCTCCAAAGGAGCCCATTACTAAATTATAAACGGTGACAAAAGAAGTAGAAGGGCCTTTATTATTAGCAGATTAAATGAAGAGCCGGTAGTGTCGCATCTCAGTAGGGGTCCCGTAACATTTAGCTCTGGAGACTGGCATGTAGACGAAAATGGCTCATGTTTAGAAGAATGGTTGACCATGCTCCTGACATATGTGCTCAGGAGATCAATTAATGGTGGGAGAGACCGTCCATAGTATACACTCGTTGTAAAGAGACTCCAAAGGAAACAGGGAATACTGCATGACACCGGCTGGTGGTAATTATTAAACTGCAGCTACTGACAGAGGTCCAGTGTGGGCTATAATTATCGTATCGTATCGAAGCTTTGTAGAAATGCTAATGCGTTAGTACGAAACCGATTTACGCTGGAAGAAATTAGTTCCAATTTTGCCCACCGGTTGCAAATCTGGCGCTGTGAATGCAACAGAGACGTGTGGAAATGTTTCCATATTTAAAGTATTAGGAACGGGACGTGGATAGAAAAGGCATAATGTTGATTTTTGTTATTAACTGTCCCTCACCCAAGTGGTTCAGTATAAGGTGGCTCTGAGCACTTTGGGACTCAACTTCTAAGGTCATCAGTCCCCTAGAACTTAGAACTACTTAAACCTAACTAACGTAAGGACATCACACACATCCATGCCCGAGGCAAGATTCGAATGTGCGACCGTAGCGGTCTCGCGGTTCCACACTGTAGCACCTCGAACCGCTCGGCCACCCCGGCCGGCTCAGTGTAAGCACCAGACATATCGAGGATATGTTGCATCCGTTCAGCGTGATCAGTAGTTGCTGGCGGTGGAATCTGAGCAACGTGTTCCAGTTTACTGGCCTCCAGATCAAGTAGAGGCCGGACGTGTTCCTGGGAAACGCGTTCTCTTACATATCCCCAGAGCCACGAGTCACATCTGTTCAGATGACGTGATCTTCCAGGCCACGCATCTGAGAAACCTGTGGAGCTTACACGTTCGTGCACGCCCAGTAACCGGATAGGTCTACTTAATGCGACACGAGGTGTTGCCCCATCTTGCACGGAAACAGTGGTCTCCATACAGCTGCGTGAGCCGTGGCGCCATCCGATTAGTAGACCTGTCTGGCGCCACTAGCTCAAGGGTAGTATCGACTATTCCTCTTGCGGCGCCATTGCTAATATCTGTGAGTAACAGTTTGTGTCTTTGGGTTGTGCCTTAGAAGGTCTTTTCGCTGGCCCGAGAGGAGACACCAAGTTTGGGGATTGGCGGTAGCGACACGACAAAGGCGGACACGAGGACCGAGCGGCCGAAGCCACGAGCTGCGCCAGGAGGGCCTGCGCAGCGTAGAGATGCGGGAGTGCTTCACCGGGGTCAGCGCCGACAACCGACAGCCGGCCGCAGTCACGTCGGTTGGTTGGCAACACTCGTGTCGGACGACCGCTCGTGGCCTGGCTTAGAGCCATTTGAACCATTTTTTATGCACAGGTTCGCATCTTAACTCCGAACCTTCCGACGTACAGTTTCCACCAGTTACGTCATCTGCTCTGGCTTTCATCGGCACCACTCGCTCAGTACCCGCCGGGACGCACCGTGGGTCCACGGAACTGCTTGCCGACAAAGGGGAGTAACATTCTGTAATCCTCGTGGTGACTGGTGCCACTGCACTCCTAATTATTGCCTGGTTTGTACCCGACCGTCGGAGTTTTACTCGGTCGGCTCCTTGGTCGTAAATATAGAACGTAGTATCGTACTAAGACACTGGTTGTCGTTTAAAAATTTGTCCCGCCATTATATTGCCTTTCCTTTCTGGTTTATACCCGACCACTAATGTTCTGATGAATCAGTCGGAACAATTGCACAGGGCACAGGCTCCCGTTAAACCAACAAGGGTCTTGTGGTTAGATTTAGATGTTAACCGGTTCAATTCCTTGATTGTAATTGCATTAGTTACAATCTGAACAACCTGTTGTACTAAGCTGTTGTAGCGGGACTTTGAATTTCGCCGCGCTATGAGCGCTCGAAGGCAGAGAGTAACTCCTTTTTTGTTTTCTATCCTTTTCTTTATTCTCTCTCGAGGGCAGAAGCTTAATGCAGACGTGATCTGATTAAGACGAAAAAACTAATTCATTGTTTGTAGGCATATTGTGGAAGTTGTTATGACATTTGGAGGAGGGAAGCAACGTAAAATAAATTGCATTTAATATCAAGACGGTTTTTGTATACATTAGAAATTGCTGGACAATGACACTTATTGCAAGATTTTGGAGCAGACTTTTCACGCAGAAATGAAGTTGGAGATTTTTGAAGACCTGGACGCCGCACGAAAGAACACATTTAACCTGGTAAAGGATGAACTCTTATCTACGCCATTTCCCCCAGTCAGTTACATTTTGTTAGTCTCGGTTCTCTTTCAAATAATTTTTGTAGTGGAAATTGGTTTAACTTTTGCTCAAAAACGCCACAAGGACCACCCCAACAATAGCTTTTCCGAATCACGAAGTCCGATAGCTTTTCTGTAATACGATTTGCATTTCATTCTTTCCCTTTTTCACGGTCATTTACGATTTTAAAACCCCCTTTTTATTCACCATTTCTTCCCACATTTTCAACCTCTTTCTTTTCTTATCTATTTTTCTTCTTTATTAACCACTACACTGTGCGTTGCTGTCTTTGAAAGTCCGGATCATTATTAGTGTATCTTGTGGTTCCGCCGAGTTAGTTGTCTTGTAGTAAGTATTCACACGTAATGTTTTAAAACGTTCCTTCAGAGCAGTCTTCATAACTGACGATCAGTTTAACTTTTGAAATATTAACAGCCAACTGTCACCAGGGCTTTAGTCAGAATAAGTTTGTCAAAAGGGACGGGTTGGGATCCAGTCGCACCTCGGTTGGTGATTGAAATTAAGAGGTTGGTTGCTTTGAAGTAAGCTTTATCATCAGGAAACAATTATGACAATCTGTTTAAGCTTTAAGCACAGATTGGCCGGCCCTTGTGGCCGAGCGGTTCTAGGCGCTTCAGTCTGGAACCGCGCTACTGCTACGGTCGCAGGATCGAATCCTGCCTCGGGCATGGATGTGCGTGTTGTCCTTAGGTTGGTTAGGTTTAAATAGTTCTACGTCTAGGGGACTGATGACCTGAGATCTTAAAAGTCCCTCAGTACTTAGAGCCATTTGAACCATTTTTTAAGCACAGGTTCGCATCTTAACTCCGAACCTTCCGACATACAGTTTCCACGAGTTACGTCATCTGTTCTGAGTAATTGAATCCCTCTTCTCGTCAATGATACTTATATAGTTTTCGCGTGTTGCAGAAGGGCATTTAATAAGACGGACTGTGTCCAGCTCGGTGGTAAACACCGCTGTTTCACCCGATAACGGCCGGGCTGCTGGTCGCTAGTCTTGTAATTATTGCCATGTTGTTCTTACTCTGATTTCTTTTGAAAAAGTTTATTCATTTCACAAATTTATTAATTTTGTAAAAAAATTATGATTATATATTGTTAAATAAGCAGGTTGTGTGAAAAGAAAGTTATAATTGTAGGTCATACCTTCCACGTTTTCGTTATTTCCAGTAAGTACCCACGTCTCACTGCGCTTTTCCAAAGCAGGAATCCCACGGCGCGCAAGGTGGTCTGGATAACGTGCAGCCCCGAAGGTACTCTAGATGTATTCGGTTCAACAAAAAAAAAAAAAAACGGACCAAGGATAAGGGTGTTTGCGGATCCATGGATCCACACCACATACTGACATACTGCGAGTGCAATGGCTCTGCGTGAAAACACGCGGGTTAATGGCTCCCCACATTCAGTGGCTCTGTGTGTTCACTGTACTCTGTAGTGTAAAACGTACCACGTCACTCAATAGGATACTGCCCCGCCACATGTCATCAACTTCGATCGCTGCCAGAAACCGATGATCGAATCCGAAACGTTGGTGCGGATCACGAGGTTTCAGTTGGTGCACCGTCTCTCTAGATCTTGTACCGGTACCAGTGTAATATAGACCGGAAGACTTCCCGTAGTGTTGCTCACGGCATGGACAATTCTCGTAACACTGCACGGGCACTTCCATTACAGCTACAGCAGCAGTGATCAGGTCAGTAGCTTCCACCGTGAGAGGACGCCTCGCTCTTCCAGGTGCCACGCCAAGCTCACCCACGTTTTTCGAATTTCATTATCATCATCTTTGAACCTTTTAACGACAGCGGACCTCTCCCCACATCTTTCACCCGGCGATACTCTCTCAGTGCTGCGGTCCACACAAAACACTTTCACTAACTCCGCACGGTCTCCCTTCTAGATAGCCACACTGTTCATAAACGTTATGGCTTGTCAAACGACATCGTGGATGTCATACCGTCAAACAGTGTTAAGCGCCAGATTTGCACCTGGTGGCTACAGCCGCAACTGTTTTTTTCCGGCGTAAATAGGTTCCGCATTAACGTGTTAGCATATCTGCCAATTTTTGCTGCCATGCGATAATTACAGCCCACACTGCAACTCAGTAAGTAGCTGGACTGTAACTGTAACTGCCTGATAGGCAAAGCAAAGTATAATACTAGAGACAGAGAGATGCTGAAGGGAACGAGTTTGGTTGTCAAGGGGCAATGCGTGTAGCTTTCAGCGACCGCCGTAGCTGAAGATCATCGAAGCATCTCTGGACATCTGGACAATGCCAAAGAACTTCGGGTCCTACGTAATGCTGTAAGTGGTACCAAAGTTAGTGTCCCACTATCACGTCTAAGAAAGAATTTGAAACTGAGGGTAGCAAACAAAAGCACAAGTGCTGAAGTGCATTTTCAAATGTTCCTTTGCATAGGAAAATCCAAAGCTATTGTGCCAATTTAATTATTTCACCGCTGCAAAGATGAGAGATAGAGATGAGTGTCAGTGGTGTTGAGAAAAAGCTGAAATCGATAAAATTTAATAAATATCCAAGGTCCGATGGAATCCCTGTCAGCTACTATGCTGAATATGCGGCCAAGTTAGCCTCTTTTAACTATAATCTACCTTACAAACGTTAAAAAGTCCATTAGATTGAGAAGAGCTCGGGTCACGCCTGTCTACAAGAAGGGGAGCAGAAGTGGTCCCCGAAACTACCGTCCAACCCCCGTGGCATCGATTTATGGTAGAACCTTAGAACGTATCCTGAACTATAAAGTAAGGAGGTATCTTGATCGAAATGACCTCCTACATGCCGAAACCAGCACAGATTTCGAAAACATTGATCATGGTAAACCCATGGTAAACTTCTATCACGTGATCTAGTGAAAGCCATGAATCAAGGTAGTGTGGTAGGTGCAGCATTTCTCGATTTCCGAAAAACATTTGACGCACTACCACAGCTATGCTTATTGTCAAAAGTAAGACTGTATGGAGTATCAACTGAAGTTTGTAACAGGATTTCGGATTATTCTGGTAAGGAGAAGACAACTAGGTAACTTGGATGGAGAGTCAACTTCAGATGTAAAACAAACTTCGGGCTTCCTCCCAGGGAAGAGTGTTGGGACCCTTGCTGTTCATGTTCTACATTAACGATCTAGAAGGGAATAATATCTTCAGAGTTTTTGCAGGTGAAGAAATTATCTGCCATGGAGTCCTGTCTGAAATTAAAGCTGGACAAATAGATCTCGATAAGATTTGAAAGTGGTGCAAAGGTTTGCAACTTGGTTTGAAATGCACAGAAAAACTGTCCTCTTCACAAACCGAAAAAATCTCGTGTCGTATGACTAGAATATCAATGAGTCACAGGTGGAATAGGTCAATTCGTACAAATACTTTGGTGTAACAGTTTGTGAGGACATGAAAATGAATGATCGCACAGGTTGAGTTGTGGGTAAATCAGATGGTAGACTTTGGTTTATTGGTAAAAGACAGGCGAAGTGCAGTCGGTCTACAAAGTGATAAAAAAAAAAAAAAAACGTGCGGCCCGTCCTAGAATACTGTTCATCTGTGTGGGACACGTATCAGATTTGACCATTAGTACCCTGTGACCTGCTGTTAGTCTGCTGATAGGAACAATTTCTTTACTTGTGAGTTCAGAGTTGAGAAAACAGGAGCGGCGTGGGATCTTCTGCTGTTTAGCTAGGTAAATATGCTTTTATTATATTACTGACACTAAGAAAGTGCATTATGACCAGCGAAAAGAGAGAGCGAACCATCTGTAAAGGAAGAAAGAAGCTAACAGCAGAAATCAGTTAAGAATGTGCTTAGTAAGTTAGCAGGACAAATAAGCCAGCTTCGTCTATTTCTACGTACCTGGTACGACATTTTCTCTGATAAGCTTCTTATCTTCGATTGGTTTCTGTGATATTTGTTCAAGAGTTAAGCCGGCCGGTGTGGCCGGGCGGTTCTAGGCTCTTCAGTCTGGAACCGCGTGACCGCTACGGTCGCAGGTTCGAATCCTGCCTCGGGCATGGATGTGTGTGATGTCCTTAGGTTAGTTAGGTTTAAGTAGTTCTAAGTTCTAGGGGACTGATGACTTTAGATGTCAAGTCCCATAGTGCCCAGAGCCACATGAACCATTTTTGAACAAAACGGAATGCATTTACATAAGCACAACAGAAAATATATATAAAAACAACAGAGGTATTGAAAGAGTTTCAAAATGTAAATATCTGGGAGAATGGACACAATAAGACAGGTGAGATAACACCAGAAGTGAGGGGAAAATGAAAGAAAATGGAATCAGTGTACAAATGCACGCAAAAAGCATATAACGAAAATTGCCGTCGCTCCACGCAGAAATTAGACACAACCCAACAGTAATTAAACTGGAAGCACTGTACGGATCTGAATGCCTTACACCGAAAAAAAAAGAAGTGGAAAGCAAAGGGGAATACTGAAAAAAAATTTATGACCACAAAACAACAAAGGTAACAGCTTAATGAAGAGGAAAATTAAATATTTGTACAGAAATACAGAAGCAATCAGAGACAGAGTAAGGAACAGGAGATTCAAGTTTTACGGTCATATTCACGGTATGAATAAGAATCGGCTAATCAAGAAAATTTTCGGTTTCATTTCCAAACTAAGAATAATCTCCACAGGATGGCTGGAAGAGTCAAGTTGGGATTTGAGCAGAGCTAATATTACACAAGAGACCATGCAGGACAGGGCAAATTTCAGGCACATCAGTACGTCGAAAATTCCTACCCTGTGACAAAAACCACAACCTCGGAGGATAATGCCAAATGCAGACCATCAGTCAGCGCACGAAGAAATTGTGGGAAGATAGGAAGAACAAGACTGTAGCGCAGTTTCTTGTTGTAAGCGGTCTAGAGCTGGCCAGATTTATAACGTTCCTCTCAGGGCCACAACGTAGCGTCGGGTTGCCCTCGCGGCACGGCTTAACTGACAGTTGCAGGCAGGCACTTCACAACGCGGCGCCGAAAGCACTCACTATCGCGCACTTCGCGAGATGTACGTGGAAACGTAAGCAGGTAATGCATAAAACTGGAGCCCGTGCGGTTTCCCAGTGCTGTGGGAAATGAAACGAACTTTGAGATGCAAAACGAGAACGAATAAATATTTATTTAATTCGAGCGCTTTGGGGTGTGCCACACACTTGTTTGCTTTTGCTTCTGCGGGTCGCGGTCTGATGGTGCGGTAGGCGTCTGCCGCGGGGTACAACGTGGACGGATAAATGTGCAAATCAAACGGTTCCGAGCTCAAACAGCGCAGCACTAACGGAAAACGCGCTTAAAAGCCGCTCTTTTGAAGTTAAAATTAGAGAAACCGCCAGTAAATTCCATACCGTAAAGAATGATGTGCCACAGGGCCCGCCGCTGCGTCCGCTGTTACTTAATTTTTACACCAGCGACATAACCGTACTCACCTCTGCTTCTGTGAAGTTTAGCTGCGGCGACGACTTAGCCACAGCAGCTGAAAGCAACTCACTGGAAAGAGGCGGAGAAACACTTGCTGACCACCTAGAGGACCTCGACCAGTCAGTGTTTGACAGACAGTTCGTTGACCGGCAGTGTTAACGAGCAGCTCAATTCCTAGCAAACACCACACGCCGTGTCGTCCTCAACGGCTGTAGAGGCAACAGCGACATCAGGTAGGTGGTATGGTACGCGACCATTACTTGTCACCTGTATGAATCAAAATTAAATGGCGCTCGCTGGTAAGCTGGTAAGCGCATCATTTGAGAACGGCTACACAGATCTGACAATTTTTTTGAAAAATGTTTGTAATAGCCCGAATAAGGTCTTTAGGAAAAGAAACATTCGAAAAGTTGCCAGGAAAGTTGGGAAACCCGTGAAAACTTGCCTATGGAATTTTTCTACGAACTCAAGCCCGTAACTCACGATTCGAGAGATGGGTACGCGTAGTTCTTTTGTTGTTTTTTTCGTTATGGTCCTGGAACTCTTTTCAGGAAAAAAATTCGGGATAGCTACGAACAAAAGTCGGAATATTAGGTCAGAGTGAAAAGATTATAATTTTTATACGCGTTTTCGATCGTAACTCACGATAGGAACGACATATTTCTTTTCTTTTTCTTTTTTTTTCTTTTTTGGTTCGTTACGCTCCCTTGATGGAAATATCTCAACTGAATGTTTTCAACTGGAACAAAATCTGGGAGATGTGGATACAAATCTAGCAAAAAACACATTCCAGCCTAATTAAAAATAAATGTACATTTCTTTTTACTTTTGTATTGATTCCCAATCTCTTCGTCAAATGTAGTTGTTTTATTTCTATTCCAATTCCGGTGTAACTCGTTACTGCGTACGCAAATGTAGTTGAAGAGCTCATTGTCAAATTGTGAATCAAGCGAAACGGTTACGCGGTGACGAAAACGTGATTCAGCCGTTTATTTTCAATTATTGTGTTATTAGTTCATCGAGTCATTTCACGAATTTATCTCTAATAAATTTACAGATTTGCCTACGAAATACCGTGGGTTTTGAAGTGACAAACGGCTATACACTAACAACAAAGTGAATCAGTTGTCCATTTTCAGGCGACTTCTGACTGTACGTATCGGACACTGCGTTGCAGTCGCCACAGTTGAACAGATCCGACACAGTTTAATCGTACTGCAACGCTGCCAATAAGACGGAGCAACTTAGGTCGCAGAACTCTCAGTGCCGGCCGCTGTGGCCGAGCGGTTCTAGGCGCTACAGTCTGGAACCGCGAGACCGCTACGGTCGCAGGTTCGAATCCTGCCTCGGGCATGGATGTGTGTGATGTCCTTAGGATGGTTAGGTTTAAGTAGTTCTAAGTTCTAGGGGACTGATGACCTCAGAAGTGGAGTGCTGCCAACCACGCGAATTTTCAATCCAACCGAACTACAGAGAAACGCGAAGAGCGAAATGAAATCGAACGGGAATCGACTTTCACCAGCACGTACAGCAGCAGAAAGAGGAAACCCAAACGAAGACGATGTGCACGGAACGAGACGTCATCTGTCAGTAGAGACCAATAGCGGGAGTATTAATTTGAATAATCGTGCAAGAAGGCGAACAAATGTTGCTTTGAATACGCATTCCGCTATGCTGTGACAATTGATTACAGTGCAGACGAATGCAGAAATGCAACCCCTGGATTTCGCTGCGCAGGTGGCAAAGTCAAACTGGCGCCGTTTGTCGCACAGCGAGAACCATTACGCTCGTTGCCTTCTGGAACACGAACATTTTCCGCACATTTCCCAACACAAATCCAGAAGTACAACAGTTGCTATCAGGTGACTTCAATTTGCGCAACAAATGTGGTTGGTGACAATTTCACGCCCACTTTCACAGTGATTGCAACAAAATCACATCATTCTACACTTCCACACAACATGATTACTCGGCAACAACATCATCATCATGATCATCATCATCATCATCATCATCACTAGTGAGACACGAAGCGAAAAGGAAACTCTTGTCTGAGAAGTAAAATTTTCAGTACAAGTAAAAACGTCCGAAAATGTCTAAAGCATTAATTTTAGTTTTTTGTGTGTTCCATTGATTTGCTTCGTTCTGTACATGCCTGTATCGATTTCAGGCTTGCTCGAACCCAACGGGAGTCAATAACATCATTAAAAGCAATTGACGTTGGTCTTGTGACAACAGACCTCCTGCAGTTGTGGAGAAATGACACTGGCCCCAGCAGAGGCCCTTTTTTAATGTATCGCAGCTGTGCATCCAACGCTTCGCAAAATAGCATCTCTAAATTTTAAAGAGCTCAGAGTACTTTTGTATAAAAGAAGAACATCTTGTGATTACAACAAGACAAATGGTCCCTTTTTATATCAGAGTCATTAATGCCTGTAGATGTTGCCAATTTTGCAGTCAGCCATAATGTAAAGAAAAAAAACAAATACTTTGTCAAAAAAAAGCACCACAGGGTTCACTAATTTCTCTCAATGCGGGGCCAATTTACTCGATTTGAAATTTACGTGGATTGCAATGTGCTATACGTCTGAAGGAGTTAACCACATGAAATGTGATGTTAACTTAAAAAAAAAAAAAACCCTGCACCATTTGTCAAAGGACATTTCAAGGGTAACTTATATGCAGAAATTGTTTCTTAGTTATTTCCAGTTAAACAATGGCAATAAAGTGAAACATTAAAACGCATTATCCCAAAACATCTCGTTTCAATCACATACATTCAGCCTGTCATTACTCATTCAAATTTACGGATAAAAATCTATTTTTTTTTTCAAACTGTTCGGAATTTAATGGTGAACGTAAAAATTACAGTAACCCAAAACCCAACATTTTCCACAAGAGGTCCCTTTTCGCTTTCCGTCTCACATTTATTATCATTATTCTATGCTTGCCCCGCAGATAAAATTTCCCATTGTTGCACTTCTGAATGTACTACTACTCAAACAGCATATCCGCGGCCACAGCCGTTAATATATACCATAATCATTCAGATAAACATTTCTTTCTCATTTTTACTTTGTTTCCGTATTTCTAGTAGCTTTACGCGAATTTACAATGTAAGGCGTCCGGATTTTACGGACCTTACACGAGCTTTATCCATAACGACAGAACGATACAGTATGCGATCCTCAGAAAATAATAATTACATTATATCAGCAGAAGGCAATTGTAGTTAATCTTATGTACCGAAAACTAACAAGACAATATCTACCAATATATGGACTGGCATGAACAAACTAGTTAAAGCGAAACGCATTTCGGAGACGAACCGAGCAGGTGGTAAACGATGTAAAATTCCTTTTAGCAAGAGAACGGCGAACTTCAGCGCAGAAAGGGATAAGGCCAGAACAATACACTATTCCTTTTACGTAGATACGGCTGGGACCGAGGGTAAGCGGCTGCACATCATTAACAGGGCTAGGCTGCAACCCAGCAAGAAAAATAAAAATGTATCCACCTCTAGTGAGACGGTGATTAGCTGAAGCCATACTTGGCGACGGAGACGCGACGCGATGGGGAGATGTCCGTTACATAAAAGCACTCTGAGACCTAAAATTTCTCTCTCTCTCTCTCTCTCTCTCTCTCTCTCTCTCTCCCTCCCTCTCGTCTCGCGGCGGACCGTACACGTGTGTGGAAACAAGCGAAGACGTTGAGAGTTTGCTTCCTGCAAGGTGAGGACGATACGCTTCACGTATCGTGGCGACAGATAGCAAAGCGGTAGTTAATTATTCCTGCAGGAATTTTTGCGGGTAAAGAAATTGTGCATGTCGCTCCAACCCGCAGCGGGTGTGCAGTAGCCATTATTTCGACTAGGGAAAGATTAACGTTCTAAAAAACGCAGGAAAGTTGCAACTGAGTGAATGCAGTACAGGTCAGAGTAGGGAATTAGCGTTTCAGATCCAGCACAGAGAGAATGCCATTGCAGATGCCGCTTGGTGAAGTACGATAGCGCATTAGGCCAGAGTAAATGTTGAGTCTAGATTTTGCTCACGCCAACTTGCGTACGATTTGACCATTGAATATCGAAAGCTAGGACATTAACCTACCCTCACATTGAGCACATGAGAGTTTTTCTTTTTTTCATTGGTTCAGAAAATAAATTTATTCTCCACCAACTCAGTGCATTGAGCAGCTGCGACAATGTACATTTTAAATGAGCTGATGAGGATTTTAAACAATCATTCTTTCCTGTCATAAAAAAAATTTCCATACATAGAGAGAACGATTTTAATAATCGTTATTTCAATATGTCCAAGACTTGAATATTTTGTTATTGAGCATCAAAAGTAATTGAACATGATTGTTGGTTATCACTTGACCCCTGAAAGCAACACTTGGTAAATTATATGTAGAATAAAAAGGGAAAAGCTGTTTTGTCTTTCTAGAATAGACACCAAACTTTTACTTTTATGAATTCATGCATTCTAGGTACGTGACAGCGGCATTTCTAATGATTTTTGTTACGATCCGCACCTGATGTTAGCTGTCTTACAGGGCCAGGGTCATATTTATTTAAAATGTCTGTTTGAGGCCCTGGGCTTGAGAGGACAGTTCAGATGTTTTGTCCATTTGTGCGCTAAGTGGTAAGCTAAGTTTGAACACATTAGTACACTCACTGCGCAGATAGAAAGGTCGGACGTACGACAGCAAAACTTTCCAAAACAAAATTATTGAAATGTGGACAGGACAACGTCTGTCGGGTGAGCTAGTAATATATGTCAGTGGACAAAGGCATAACGTCATTTTACCTTCGCGGTCTTTTCGCGAGATATGCGCGTTGAGTCTTCTAGCAACGTACGCCCTCGGAAAGTCTGAAAGGTCTCTGTTGGATTCCTTTCATGTTGATTTCTTAAATCTGTTGTCATTTACGGCATAAATTCCTCTTCTAAATTTACTGTGACGTTTCTGACTATCTGGGAGGAGACTGAGCAGTGGAACGTGTTACTTTTACACATAAACAAGAACGATCTGTCACACTACTACACTTTAAAACACAGTTTATATGTAATTCATGTCACACAGTCTCATACGGAACCTACATCCGCTTTCTTTTGTATACTGTATATGATAAGATACTGTCATCCCCCTTCCCTTCTGTGTGAGAGGATGAACGAGCAAATGTGTTTCTAGTTGCATGCTTGAGGGTAGCAGACAAGCCTGCCTGCTAGAGAACAGTAGGACCAATGTCGGAACAGGTAGCTACGCTTTCTAAAAACAGAGAGATTTCCATTCTTAGCATGGTCCTGTCCGTCCCTTGTCATGTTGGTATAGGAAGCTGCCCCTCTGGGCACTTCCGTTTGTATCTGGGAAGCACGCTCGGTAGGAGCGCAGGTCAGTTTGTCCGTGGCGAGCGTCTGAAGAGGTAAGATCTCCGGCTAAGCGCGTGTCTGCTAAGTCCGGAGGACAATGGATTTCTTAAGTTCAGCCTGACTGAAAATTTAATCACCTTTATTTCAGATTTAGCTCTAAAATATCTAATGTTATCTTAAATTGCAGCGCAGTGTAATTCTCGTGTGAAGTTCAGAATATATTCCGGTAGTTGCTTTGTCACTACTTTGTGAGTAAAGTGGAACCACGTGTTGATCAGTAACTCTAACTAAGTTCATCAATCTTAAATGCGAATGTGCGTGAGATTAATACGTCTCGTCTTGACAATATTTTTCAATATAGCAACTTTTCTTTATGTTCAACCCACGTGGGGTGTACTTTGTGAAACCAGTACCACGTGCTTATAGAATTGTTTGACCCATCAGGTTAATAGTAAGACGATAGTAACCAGTTCGAGGTTTTTCTTTTGTAAATTGCTTTTCGATCTAATTTATTTTAATTATCAAAATTATTGTGGAGTTACACGCTTTGTGTAAACCAAGTTGACCACGTGAAGCATGTGGTGTAATCATCAAAGTAGCCCTCAGCTATTCTTTTTGGGAAGATTTCACAGAGAGTTAGTATGAATTTAGTAGACCAGTGTGTGGTAATTACACGACGGACAGGATTGTGCTACGAATGCAACTTCTTTGGGTGAAAATTGAATCGGTTGGTTGTGGTTAATTTTCTCTTGCATATGTTTCAACGTTCTTTGTGTGTTATATTATGAATGCAGTGTTGTATGTAGTCTCCCAATCTTGGCTCCCTATTTGATGTATTCCGTAAGATTACAAACTCACATTTTCACAGTCCTAAATAAGGCACCAGCTTAGTTATGACTCACGTTTAATATGCTGAAATTTCAATGATCAATGGTAAAATAAATTTCCAAATATTAACTGATTTATTTCTTTTTATTTAAATTCTTTTTTTTATATATGTATCACCGGTTGTCGTATGACTATTAAAAGATTATAATTAATGTTAGTCTGGTTGGTAATTCGGTAAGCTAGACTGGATGTCTGGTGAAACAGTTGCTCAGTAATGCAAGGTTAACTTTCCCAGACGACTCACAGCTTTAACCCGCTTTTATTGTCTATCAGCACCGCTTTCATAGAAAAATAAAGTAACAACATTACAAGTCTCTCATGGAACGCCCGCCACTGGAGCTGGCTGAGAATCTCTGTGACTCTTTCGCCCTCACTAAATGAAGCAGTCACGAAGCGCGCTGCTCTTCTTTGGACCTTCTCTATTTCCTCTGTCAATTCTATCTGGAGCGGGCCTCCAACTGGCAAGCAGTATTCAAGTATTGGTCAAATAAGAGGTTTTGTAATCTGTCTCCTTTTCGGATCTACCCACCTGCGATTACTTTTATGTGGCCATTCGACTTAGTAACCGGGCTTTCTGCCTATGTAAGCGCAGTACGTCACACTTGTTTATGTAGAGGGCTAACTGCCACTCCCTGCACGACCCGCCTGTCCTCTGCACGTCTTCCTGCTCTTCACCACGATTTTACAGCGTCGCGACTTCCCTGTACACGTCATCATCATCATAATCATCCGCGAAAAGCTTCCTGCAACGCGCATATCTCGCGAAAAGACCGCGAAGGTAAAATGAGATTAAAGGCCACACACGGCCTTACCAGCATTCGCTCTCCCCGTGAACAATAGGCGACTGGAACTGAAAGGGGCAGAGAGTACCCTCCGCCGCAGACCCTAAGTCTTCACTTTCCAGAGTACACATGCACATGTACATGTACATGTAGGAGGTAAATGGAGAGAGCCAGGCAGGACGGGTACACGACAATCTTTCCGGATTTCTGTTATTACTGCCACCCAAACGATTATTTACGTTATTGTGTTAAATCTACAGGACAAGAAACATACCACCAAAGTTTCCGAAAACTATCATGCACAGTAACCAGAAAATAGCGAAGGTAAATAAAAGCTACAAGTTGCTGCCGAGAATGGTTTACAGACGCATGGAAAAGGAAAGTGGCCGTGTGTTAGGAGGCGGTCAGTCTGACTTCAGGTAAGGTAAAGGCGCGGGAGAGGCAGTTCTGCCGTTGCGAATTATAACTGGGAGCAGGACTGCAGAAAAATCAAGGATCGTTTACAGGACTTTTGAACCTAGAAAAATCGTTTGCTAACATAAAGTGATGCAAGATGTTCGAAAATATAAGAGAAACACGTGTGACCTCTAGGGCAATGCGGTTATTATCTGCTGAAACCAAAAGGGAAGGATGAAAACGGGAGACGCAGGGAGAAGTTCTCGGACGGAACCTCTCTCAGCTACTATTCAGCCTGCCTGAACATCGAAAAAGGTGTGGCGGAAATGAAAACATTCACTTTCACCATGGATAGCAGATGTCACCAGCGATTCTCACCATCGACATCTTTCCATCCAGAATTTTGATCGCAGTCCCGAAGCTTTCTTTTATTTCCGCAGTCACTTCCCTCATCTAAAGATTGTACAGGAGGGCCGAAACACTCCGCTTCTGTGTTACGCCCTTTCTAACCAGAGTCTGAAAATCGGTAATTAATCAACTACTCCAGATTTTATAATGTGTGACTTACGCCGGAAACTACACCATTAAAAACAGACATTATTATTAAATGTCAGGTCATACAGTAAATCTGTATTTGGAATTCATTAAAATTTTGTGCTATTTTTGTTAGTGAAGCAGAAGCTGGAAGTGTACTATAAAATTAAACAGGTAATATGGTTTTCAGGAACTCTTTGATGGAAAGATAATCATAGCGAGGTACCTAGTATATTTCGCAAAAAGCGGACGCAATATTTCTCTCGATTTTAGAACGGTTATCTACATTAAAGAGCCTTAGAAACTGGTACACCTGCCTAATATCGTGTAGGTACAAATGGTTCAAATGGCTCTGAGCGCTATGCGACTTAACTTCTGAGGTCATCAGTCGCCTAGAACTTAGAACTAATTAAACCTAACTAACCTAAGGACATCACACACATCCACGCCCGAGGCAGGATTCGAACCTGCGACTGCACCAGTCGCGCGGTTCCGGGCTGAAGCGCCTAGAACCGCTCGGCCAGAGCGGCCGGCCACCAGCTTGAACAGTACCCCTCTCATAGCAGGGTCCATTCATTCAAGAGGCTGTCTCTACAGCCTTATACGTCCATCCAGTCGATATAATTTGTTTTCCAGTCATCAAGAGTCCAGTGTCAGTGTTGACGGGCCCAGGCGAAGCGCAAGGCTTTGTGCCGTGCAGTCATCAAGGATACAAGAGTGGGCCTTCGCCTGCGAAAGCCCATATCGATGATGCTTCGTCGAATGGTTCGCACGCCGACACTTGTTGATGGCTCAGCATTGGAATCTGCAGCAATTTGCTGAAGTGTTGCACTTCTCTCACATTGAACGATTGTGTTCAGTTATTGTTGGTCCCGTTCTTGCAGGATCTTTTTCCGGCCGCAGGGCTGTCTGAGGTTTGATGTTGTACTGGATTCTAGATATTCACGGTGGTTGTTGTTGTTGTGGTCTTCAGTCCAGATACTGGTTTGATGCAGCTCTCCATGCTACTCTATCCTGTGCAAGCTGCTTCATCTCCCAGTACCTTCTGCAACCTACATCCTTCTGAATCTGCTTAGCGTATTCATCTCTTGGTCTCCCTCTACGATTTTTACCCTCCACGCTGCCCTCCAATACTAAATTAGTGATCCCTTGATGCCTCAGAACATGTCCTACCAACCGATCCCTTCTTCTAGTCAAGTTGTGCCACAAACTCCTCTTCTCCCCAATCCTATTCAATACTTCCTCATTAGTTATGTGATCTACCCATCTAATCTTCAGCATTCTTCTGTAGCACCACATTTCGAAAGCTTCTATTCTCTTTTTGTCTAAACTATTTATCGTCCATGTTTCACTTCCATACATGGCTACACTCCATACAAATACTTTCAGAAACGATTTCCTGACACTTAAATCTATACTCGGTGTTAACAAATTTCTCTTCTTCAGAAACGCCTTCCTTGGCATTGCCAGTCTACATTTTATATCCTCTCTACTTCGACCATCATAAGTTATTTTGCTCCCCAAATAGCAAAACTCATTTACTACTTTAAGCGTCTCATTTCCTGATCTAATTCCCTCAGCATCCCCCGATTTAATTCGACTACATTCCATTATCCTAGTTTTGCTTTTGTTGATGTTCATCTTATACCCTCTTTTCAAGACACTGTCCATTCCATTCAACTGTTCTTCCAAGTCCTTTGCTGTGTCTGACAGAATTACAATGTCATCGGCGAACCTCAAAGTTTTTATTTCTTCTCCATGGGTTTTAATACCTACTCCGAATTTTTCTTTCGTTTCCTTTACTGGTTGCTCAATATACAGATTGAAAAACATCGGGGAGAGGCTACAACCCTGTCTTACTACCTTCCCAACCACTGCTTCCCTTTCATGTCCCTCGACTCTTACAACTGCCAACTGGTTTCTGTACAAATTGTAAATAGCCTTTCGCTCCCTATATTTTACCCCTGCCACCTTCAGAATTTGAAAGAGAGTATTCCAGTCAACATTTTCAAAATCTTTCTTTAAGTCTACAAATGCTAGAAACGTAGGTTTGCCTTTCCTTAATCTTTCTTCTAAGATAAGTCGTAAGGTCAGTATTGCATCACGTGTTCCAGTGTTTCTACGGAATCCAAACTGATCTTCCCCGAGGTCGGCTTCTACTAGTTTTTCCATTCGTCTATAAAGAATTCGTGTTAGTATTTTGCAGCTGAGGCTTATTAAACTGATTGTTCGGTAATTTTCACATCTGTCAACACCTGCTTTCTTTGGGATTGGAATTATTGTATTCTTCTTGACGTCTGAGGGTATTTCGGCTGTCTCATATATCTTGCTCACCAGATGGTAGAGTTTTGTCAGGACTGGCTCTCCCAAGGCCGTCAGTAGTTCCAATGGAATGTTGTCTACTCCGGGGGCCTTGTTTCGACTCAGGTCTTTCAGTGCTCTGTCAAACTCTTCACGCAGTATCGTATCTCCCATTTCATCTTCATCTACATCCTCTTCCATTTCCATAATATTGTCCTCAAGTACATCGTCCTTGTATAGACCCTCTATATACTCCTTCCACCTTTCTGCTTTCCCTTCTTTGCTTAGAACTGGGTTTCCATCTGAGCTGCTGATGTTCATACAAGTCGTTCTCTTATCTCCAAAGGTCTCTTTAATTTTCCTGTAGGCAGTATCTATCTTACCCCTAGTGAGATACGCCTCTACATCCTTACATGTGTCCCCTAGCCATCCCTGCTTAGCCGTTTTGCACTTCCTGTCGATCTCATTTTTGAGACGTTTGTATCCCTTTTTGCCTGCTTCATTTACTGTGGTTTTACATTTTCCCCTTTCATCAATTAAATTCAATATTTCTTCTGTTACCCAAGGATTTCTACTAGCCCTCACGGTACACTCGTGAAAATTCCCACTTCATCGCTACTCGGAGATGCTGTGTCCCATCACTCGCGCGCCGGCTGAAACACCACGTTCAGACTCAAATGCTGACAACCTGCCGTTGTAACTACGGTAACCGATCTAACATCTGCGCCAGACAGTTGTTGTCTTATATAGGCGCTGTCGCCAGCAGCACCGTATCCTGGCTGTTCACATATCTCTGTATTTGAAAAATGTGTGTGAAATCTTATGGGACTTAACTGCTAAGGTCATCAGCCCCTTAGCTTACACACTACTTAACCTAAATTATCCTAGGGGCAAACACACACACCTATGCCCGAGGGAGGGCTCGAACCTCCGCCGGGACCAGCCGCACAGTCCATGACTGCAGCGCCCTGACCGCTCGGCTAACCCCGCGCGGCTCTGTATTTGAACACGCACGCCTGTACCAGTTTCTTTGCCGCTTCGGTGCCTGGTGGACTTAGAGTGACACCCAGTAGTTATGTTAGTGTGCAAAGTGGTTCACCTGGGGCCAGCAGGCAATCACAGTGTTAGCTGGTAGGTGGGTGGCAGCTGCAGGACGGCCCACATTGCCGCACACACACCGAAGTCAGCGTATCGCTTCTGCATGGCCCACCTCTACATAAGCCTGAAAAGCCTCCACAACCATTTTGGGTGACGGGTCACGGTTATCTGGCCGGCCGCAATGGACGAGCGGTTCTAGGCACTACAGTCTGGAGCCGCGCGAACGCTGTGGTCGCAGGTTCGAATCCTGTCTCGGGCATGGATGCGTGTGATGTCCTTGTGTTAGTTAGGTTTAAGTAGTTCTAAGTTCTAGGGGAGTGATGACCTCAGAAGTTAAGTCCCATAGTGCTCAGAGCCATTTGATTCATTTTGAACGATTATCTGCATCTACACTCCTGGAAATTGAAATAAGAACACCGTGAATTAATTGTCCCAGGAAGGGGAAACTTTATTGACACATTCCTGGGGTCAGATACATCACATGATCACACTGACAGAACCACAGGCACATAGACACAGGCAACAGAGCATGCGCAATGTCGGCACTAGTACAGTGTATATCCACCTTTCGCGGCAATGCAGGCTGCTATTCTCCCATGGAGACGATCGTAGAGATGCTGGATGTAGTCCTGTGGAACGGCTTGCCATGCCATTTCCACCTGGCGCCTCAGTTGGACCAGCGTTCGTGCTGGACGTGCAGACCGCGTGAGACGACGCTTCATCCAGTCCCAAACATACTCAATGGGGGACAGATCCGGAGATCTTGCTGGCGAGGGTAGTTGACTTACACCTTCTGGAGCACGTTGGGTGGCACGGGATACATGCGGACGTGCATTGTCCTGTTGGAACAGCAAGTTCCCTTGCCGGTCTAGGAATGGTAGAACGATGGGTTCGATGACGGTTTGGATGTACCGTGCACTATTCAGTGTCCCCTCGACGATCACCAGTGGTGTACGGCCAGTGTAGGAGATCGCTCCCCACACCATGATGCCGGGTGTTGGCCCTGTGTGCCTAGGTCGTATGCAGTCCTGATTGTGGCGCTCACCTGCACGGCGCCAAACACGCATACGACCATCATTGGCACCAAGGCAGAAGCGACTCTCATCGCTGAAGACGACACGTCTCCATTCGTCCCTCCATTCACGCCTGTCGCGACACCACTGGAGGCGGGCTGCACGATGTTGGGGCGTGAGCGGAAGACGGCCTAACGGTGTGCGGGACCGTAGCCCAGCTTCATGGAGACGGTTGCGAATGGTCCTCGCCGATACCCCAGGAGCAACAGTGTCCCTAATTTGCTGGGAAGTGGCGGTGCGGTCCCCTACGGCACTGCGTAGGATCCTACGGTCTTGGCGTGCATCCGTGCGTCGCTGCGGTCCGGTCCCAGGTCGACGGGCACGTGCACCTTCCGCCGACCACTGGCGACAACATCGATGTACTGTGGAGACCTCACGCCCCACGTGTTGAGCAATTCGGCGGTACGTCCACCCGGCCTCCCGCATGCCCACTATACGCCCTCGCTCAAAGTCCGTCAACTGCACATACGGTTCACGTCCACGCTGTCGCGGCATGCTACCAGTGTTAAAGACTGCGATGGAGCTCCGTATGCCACGGCAAACTGGCTGACACTGACGGCGGCGGTGCACAAATGCTGCGCAGCTAGCGCCATTCGACGGCCAACACCGCGGTTCCTGGTGTGTCCGCTGTGCCGTGCGTGTAATCATTGCTTGTACAGCCCTCTCGCAGTGTCCGGAGCAAGTATGGTGGGTCTGACACACCGGTGTCAATGTGTTCTTTTTTCCATTTCCAGGAGTGTATTTTGAATACGCAGACACGGTTTCCAGAAAATCCACAACGGAAAAGTTTCATCTTCCAAATTCACCTGTCCTTTATTCGCTTTCCAATAACAAAAGCCGCATTGATCACGTTACCCAGACGTTTGCCACTAACTGTGTTTTAATAGCTTCACGGAAACTACACATTTACCACTTCAATGACGAATAGCGAAAGAAAGAGCGACAAAAGAAGCAACTTCTATTTTGCGAAATACGACTTTGAAAAACTTACGGTTCCAGACAAATGTTTAGCTTCTTGCCAAATAGTACCTCTGTTATGATTGTTGTGAGTGTGGTGGTTGTTAATTACTAGACGGCGTCGCCTGCACACGCCGCCGCCGCCGCCGTCCACCCTATCTGTAATCTGTGGCCCGTGGTGAGTCGCAGCCCCGGTACTGGATAGCGCCATACAGCCACGCACGCTATGCTTCAACAGCGGCGACACGCGAACTGTTTTCAGATTTAGCCGCTTCGGAAATTCTTCCACCCTAGACCCCAAAGCCAAAGGTCATGCTCTTTTGCTCGTCAGATAAATCGCTCCGGATTATACGCCAGCGATTGCGTTGTTTCCCGCGTCCCGCCGACACGCTTTGTGTTCCCTCCACTGCTGGTGCTGCCACCTGCCGACTGTGGGCGGCTGCTGCACGTCGTCGTCGAACATAGGCTGCCAGATTGGCGTGGACGGACAATGTATTACTTGTCAAAACTTTGCGAGTAGACTTCCGCCACACAGCACATGTTTATCTGTAAGCGCCTCTCAAAAAATGGTTCAAATTGCTCTGAGCGTTATGGGACTTAACATCTGAGGTCATCAGTCCCCTAGAACTTAGAACTACTTAAACCTAACTAACCTAAGGACATCACACACATCCATGCCCGACGCAGGATTCGAACCTGTGACCGTAGCGGTCGCGCAGTTCCAGACTGTAGCGCCTAGAACCGCTCGGCCATCGCGGCCGGCTAAGCGCCTCACAACCAAGTTTCTTCAGCGTGTCAGTGGTTCTCCTCCGTAGGTAATAGAAAGCTGTGACCACTGGTCCTGCCATTCTCTGTTCACATTCAATATCCCCAACTAAGCAACAATGTGATATGTGTCGTATACAGTTTAGCAAATGGTTCGGACGAGTGTTTTGTAAGCAATCTCGTTTATTAGACTTACTACTTTCCCAATAGCTCATCAACGAGTGCTGGCCCCTCACATGCTTTGCCTGCGACTGAGCCTATGCGACCAAGCAATCCCATATCCCTACATACTCCCAGTTATTTGTATGAGACCACTGGGTCAAACTGTAGTTAAATCATAGTGCAAACACAGGATAGTATTCTTTTCTCGTTTTGTCGCCTCCAGCCTTACATCGTTTAGTCGACGCTACACTGTCTCTACAGGCCTTCAGATTCGTTAATTTTGGAAGATCAGCTGCGCGCAACGCAGAGTTGTACAGGTAAATCATCTCAATGCGTCAGCCTAACAGACTGACCCGCCCCCTCAAGTCCGCCTCTTGCTGGACCCTCAGACCCCACCTCACCCCTCCACCACACATATACATACAGTAGGTAAAAACTTTCTAAACATAAGGTCACAAATATTTTTTTTATTTACAAACAATCGATTCCGACAGTTTTTGTCGTCTTCAAGTGCTCAAAAGTTTGTGTTATAAAACGTGTTCATTTTGAGGTGAACCTTGAGAGGTGGCAGAAGCCTCCTCTCATATTTCTATCTTACTTTGAGTAATTCGATTTTCCTCTCTAATTGCATGCGGTGAAAAGTTGCTATTCCTTCACACGCGGACTTCCCACGCAGCATCTCTCGTCACCTGGGTGGTCCGGTGACAGGCGGGCTCTGCTGATCTTGAAAGGGTTAAGCCGACGGGTGTGAGGGAGAATGTGCTCCAGACGCCAACATTGTCACAATAGCGGCGGAGACACGCCCGCAGGGGCCTGAAGGAGCGGCTGGGCTAGGGATTCCGTTACTTCGCAGAAACTTAGCGAAAACACTTTCTGGCGGGCTACCAGCGAGGCGTGGGAATGACTTGTGTTCCCAGGCAGTCTTGCTGGGCAAATTCCCGCGTTTTCTGCAACATCGTAACTGTGATTGGCTTGCTCAGGGCATAGCTCCATGACGTAGCAAAATCGGCGCAGAAATTGGCGCCAAGAATCTCCATTGGTGGAATGGTAGTGCTTCGGCAATAGAGTGGAATTTTCCGCCGGTTTTCGAGTTGCTGATTGGAACGTTTAACCACGGCCACTGTCGTGGGGGCGGGAATGTTCTGTGTTCGGTTTGTACAGGTGCTCTTGTGGTGGTCAGCTCACGCCTTTTGGTCGGAGTAGGTTACAAGACTGAGCTCTCGCTGGTCTGGACAGCCTGCCTTCCGTTGACTGTCTAATATACTTTTATTTAATTGTAACTGTTTTACGAAGTTGTTGAAGTTTCGAATTCAACGTAACTTTCCGAGTACAGTTGGCATTTGAGCGTTCTGCGTACAAGCGGCCTATGTTCTCTGTCTTGAGCAGTTTTGGCTAAAGTTGACTGTATGGAGTTACTGTGTGACTTCACTTGTTAAAATCAATCACTGTACCATCAGTGATTGTGTGGCGAGCGTTCTTCGTCTCCCTCAGAGGCGCATTTGTATTGCTAGGAAATCTTTAGTCTGGAATAACCAGACCAGGATAATTTGTTTCGGGCTATACTCGCGACATTATCACCACCACAACGGGACATCGAAGCAACCAGCCATCGCCTCCGGTACGTCAGATCGTGTCCGTGCAGTTAAGAAGACAACTTGGTACTGTACGTCCGCAGCACCGGCAAAGCAGGCAATTTTGCTAGGTGATAGAGCTCAGCAGAGCGCGCCTGTTTGTCTTTTCTTTGTTCTGTCTTGGGTGTTCATTGTCTGAGTTCTCACTAATGTAGCAGCAATTAATGTTGGGTTGGCTGTGTGTCTCTCTTAAGATTTGATTTGCAAGGAATTGGCTCCACATACCACTTCGTCATAAATGTCACAATCTAGTTTAGGGACAACTTCACCTTCATAGCATTTATTTGAGTATCCAATTTGAGCCAATTTGATGTATTGTAAATGTTTCATGTGTTTTTGTTTATTATTTTGACTTTAGTCATAATAAATCATATTGTTATTTTGGACAGAACTTTCATTCTGTTAATCGGTAGAGCAATGCTATCATTTCTCACTACGTTAATGAAACTTTACTTTATTTAAATTATTTATCAAATTAAATTATTGCAGGTGGCAAACTCTTTTCTAATCCACTTGCAGGGTCGATTAAAGTTAGTTCGCGTTTCTTTTTAAATCATGAGCAACAGTAAAAGTCGGAGTTAGAATAGAGAGAGGGGGGGTAAGAGCATCATTTACATATGCAGATTCTAGAAGAATTTAGTGTTAAATACACTGCTAGCCCCGGCACCTCGCAACCTCACGCCAAGTTGTCATGTAGACAACGTCGAGTGAGATCCACCTCAAAATGAGCGCGTTTTATAACACAAACTTTTGAGGACCTGAATATGACAGAAGTCTGTCGAAATCGGTTGTTTGAAAATAAAGAAAGTTTTTACCAAGTAAAACAGAGCGCTCCTTCTAATTTCTCAGCGTGAGAAAATTCAAACATTACACGCACACTCACACACAATAATATATATATATATACTTTCTCTGACACTATATATATATATATATATATATAGTCAGAGAAAGTCTGAAACGCTAGTAGGGATGTTGCAGGTCAGGTTGTACTGAGATATGAATGTTACAAAAAAAAATTAGATACGTTGCGCCGTTTCCGAGCTATTTAGCATTGAAGTTAGCCATCGGATCGTCGCGCGCGTAAATTCAAGTTCCAGCTAACGAGACAAAGCACTCGTTGGGCAACACCGCCCCTGGCAGGCCGCTTGAATGGGAGCGCGCGACGCCCCGATTGGATAAATTCTGTGCTAAATATCTCAGAAACGGAGCAACGTATCGGATTTCTTTCTTAACATTTATGTCTCAGTACAACCTGCCCTGTAACATCCCTACAAGCATTTCACACATTTTCTGACCACCCTTTATACATACAGGTTGTTACAGAAAGGTACGGACAAACTTTCAGGAAACATTCCTCACACACAAATAAAGAAAAGATGTTATGTGGACATGTGTCCGGAAACGCTTAATTTCCATGTTAGAGCTCATTTTAGTTTCGTCAGTATGTACTGTACTTCCTCGATTCACCGCCATGATTTCATACGGGATACTCTACCTGTGCTGCTAGAAATGGTTCAAATGGCTCTGAGCACTATGGGACTTAACATCTGAGGTCATCAGTCCCCTAGAACTTAGAACTACTTAAATCTAACTAACCTAAGGATATCGCACACATCCATGCCCACGGCAGGATTCGAACCTGCGACCGTAGCAGTCGCGCGGTGCCGGACTGAAGCGCCTTGCTGCTAGAACATGTGCCTTTACAAGTACGACACAACATGTGGTTCATGCATGATGGAGCTCCTGCACATTTCAGTCGAAGTGTTCGTACGCTTCTCAACAACAGATTCGGTGACCGATGGATTGGTAGAGGCGGACCAATTCCATGGACTCCACGCTCTCCTGACCTCAACTCTCTTGACTTTCATTTATGGGGGCATTTGAAAGCTCTCGTCTACGCAACCCCGGTTCCAAATGTAGAGACTCTTCGTGCTCGTAATGTGGACGGCTGTGATACAATACGCCATTCTCCAGGGCTGCATCAGCGCATCAGGGATCCCATGCGACGGAGGGTGGATGCATGTATCCTCGCTAACGGAGGACATTTTGAACATTTCCTGTTACAAAGTGTTTGAAGTCACGCTGGTACCTTCTGTTGCTGTGTGTTTCCATTCCATGATTAATGTGATTTGAAGAGAAGTAATAAAATGAGCTCTAACATGGAAAGTAAGCGTTTCCGGGTACATGTCCACATAACATATTTTCTTTCTTTGTGTGTGAGGAATGTTTCCTGTTCCATTGATAGTGACCGGGCCAAATATCTCACGAAATAAGCGTCAAACGAAAAGACTACATCGAACGAAACTTGTCTAGCTTGAAGGGGGAAACCAGATGGGGCTATGATTGGCCCGCTAGATGGCGCTGCCATAGGTCAAATAGATAACAACTGCGTTTTTTAAAATAGGAACCCCCATTTTTATTACATATTCGTGTAGTATGTAAAGGAATATGAATGCTTTAGTTGGACCACTTTTTTCGCTTTGTGATAGATGGCGCTGCAATAGTCACAAACGTACAAGTACGTGGTATCACGTAACATTCCGCCAGTGCGGACTGTATTTGCCTCGCGATACATTACCCGTGTTAAAATGGACCGTTTACCAATTGCGGAAAAGGTCAATATCATGTTGATGTATGGCCATTGTGATCAAAATGCCCAACGGGCGTGTGCTATGTATGCTGCTCGGTATCCTGGACGACATCACCCATGTGTTCGGACCGTTAGCCGGATAGTTACGTTATTTAAGGAAACAGAAATTGTTAAGCCACATGCGAAACGTCAACCACACGTAGCAACTCTTTTACACTTTTTTAGAACATATGAGGATTCTTAGAGACATATGTCGTTTTCTGGCATTTTGGTCGCTGTATTACATGGACGCACTATAGTTATCGTCGTTCAATTAAACGAGATTATTCGAGAACGAATTTTCTCTCTGCGGCAGAGTGTGCACTGATCTGAAGCAGCCTGGCAGCAGCTTAAAACTGTCTGCCGTTGCGGGACTCGGGGCTGGGACTTTCGCCTGTAGCAGGCATGTGCTTGCCAGCTGAGCTAGCCGCCCCCACAGCTCTACTCCCGCCGGTGCCACACGAGTCCTCCTGCATTCCTTGGGGAGGCTGACGCACTGCAGCTACAAAGGCTGCGGGGGACACCGGCAGCAAGTGGAAAGTCATTCCGGAAACCATCGCCCTGGCTGTGGCCAAGCCGTCTCCCTCCGCAGTATCCTCGCTTCCTGCAGTATCACTACCGCAATGTTGTGTGAAGTTTGGAAGGTAGGACTGTCAGGATGGGTAGCTCAGCTGGTGGAGCACTTGCCTCTAGGCGCTGAAGTCCCAGGTTCGAGTTCCGGCCCACATACAACTCTAATCTGACAGGCAGTTTCACAGACGACGACTTTTTACCAACTTTTAGCATGCTCATATTCCGCTTTATGTAAGACAGTGTTTACTTTCTATACTTTTGCTTAACATGCTGCAGTACTTTTTGCGGTATATTTAGTGGGATTCTTTTTTTTTGTTGAGTCTTACATAATCGTAACAAGTCGTTGGCAGCTTTACAAGAATATTTTCACAGATATTCTGATATTTTAGCCTTGTTTCCCGTTGTTGCAGACGTGTGATTTTGATTGTACGACCTTTTTTTTTTTATCAACGACGGTTTTGACGGATCAAGGCCGAAATGGAATTCCGTAAAGCTAAAATGTTGGTAGCAGCAGAGACCACCCCCTGACCGGCTGTTTCACGGCAGGAAGGAAGCACTGGCGACGAGACGGGGGCCAAAACTCTAACTGCAGTCCGCTACTTAACTTATTTACTACAAATTTAAAGACCTATTACCTGATATTTTAAAGCATGCAGATATTCAGTTTTCGCTTGTCATCTTCTTCGTATTTTTTTTTTTTTTTTTTACTTTAGGTACATTATTTGACACAGAACAGCCTGCTTTTTAAAAAATAACAATATTTTGAGGTTGATATATAAATATTTTGTTGTTTTAAGAAGAGTGTAAAAATATGATACTATAGATGATTGATTTGTTACTGCCATCACAAATTCTGACTAACGGTGAATACCTCGAAACTGTTTCTTAGGGCTGTTCACTGCCAGTCACAACAAAATAGTTCATAGTTGGTAGTAGAGAAACGGTATTGCTAAACTCAATTCTTTCTTGGCTATAATGCCAGCAGCTTACATTACGTTTACTCTAGAATTCGCTATTAACTATTATTGGACTGATATGTACAATTTGCCGGCCGGAGTGGCCGTGCGGTTCTAGGCGCTACAGTCTGGAACCGAGCGTCCGCAAAGGTCGCAGGTTCGAATCCTGCCTCGGGCGTGGATGTGTGTGATGTCCTTAGGTTAGTTAGGCTTAATTAGTTGTAAGTTCTAGGCGACTGATGACCTCAGAAGTTAAGTCGCATAGTGCTCAGAGCCATTTGAACCATATGTACAATTTGTCAACGCATTTTAGCATGTTTTGTCTGATGCATAGTTCCAGGTGTCTTATTTACTACTACATCCCATCTTCTTCCTGTTCCTCTTCAGTGTCACTGTTCACCCTCTGGAGACTGTTGTTACAGTGCATATGAAGGGCTTATTTCAATAGTGGTACAAGTCGATTATCTCAACTTTTCTGCCTATAATGCTTCTGAAATTAATGATCCAAACAAAGAGAAAGAAACTGCAGATTTTTCAACTCTCATTTAACTTTAGGACTCTGTATCTCAAAATGAACAAAAATGGACTTGTACCCTTCATATAGTCATGTCTCTTATGACGGGTCCACAAATACTCTTCAAGTATTGGTGCTTTAAAAAAATACTGTTTGTTAATGCATTTAGTTGTGCCCATTGTTCTTTGCCTCTTATTCCTTTTGTGTATATGTACGTCTGTTTCTGTGTAGTCTAAGTATAGTGTATGTCTACTGTTCGCGTTTTTCCCGCAGAAGAAGACACTGTGTTCTGGGAACCTTCTCTCCCGCGTGTGCGTGTAGGTCAGTGACTCAGACTCACGCAGTTCAACTGCGTGGGTAAGGTGGTGGTGGTTAGTGTTTAATGTCCCGTCGACAACGAGGTCATTAGAGACGGAGCGCATGCTCGGGTTAGGGAAGGATTGGGAAGGAAGTCGGCCGTGCCCTTTCAAAGGAACCATCCCGGCATTTGCCTGAAACGATTTAGGGAAATCACGGAAAACCTAAATCAGGATGGCTGGAGACGGGATTGAACCGTCGTCCTCCCGAATGCGAGTCCAGTGTGCTAACCACTGCGCCACCTCGCTCGGTTATGGGTAACGTCTGTGTCCTGTTAAGAAATGTACCACACCGCACCTGGGATCGGTACGTTTCATTTTCAGCCGCTCCCTTACGTCAGAGAGGAGGTCGTGCAGTCTACGTCCCACAAACGTTGCCGTCCATCCAAACGCCAACTTTTAAGGGGACGTGCCTCCTGCACCGGTACACCAGTTGCTGTGTCTGCCTTACTTGGTCTCCCCACGTTTAACCAGTGCCTTGCAGCTTGATATCTATGGCGTGTATTCCGAGCAGCACAGCCGCTGTAGGACACTGGCTGATGCTTTGCTGGTGACCAGGTTCAGTCTGCTGTGTCCACGTGCGACCGGCGCACAGTGGTATGTCCGTCTGTACTGTGTTCAAGTTAGCCTCACCAATTTATGTACTACTTTTCCTGCTTTGTCTGTGGTTAGCCTTCTCTGTTGGTGGAAATGCAGTTTCGCATCTATGTCTATCACATGACAGTTCGTAACGTGCTCGTTTGGCGTTCTTGTCCTCTATTTCAACTGTAGTCGGATAGCCATCACGCGGAGTAGGAATCCGCAGACCTAGTAACTTGTGTTACGATTTTTCTTAGTGCTGCTAAAAACTTGTCAGCCCAGATCTCTCCTAGTCGCTCTTGTCTCCTCCACCCCTCCTCTCCCCGACCTTTCCCTGCCCCTCGTAAGGTAAGAGTGTCGAGCGACCCACGTCACGCAGGTAGAGTCGCCTAACGTGTGGGCAGAGCCAGCTACCCACTACTACACTAAACCACACTACACTACGCTACGTTACGCTACACTACAGCCCACAACCCGCCGCGCTAGTGCACTATAGTGATAGCGACAGTGAGGGTTGGCCGCTGTTGCGCCCGCCGGCAGTGACGTCACCGCACTGCGGCGCTGCCGGCCTCGTGACGTCACGCGGGTAACGATTCGACACGGGGTGACGTCACTGCTGCGCCAGCCAGCCGGGCCCGCAGCGGCGGCGCCGTCCCTGTCTGGGGCAGCCGGGGGGCGGTTCTGCCCTCCCCGGGCCCCGCATCACCCACCTGCCGACCTCAGGGGCCTCCTCGGAAGGGCGCCCTGACCGATTTGGATCGCAGTGCAGCCGGCACCAGCGGTCATGTAATGACGTACGTCACGGCAGCGAAGCACTGTCTATGTATCTGACGCTCGTCTGCAACTAGCGAAGCAAGACATGCCACAGAAACTTACTATCGCTCTTGGACGTGCCCATAGCCACACACACACTACTAGCCATTAAAATTGCTACACCTAGAAGAAATGCAGATGACATGTGATTACATTTTCACGCAATTTGGGTGCATAGATCCTGAGAAATCAGTACCCAGAACAACCACCTCTGACCGTAATAACGGCCTTGATACGCCTGGGCATTGAGTCAAACAGAACTTGGATGGCGTGTACAGGTACAGCTGCCACAGTTCATCCAAGAGTAATGACTGGCCTATTGTGACGAGCCAGTTGCTCGGCCACCATTCACCAGACGTTTTCAGTTGGTGAGAGATCTGAAGAATGTGCTGGCCAGGGCAGTAGTCGAAGATTTTCTGTATCCAGAAAGGCCCGTACAGGACCTGCAACATGCGGTTGTGCATTATCCTGCTGAAACGTAGGGTTTCGCAGGGATCGAATGAAGGGTAGAGCCACGGGTCGTAACACATCTGAAATCTAACGTCCACTGTTCAAAATCCCGTCAATGCGAACAAGAGGTGACCGAGACGTGTAACCAATGGCACCCCATACCATCACGTCGGGTGATACGCCAGTATGGCGAGGACGAATACACGCTTCCAATGTGCGTTCACCGTGATGTCGCCAAACACGGATGGGACCATCATGATGCTGTAAACACAACCTGGATTCATGCGCAAAAATGACGTTTTGCCATTCGTGCACCCAGGTTCGTCGTTGAGTACACCATCGCACGCGCTTCTGTCTGTGACGCAGCGTCAAGGGTAAACGCAGCCATGGTCTCCGAGCCGATAGTCCGCGCTGCTGCAAACGTCGTCGAACTGTTCGTGCAGATGGTTGTCGTCTTGGAAACGTACCCATGTGTTGACTCAGGGATCGAGACGTGGCCGCACGATCCGTTACAGCCATGCGGATAAGATGCCTGTCATCTCGAGTACTAGTGACACGAGGCCGTTGGGATCCAGCACGGCGTTCATTATTACCCTCCTGAAGCCACCTATTCCATATTCCGCTAACAGTCATCGGATCTCGACCAACGCGAGCAGCAATGTCGCGATCCGATAAACCGCAATCGCGATAGGCTACAATCCGACCTTTATCAAAGTCGGAAACGTGATACTACGCATTTCTCCTCCTTACACAAGGCATGACAACAACGTTTCACCAGGCAACGCCGGTCATCTGCTGTTTGTGTATGAGAAATCGGTTGGAAACTTTCCTTATATGAACACGTTGTAGGTGTCACCACCGGTGCCAACCTTGTGTGAATTCTCTGAAAAACTAATCATTTGCATATCACAGCATCTTCTTCCTATCGGTTAAATTTCGCGTCTATAGCACGTCATCTTCGTGATGTAGCAATTTTAATGGCCAGTAGTGTACTTTTAGTTACTTAGTTACATGTTCCGTAGATGATCTTTTACCGAAATGAAGTGGAACGAGTCACTGTGCAGTGTATGTACAGCCTTAATGAAACCTCTTTTTAGTCTTACTCACGGAAATAGAAACAAAATTTCTTTTGGCTGTCTGGTTTTAAGCAACAATTCATCGGCGAAATAAAAGGCATTGTCCAGGAAAACTGATTTTAAAAATTAGATTTAAAATCTACCTGTCACACATTTTATATTATTGGGCGAACGATCAAAAAATTTTCTTTCTGCGTATTCAACCCCTTTCTGACTCGCTGACAGCTTTGATAATGTATAACGAAGCTGTTTTTCCCTCTAATAATGTAAGTGTGGACATCACTGTTCTCCTCAGAGTGTGATGGATTATTTATAACGAATTTCACCAGCGAAGGTGTGTGCTGTGGCGGCGCATTTAAAAAGCCTAGCTGCTCGAAGACGCACCCGTCATCGAAGTTGCCCGACTGTTCGGCCTGTCAGCCCAGGTTGTGCAGTCTTTGTCTAGAAGAACTGGTGCGTCTCTCTCACAGTCACGTAACGCAGTGTAATTAAAGAAGAGAAAAGGAAAGGGACAGTCTGTGATTTGTGCCTGCGAGAGACGAGCTATGCGGTCTGTGGCACGCACTGGTTTTCCCTAAACTTCGCAAGTAGGCCACGGCGGAAACGAAATAGGCACAGTCGGGTGTTAATTGTCGGACTAGATAGAGGGGCGTGTACTGAAGTCCGAATGACGCTAATGGAGTCTATTGTTGGAAGTCGGCCATTTGGTGAGCCTTTCAAATTGTGAAACTTAATGAAGGAGTAAGTCCAAGTGACTTAAACGCGAACGCTAATTATTGCTGTATAACAAGAGTATGAAAAAATGCATTTTATATACATTTGTGGTAAGATCTTATGGGACCAAACCGCTGAGGTCATCGGTCCCTAAGCTTACACACTACTTAATGTAACGTAAACTAACTTACGCTATCCGGCAGTTGAGGCCGCGCAGTTCTAGGCGCTTCAGTCCGGAACCGCACTGCTGCTACGGTCGCAGGTTCGAATCCGACCTCGGGCATGGATGTGTGTGATGTTCTTCGGTTAGTTAGGTTTAAGTACTAAGTTCTAGGGGACTGATGACCTCAGTAATTAAGTCCCATAGTGCTCAGAGCCATTAACTTACGTTAAGGACAACACACACACCCATGCCCAAGGGAGGACTCGAACCTCCGACGGGAGGAGCTGCGCGAACAGTGACAGGACACCAGAGACCGCGCGGCTGGAAAAATACATCGTTGTTTAATATGAAACGGTAACTACGATATTTTTTTTATCAATCGGTGATGTGCATACCAATCGCGCTGTCTTCCCCATCGACTGTGGTCGAAAATCCACGATCATGAGCAGGATGAGGACTTTGCTGGGAGAAATTTTGATCACCAGACAAGTGTCGTCTTCCTCTTCCAGGATTTTCTTGGGCTGATAATACTACCAGACTCCAGTCTCGAGTGGTGACATTGCACGGACAACTTTCGCACGTCCTACTGCGAGGACTGAAATTTCTTTTGGAATTTGAGCCTATGGCGCCCTTAGGAGCGGGACGTCGGGCAGGAGAAGCATTCACCAGATGGAAGTGCCACTTAATGACTGCCATGATAACTACACGGAGATTACGAGAATACTTAGAACATTACCACTCACACTACCACTGAAGTCCAAATAAGACATCAATGAAATTGCAAACAACTGATTAATTAAACCGAGTAACATAAACATCATTTCTGATGTATAAGAAATGATGTATAAGAAGTGTAGACTTAGATAAAGCTTTTGACAACGTTGACTGGAATGGTCTCTTTCAAATTATAAAGGTGGCAGGGGTAAAATACAAGGAGCGGAAGGCATTTATCTCGGGCATCGGTGTATGTGTGTGTGTTGTCCATAACCTAGCTTAGTTTAAGTTAGATTAAGTAGTGTGCGAGCTTAGGGACAGATGACCTAAGCAGCTTGGTCCCATAAGGTCTTATCACAAATTTACAAATTTTATAAGAGTCGAGGGGACGAAATGGAAGCAGTGGTTGAGGAGGGAACGAGACAGGTTTGTAGCCTATCCCCGATGTTATTCAATCTGTACATTGAGTAAGCAGTAAATGAAACGAAAGAAAAATTCGGAGTAGGTATTAAAATCCATGGAGAAGAAATAAAAACTTTGAGGTCTGCCGATGACATTTTAATTCTATCAGAGACAGCAAAGGACTTGGAAGAGCAGTTGAACGGAATGGACAGTGAAAGAAGCATATAAGATGAACATCAACAAAAAGCAAAACGCGGATAGTGAAATATAGAGTAATTAAATCGGGTGATGTTGAGAGATTAGGAAATGAGACAAAGTAATAGGTGAGATTTGCTACTGCGATGCAAAATAACTAATGATCCTCGAAGTAGGTAGGATAGAAAATGTAGACTGGCAATGACAAGAAAAGCATTTCTGAAAAAGAGAAATTTCCTAGCATCGAGTATAGATTTAAGTGTGAGAAGTTCTTTCTGAAAGTGGTTGTACGGAGTGTAGCCATGTACGGAAGTGAAACATGGGTGATAAACAATTTAGACAAGAAGAGAATAGAAGCTTTTGAAATGTGGTGCTACAGAACAATTCTCATGAGTAGATGGGTAGATGACGTTACTGATAAGGAGGTACTGAATAGGATTGGGGAGAAATTTGCGGTACAACTTGAATAGAAGAAAGCGTCGGTTGGTAGGACACGTTCTGAGGCAACAAGGCCACCTATTACTGGAAGGGACGGCCGGTGTGGCCGTGCGGTCCTAGGCGCTTCAGTTTCGAACCGCATGGCCGCTACGGTCGCAGGTTCGAATCCTGCCTCGGGCGTGGATGTGTGTGATGTCCTTAGGTTAGTTAGGTTTAAGTAGTTATAAGTTCTAGGGGACTGGTGACCTCAGACGTTGAGTCTTATACTGCTCAGAGCCATTTGAACCAACCAGTACTGGAAGGAAGCGGGAAGGATGAGGGGGGGGGGGGGGGGGGGAGGGGTGCAAACCGTAGTAGAGGGATAAAAAGGGATGAATACAGTAAGCAGATTGAGAGGGATGCAGGCTGCAGTAGCTACTCCCAGATGAAGGGGCTTGCACAGGTGATTCGTGTGAAAAAGTGGCGTCCGACTTGGGTATGGCCGTACGACGCGAATTAACACACTTTGAACGCTGTGTCATACTAGGAGCTACACGCACGGGGCGTTGCATTTCAGAAATCGTTAGGGAATTCAATATTCCGAGGTCCACAGCGCCAGGAGCGCGCCGATAATACCGCATCTCACGCCTCACCTCTCACCACGGCCAACGCAGCGGCTGACGGCCTTCACTTAACGACCGACAGCAGCGGCGTTTGCGTACAGTTGTCAGTGCTTACAGACAAGCATCACTGTGTTAAAAACCGCAGGAATGCATGCAGGATCTGAGACGAACAATTGCGACAGTGCGGCGAGGTAATCCGTCGCGTACTCCCTGCCAAGGAATTCTCAGTCCAGTCAAATATTTCGCTCGATACCCCATACACTCGTACTTTCGATAAATAGCGTAGAAATACTGCACCTACCTCACTGCCTCGATTGGTGGCAGAGGATGTCACGTGAGAAAAGCGCGAGTTGGATTTCGTACGGTGGACGCTTTCGGAGTCTGTGCCGCTCGCCAGTGAGGTGGCCGTCCTGTGCGGGGTGCGTGCCCGAAGAGCGGAGTTCAGTGAGGACGCCCGATGTAGGCGCGTATACATTACAGGCGTACACCACTGAACAGCCATCTATGTAACATCTCCATGCCGACCACCATCGATTACCGCCAACCAAGTGACACGAAACCCAACGCAAGCTCTTCTCACATCACATCCTGAAAAGTCACACATCAGGGCAGTCTGCTAGACGCACTAATTATCGAAATTACAGTCGTACGGCACATGGGACGAACTTTGTCACTGTTTTGAATTCGCAGGGAGAGTGCAGCGTGGGGAGAAGT
The DNA here is from genome assembly GCF_021461395.2 of Schistocerca americana. Lineage (NCBI taxonomy): Eukaryota > Metazoa > Arthropoda > Insecta > Orthoptera > Acrididae > Schistocerca > Schistocerca americana. The sequence goes on along the minus strand of NC_060128.1, from coordinate 199,998,767 downwards.
ACGGCGAACTTCCGGCGTGGCGTATGCTCCTCCTCCGTGCTGCGCATTAGTGGACCACGACACAGTATCAACACTAGCAGACTTTCTCCTGATGATGGAGGTACCTGTAACAAAATCCCGGCTTACAAAATCAGCACAAATACCCGGTCACACCTCCATAACATTTGAGAGTGAGGCAAAATGAACAGAAATGCAAAATTGTGGACTTTTCAAAAGGAAATTTAGTATCCCATGACTGCGGTATCAATAAGCTACAGCTGTAGTCTGTAAACTCGTACGAGCACCTGGATGTTACACTTGGCAGGGAAGAGAAGTGGAGCGGTCACACAGGTTCAGCTGAGACTTGGGTTTATTGGCAGGACACTGGGGAAGTGCAGTCAGTCTACAAAGCAAATTGCGTACGAAACACTTTCGCCTGAGAGCCTGGAATTTTGCTCGTGTGTGTCGAACACATTCCATATAAGGCTGACGACGGGTGTTTAACGTATCCAGAGAACGGCAGCAGAGGTGGTTTTAAATATCTTTTGACCTTGGGCGCAAGTTCTCTACTAAAACTTTTCTTTCGTGTACGTTTTATTTTCTAGCAAGTGCTCTTTGCTTTGTTTAATGACATGTCATCTATACCTGCGTTTACATCTTCACTACGCCGGCGTAATTGCGGTGTGTGGCGGAGGACATTTCTGCTACCGATATCTACATGTCGCCCCCCCTCCCCCTTGCTTCATTTGCGAATGGCGCGTGGCATGATCGACTGTCCGCAAAAATCGGTATAACATCTGTTGTTTTCTCCTCGTGGTGATTTCGCGAGACGTTTCTGGCACGAAGTAACGTGTTGGTCGGCCGACTCCTGCCGGAATGCAGTCTACCGCAGTCCCCGCAATAAAACTCTCCGTGATGCACAACGCCTCTCTTGCACCGTCTGCCACTTCTAATGTTAGCTTGGCGCGAAAGTTCGTAGCGTTCTTGTGTAAGTTTAATTAACACAACAGATACACAGAAAAGAGACTTTTGTCATCAATAATGTATTCTCCTTCGCTATTTACAACAGTGTGCGAGTGCTGGGGTTACTTTGCGATTCCGCGACTGTACAGGTCGCGTGGTTTTGAGGCGAACAACTCCTCGAGGCACTTTCGGAGCGCATTTTCGTCCGGAAACGAAGTTCCTTGAAAGTCGTTCCGTAGAGAGCTGATAACGCTAAAATCCGAGAGCGCAACATCAGGTGGATTAGGTGGGTGCGGAATGACTTCCCAGCCCAGCTCCTGTGTAGCATTATTTAGTACTCGATCCATGCTCAGCAACTGTAGTATGTAACGAAATAATCAGCAATCACTGGCATATAAGAAATTTAATTTCATGGCCGTTTTCGGGCACTTGGTGCCCTTATTCGGAAGATTATACCAAAAATTGCATTATTTGCGAGTGTCAACAACGGTATACCATTTTTGTACAGGGGCTATGGACCACGGGACCACGGTACTTTGCTGTATGCGTCTTATTGTTGACACTCGCAAATAATGTGATAGGTATAAGCCTCTCAAGAAGGGCATTAAGTGCCCGAAACCGGTTAAGAAGCTAAATTACTTTTATGCAGCGGGTTGCTGATTATTTCGTTGTACAGTGTTGTTTGTGAGTGTAGCAGAATACGTGCGTGCGTTGTTGTGGAGTAGCATCGCTTCGCACAGTCTCCTGGTCGTTACTCTCGGACTGCAGTTGTCGACAGTAAAGGTCAGCAGTGATGTGGTTACACCGCGAGGAAGCAGTTTACATTACAGTACAGTACAGCAGACGGCCGCTGTTCCACCAGATGTGTAACATTGACTTTTCTCGATGCCCGCAAGTCTTTGTTCGAGGAGTTGCTGCTTTGTTTGGGCTCAACCGTTCCTTTCTCTTGATTGGCGACTGCATTGAGTCCTGTGTGCACAACGACCATATCTCTTAAATTAAAAGGGAGGTCAGCGTTGACCGTAATATTGATGGTTCATTGATAGCAAAATCGATTTTCAATCACGTAGTGATATCTTCAGTGCTGTGGTGTATAAATTAAACTCATAGGCGCTGGTATCAAGTTATCAGTAACCAAAACTGAGAAACGATCGTTTTTCAGTTTTGGTTACTGATAATAACTTGATACCAGCGCCTATGAGTTTAATTTATACACCACAGCACTGAAGATATCACTATGTGATTGAAAATCGATTTTGCTATCAATGAACCATCAATATTACGGCCAACACTGACCTCCCTTTTAACTTTAATTCCTTTCTCTTCCTTATGATGGCATAGACACACCATTTCCTGTCACCAGTAACGTTACAGGATGTGGATCACCGATCTTCACCCGCCAATTGATGACGAACAAGCATAGATGTACAGTCTTAGACAATAAAAGTGACCGCCGGCCGGCCGCCACAGGGACTAAGTCCGAGTCATTCACTTAAGGTGGCCAATAAAACTGACCGCCCCTGACAACTCTAAGTTCGGCCATATGCACAATCTGGCAACACTGTAAGATGCGGAAGTGTCAGGAGGAAGTGTTATCTACTTCCGAGAGGTTGCCGGACTACGTGAGCCCGTGGTCTAGTGGCAAGCGTCGTGCGTTCTAAACTTATAGTCGCCTGTTCGCGTCCAACTGCATACCTTTTTTTTTTTTTTTAACCGCAGTCGGTCAAAAGTTATGAGTCTGACTGAACATCGAAGATAATTCGCTTAACATTCTACCCACCAGCAATAACAAGTATTCCAGAAACAATTCCGCAGGATAGCTCGTGGCTGCGCCGCGATCATACCAGCTTTCTCTCGAGCGTTTCCTCGCGCTGCAGCGGCTACCGGCCACCGGCCAGACGCCACCCGCCGCCTGATATCCGGCGCCGCCCAGGTGAACGCGTCGCAACGCTGTCAGTGTGTCTCTCAACCGTCATTTTCGAATTTGAAGTTCTAGTTATCATCTGGCAGCTAAGCAATGGATTTCGCAAACTTGAAGATCATGAACTACAGTTAAGCATTGTAAAACTGAGTCGCAAGTGGAAATAGGTGTAACATCTGCAACACAACGTTTACTTTTGGTATAACAGAGGGGTGAATGCAGAGGAGGCAGCCAGAAAGATTTGAATTGTGTGTGGAGCGACTGCTTTTGGGAAAAATACGCCAGGAAAAGATATTCTTGTTTCAACAAAGATCGTTCTGGCATGAATGATTTTCCACATTAAGGAAGTCTCGACTACTGATATATGTGATAGATTACCATTTTACCATCACGCGAAATTTGCATTCAACAGGCAAAGTTCAGAAGTCTGGTGTAGGAGTACTGCATGCTCTAATTCCAAACAACAAAAATCAATGGAGTTACTATTATTGAACGTCATCAGGTCGCTCATTGAGCATTCGTATGCAGTACTGTTACTGGTGACGTGTTATGATGCCTTTATCGTTAACTTCCTAAGAAGAAATGAAAGGCTGAGCCCCTCCAAAAGATACAAACTCGAGCAAAGAGTAGTATGAATATAATATTTTACATCTGATAGCTCCAAAAGTGTGTTTTGGGCTACGAATTCTGCCCCAAGGTCTGTGTGCAACACAGCTGGAATTTGTTGCCAACAACTGAGACACCTTTCGGTCTTAGCGTAAGAAAATCGAGTAATACAGCTACATCACATGCGTTACTGTATGATAACGCACTTCTTGATTTGAGAAACAAAACTATCCAGGAGACTGAAATTAAAGTCATCTCTCAAGCACTTGTATTGATAGAGAAGTCCTCTCTCAAGCACTTGTCCCTCTCGTCATATATTCGTAAAGATTTACCTTTCCCGCTCTTGATCGATCAACCGTCAACGCAATTCATTTCTAGACGAAAATACTCTTAAAACTACTCTGGTATAATGATATCGTTGGAACCAGTAGGTTTCTACTGACGTAGAATTTGTAAACAACTTTAGCATTGTCAGATCGTTTTAGATATCGTGAAAGAAAATTCTTTTGCTGATTAATTTCTCTTTGATGATTACTGTTGCGTTTAGTAAACTAATGGAAAATCCAATTAAAATATTCACTGTACTAATACAAATTAAATTCAGCTTACTACAGAAACATGACGACGGCAGACTATCTTAATAAAGCATTAAGTATCTGTAAGACGATTGAGCCTATTTTAACACGAATTCGTAGGACATTATCGACTTTTGACTTCGAAAAGATCTGCATTTACCTCATTTCCTGTATCATTCGCAATCATTATGAAAATGTGGCATTTCATAGATAAAATTATGTATTCACAACAACAAAAAATATATCGTCATTATGAATTTGGCAGTACCGTAAGGTTTTCGCTCTGACACTAAGGGTTACTGAAAGTAGCAAGGCGCATTTTGCTCGAGCGTTGTCTTACGATTCCCTTATTGCGTTTGTATCTGCCTGCTTGTAGCTCTGCTACAAAAGAATTAAAAATCTGGCTCCCAGCGAGTCTCGAAAGGCGAACGAAAGCAGCTTGCACCTGGTAGCCAAACATGTTTCTTAGGAACAGGCTACTTCCTAAAGCGGGAAGACATTCTTTTGTGGTTGAATTGTTGGCAAATGTCAGTCAGACGTGTGCCGTTCGTCTAAGCGTTTCGGTGTGTTGAATTTGTACCAATTATTTTTCTACAGGTTTTTCTGTCCCAAATAGAGAGTTGAAGTCTCCCATTAGTATTTTCACGTCATCTCGGTGAATTTTGCTCATAGTATTTTCGAGTGTATATCTTTTATAGGGGCTCTGAATGAGCATAGTCATAAGTCGATTGTTGATGGATGCGATATCTTTGACAGAGTTGATGACAGATCTGTGTTCGAGAAATGCAGATTGGTACGCCTTTCGCTACCTTTTGTTGTATTTTGCTCTTGAAGATGCCATAGTTTCCGCAATGCAAGTTTTAATTGTCAATTAATCGTGGTTCTTGAAGAGCAATGATGAGAATTTTTTGGCGGACGATTTCTTTTGTGAGATTATTGAAGTTTCTTGTTTGGATCAATGTACCGATGTTTAGTTTTTAAATGAATGTTTTCTACTTGTAGGGAAATTTACCAGAGATCTTCGATATTCTCTGCCGTGCTAACCTGGACTCCCCAGAGTGCGAAAATCCAACTGCCGCCTATCGGTGGCCAGGTTGTGTACCACCTGGGGTAAAGTTACCTTTGCTTGCATAGTTCATGTTTTCTTGTGTTTCATTGGTTTGGCCTGGGTGATACCGGGACCAGACAGGACCAGAGGGTGTTGAAGCCTTTGGAAGCAAATATTTTCAGCCAAGCTCATTGAGATAATAGACGGTGACCGGAGTAGCGGTGATTTTCACTCAGATGTGTCTGGATTTAGGGTTCAACGGATTGAGTAGCCGTTCAGGATTGTGTTAGTATTTGGTTCACCCCAAGTATTTGATTTCCTCGGTACCACCCATATGGAGGACGATTTCCCCTATCGGCCACAGGGGATTATGATGATTATTATTATTATTATTATTATTATTATTAATATGTCATCATCAAATCTGATATGGAGTATCTTCCCACCACTGAAATAGATGTGTATTGTTCGATTCAATATTTCCATCAGATAAATATGGATTAAAATTACGTTACACTGCTGCTAGTCGACATATTTCTCACTTTTTCTTAGACAGTTGCTAGCTGTTACTCCATCATAGGAATTTATGTGCGCAGAATTGTTGCAATACAGACGTTCAAATTATCCGATTTCTGTAATTTCATTTCGTACAAGATCGTCCTAATCGGATTCAGCCAGTCAGTCTTAATTTGGATATCCGACTACGGCTCTCATCATATGATAGACTGGGTGAACCACATTCTTAATCGGACTGTTGAATCCAGATCACTTATCTATGACAGGGCCTGAATTCTTAAACACTGTGGAAAATAATAATCCAATGTGATTATTACAAATACGTTATTTAAATATAAATATATGAACCAATGAGATAACAGATTATTTACAGGGGCAGAGACCCATCCATCATAGCAGGGCAGTGTGAGATTGGTTTCAGGGCCAGATAAACAGCTGAGGAACTGACTGGTGCATGTGTTGTTCAACACACAGTAGTTGTCCTCCTCACTGGAATCAATGACTGTGTGTGTGTGTGTGTGTGTGTGTGTGTGTGTGTGTGTGTGTGTGTGTGTGTGTGTGTGTTTTCGTGTTAACGCACAATCTGAATCAATACTGTTAACATTAGAGAGGCAAAAAACAATAAATATTGCATCAAATATGACTGTAAAGTATTTTAATGCGATGGGAAGTTACAAACTGAATTTTTACCCATCCCACGTCCTGCGTATTACGTTAAGTAAGATGTATTAACTCCATAGTATCGTTAGCAGAGACAGTGCGCTCTTGTTGTCGAGTCTCGCGACAAGTGCAGCGATTAGCAGTGCCCAATGCCGCCGCGCTTTGTTTATGCTAGCTGAGCGTGGACACTGCAGCAGACGCTTCGCCCTAAACAGAAAGAAATCACCTTGGCTCTGACTGCAGTGAGCGGATATCACTGCCTGCGTGTTCTTATAGTAACCAACGTGAGACTCTACTCACAGGTGCCATGGAGCAATTGCAACGGGTATCATGTCATTAGTCATCAGAATATTAACCAGTGATGAAATGTCCACTCTATTTGAATCCCAAGAAAATAGGAACCTTCTCACAACGGAATGTGAGGTGATATCAAAATATATCCAACATACAAAAATTAATTGGAGGGCTTTCATGTATGCGGTAATAGCACACAAAGAAATATTATGTCTTGGAAGCGTGTATTTCATTTCCTCTTCTCATATTAACGCCCTTGTTTTAATATGAAGTGAGAAAATAAACACGAAAAACTAAAGTTCCTGAGAAGCATGTAAGTCATTTCCTATTCTCATATCACAACTTTTGTTTTAGTATGAAGTAAAAAAATGAACAGTTTAGAGTTCTGAAGCATAATATGACACCAGGTTCTTATCGTAGGCGCTACCGGAAACGCCAAAAGCAGGGAGCTGTCCATTCTTTTGTCCAACAGTCTGTTTCCTTTCATGTATTACTCCCGCTAGGAGAATCTTATTTAAGAACTTGTGGGCATCAAGTTCTTCAGCAGGACAAGCCTATGTTATAGTGCTAAATACGGTATGGAAAAAATGCAACAAAGACGAGTTCCGCTAGAGCAGTGAGGATATTTGCACATGTGTGTATTCAGCAATGACTGCCAGCTGCCACAACACTTCACAGAATCCTTGCGGAGGCAACACAACTGTGCGTGCACTTCAGACTTCATTCGGTGAGACGTCAGGAGATGGATGAAAACGTCAAATTAACGTCGCTTTCAGAGTCGTATTCAATCCAGAATGAGGTGTTACTAAGGTAGTTGAGCGTTCTAGCAATTACACTTTTATGATCCCCATATGAGTAATTCGAAAGCCAAAAGAACCCGTTAGTGTGAAACTGTCGGGAACTGCATTATATGAACTGCATTGAGACAATACGTGGACACTTCTCTTCCCTGGGTGACCTATTACTGTTATTTAGCATTCTCTCCGTCCTAGTCGTAATGCAAATGGAACTTCAGAGGCGCTTTCCGCTATTCTTGACAAACATCAGCAACCTGTAACCACTGAGAGACACAACTGCGTGATGATAATGGTTCAGGTTGTCAGTAGTTGTGGTGGTGTTATGCTGTCAAACTGCTTACAGTAGGCCGGCCGCGATGGTCTCGCGGACTTAGAGTTGTCAGGGGCGGTCAGTTTTATTGGCCACCTTAAGTGAATGACTCGGACTTAGTCCTTGTGGCGGCCGGCCGGCGGTCACTTTTATTGTCTAAGACTGTACATGTAGCCACTCGCTCAGTTTCGTGATTTTAGCCTAGAACACGCGGTACTCATAAAGGCGATTTTTGAACATTCATCACTGCATGCGAATGTGCACGATGGTGGAATGGTCACAGTTCATCCCATTTGGCAGGACTTGAGTAGACTAACGTGGAACATTGTGGATTAATGCGTCTAGACGACCATCGCCCAACCCCGAAGTTATTCCTTAATCGTGGAGAGCCACTAACGAGAAGGCCGTTCTCTCGCCGTGCTGTGTCCGGTGGCTCTGTCCCCTCACACGTTGCCGGCCGCCTCCGCTGGTGACCCTCAGACAGAAGGCTGCGTCTGAAATGTTCCACTTCCCCCACTTGGCACTCCATTTTCTAACACCAACAGTTTTGCCCGCTGTCTCCAAATCACAAAATGACGATATGCAATCTCAGATAGTAGCAGTCAATTACAGATAAAAACGGAAATCGTAAAATAAACCCATAGCAACCGGAATGCCAACATGCAAAACAAAAATGGTACTAAGTTGTGCACCAACCTAATACATTACCACTCCGCTGACTGCAAAATAACTCTTCCCCTTTAGTTCCGTATTTTGTGTAAGGTTTTAGTTTTCCTTTCTCTCGTGTAGTATCCTTTCCTACCGCTTAGGCGCTCACATACGGAATGTTGCGTGTGCCGCGGTCCCACATTCAGCTGTCTCCGCCTGCTAGCTGTCCAGCAGAGCTGACGCAAAGTAGAGAGACACGCTCACGTCTGTATACCAGATCTGATAAAATAAAAAAGCCGAACCTCAAAATACGGTGGACTAGCTTATCCATTACCTCGAGGAGAAGAAAGAGAGAATATTGACGGAAAGCAAACAAAAAATTTCTTTCTCAAGTCGAAAGGTATGTGAGACACTGGAGTTTGTATAGAGTGATAATGAAATCCGATTATTTATTACAGAGCTGATAACGGATTGCTGTTTCTCATTATTGCAGGTGCTGATTTACGTCGAAGTGTGAGTCCTCTTGCGCCACGGAGGAACGGCTCGTACAGAAATGTCAATGCGAGATATTCAGAATGATTTCACTCTAAGGTTTCAGAAACAGCTTTACGGTGGAAGGCAAAGCCGTTTGCAGTTGACTGCATTAAAGATGAACCTCGCTCACGACGACCACCAACACGACTGCGAGGGAGTGTGCAGGCTGCAGCACGTTCGCCAAAACAACCCGTGGTCACGTACATCTGGAGCGCGATATTCGACATTATAAAAACGTATCGAGAAAGGTTTAAAGTTAAATACACTGAAATTTTCGTTTGTAAACGGAGTGAGTGATAATGGTGTGCAGAAACGCCTTCAGGCTTCTGGGCGAATGCTCGATGTCTTTACAACGCTTCCTCCAAGGCGGAAAAAGTGTCCGTTTTTTCGAACGAATGTGCAATATGCCGCAGCGCAAGAGCGAGGAAAACGTGTACTGCAGTAAACAACTCTCATATTTTTAAGAACAACTCGAAAACATCCCAACATGCCTCACGGTCCGGGCTGCAGTGTCTGCAACCCAGTCGGTAGGCCCACATTTCTTTGACAGTGCTGTGACCTAAAAGGCGTGCCGCGTGACATTACACGACTGGTTTATTCCACTGCTCGGTCGTGTGTGGGTCCAGCAGGACGGGGCGCCAGCGACTGCCTCAGCGAGGTTTCTTGTTCCGGTCTTATAGTACGAAGACTCGTTCGATGCAGCTCTCCATGCTACTCTATCCTGTGCAAGTTCCTTCATCTCCGAGTAGCTACTTGAACCTACAGCCTTCAGAATCTGCTTACTATATTCACCTCTTGGTCTCCCTCTACGATCTTTACCCCCCACGCTTCCTTCCAGTGCTGATCCCTTGATGCCTCAGAACGTGTCCTACCAACCGATCCCTTCTTCTGGTCAGGCTGTGCTACGAACTTCTCCCAAATTCTATTCAATACCTCCTCATTACTTATGTGATCTACCCATCGAATCTTCGGCACTCTTCTGTAGTACCGCATTTCGAAAGTTTCGATTATCTTCTTGTCTAAATTGTTTATCGTCGATGTTTCACTTCCATACATCGCTACACTCCATGCAAATACTTTCGGAAAAGACTTCCCACCCACTGAATCTGTACTCGATGTTCACAAATTTCTCTTTTTCAGAAACACCACTGCCAGCCTACGTTTTATATGTTCTCTACTTCGGCCATCATGAGTCATTTTGCTTCACAAATAGCAAAACTCATCCACTACTTTGACTCGTTTCGTAGTCTAATTCTTCCAGCCTCACCTAATTCGACTATGCTCCATTATCCTTGTTGATATTCATATCCTCCTGTCCATTCCGTTCAACTGCTCTTCTAAGTCCTTTGTTGCCTCGAACAGACTTACAATGTCATCGGCAATCCTCAAAGTAATTACTTCTCCTCCATAGGCTTTAATTCCCACTTCAAATTTTTCTTTTCTTCCCTTTACTGCCTGCTCAATGTACAGATTGAATAACATCGGCCTGTTATCTCACTAACTGAAGTAGGACTGTCTTCAGCGGTGAGCCCCGCTTCGGATTGAGCCCCGACGATCAGGAAAGGCGTGTAGGGAGGCGCCGCAGGCAGCCGTGGGAGACCAGCGTCACTGCTGGCCGCCACATGGAGAGCTACACTTCGTAGCGGGACCCGTTTGGTCGTCACTCCGCGGCAACCCACAGCACAGCGTTTCGTTGCCCCGCTTCACGACCAGCCGTCCTGGGCTTACATTTCAGCAACATGATGCACATCGGCCTGCGGTGGAAGTTCACTGCTTCGTGCCTGCAAAACCTTACCGTGGGCAGAAAGGTCACGGGGACTCTCCCCAGTTGAAAATGTGTCTGGCATTATGGGCAAGCCCCACCAACCAGCTCGGTATTTTGAGTGTCTAACGCACCAGGTGGACATAATCTCGCACGACATCCCTCAGGAAGACATCCGAAAACTCCATCAATCGATGGCAAGCCGAAGAATGGCCAGAGGCGGATATACGCACTACTGACTTGCTCAGTTCCTCAAGCTTCGAATAAATCATCCAATTTTTCTGTAATTGTAGTCGTTTATTTGTCTGCAGATGTAAACTACTAGGCCATTAAAATTGCTACACCACGAAGATGACGAGCTACAGACGCGAAATTTAACCTACAGGAAGAAGATGCTGTGATATGCAAATGATTAGCTTTCCAGAGCATTCGCACAAGGCTGGCGCCGGTGGCGACATCTACAACGTGCTGACATGAGGAAAGTTTCCAACCGATTTCTCATACACAAACAGCAGTTGACCGGCGTTGCCTCGTGAAACGTTGTTGTGATGTCTCGTGTAAGGAGGAGAATTGCGTACCATCAAGTTTCCGACTTTGATAAAGGTCGCATTGTAAAATATCGCGATTGCGGTTTATCGTATCGCGACATTGCTGCTCGCGTCGGTCGAGATCTGATGACTGTTAGCAGAATCTGGAATCGGTGGGTTCAGCAGGGTAATACGGAACGCCGTGCTGGATCCCAACGGCCTCGTATCACTAGCAGTCGAGGTGACAGGCATCTTATCCGCATGGCTGTAACGGATCGTGCAGCCACGTCTCGAACCCTGAGTCAACAGATGGGGACGTTTGCAAGACAACAACCATCTGCACAGTTCGACGACGTTTGCAACAGCATGGACTATCAGCTAGGAGACCGTGGCTGCGGTTACCCTCGACGCTGCATCACAGACAGGAGCGCCTGCGATGGTGTACTCAACGGCGAACCTGGGTGCACGAATGGCAAAACGTCATGTTTTCGGGTGAATCCAGGTTCTGTTTATAGTATCATGATGGTCGCATCCGTGTTTGGCGACATAGCGCTGAACACACGTTCGAAGCGTGTATTCGTCATCGCCATACTGGCGTATCACCCGACGTGATGGTATGGGTTGCCATCGGTTACACGTCTCGGTCACCTCTTGTTCGCATTGACGGCACTTTGAACAGTGGACGTTACGTTTCAGATGTGTGGCGACTCGTGGCTCTACCCTTCATTCGATCCCTGCGAAACCTTACATTTCAGCAGGATAATGCACGACCGCATGTTGCAGATCCTGTATGGGCCTTTCTGGATACAGAAAATGTTCGACTGCTGCCCTGGCCAGTACGTTCTCCAGATCTCTCACCAACTGAAAACGTCTAGTCAATGGTGGCCGAGCAACTGGCTCGTCACAATACGCCAGTCACTACTCTTGATGAACCGTGGTATCGTGTTGAAGCTGCATGGGCAGCTGTACCTGTACACGCTATCCAAGCTCTGTTTGACTCAATGCCCAGGCGGACCAAGGCCGTTATTACGGTCAGAGGTGGTTGTTCTGGGTACTGATTTCTCAGGGTCTATGCACCCAAATTGCGTGAAAATGTAATCACATGTCAGTTCTAGTATAATATGTTTGTCCAATGAATACCCGTTTACCATCTGCATTTCTTCTTGGTGTAGCAATTTTAATGGCCAGTAATGTACATCACATATAGTGATTTCCGTATTATCCGGATAATTCCTCCTTTCTTTTTGGTTTGTTTTAGAGTGTCGGTGTGGGACAGATCCCTCGTGTTGCGCTCGCACTCTCCCCTTTGGCTGTGCGTGCCCCCTGGTGGTGCAGTCCCTCAGTCCCCCAGCCCCTGCTCGCCCCTCGCAGAGCCGAGACGCCGTCTGAGGCGCGGCTAGACCGGCCTGAAGTAGTCCCCGGATCGATGCCCGGCTGCGGCAGCTTCCTGCCGGTCGATGGCCTTACGTAACCCACAAGGCCGCTGCTGTTTAAAGCTGCCCGGGCCGAGGAAACGTCCGGTTCTCCGCAGTCAGCAAACAACTTCACTCTGTTACTGTCGCTCTCTGGTTAATCGTTCATCCATACCTCATTACAAGTAAAGATCTCAGGACGACCCAGGTCGAACCCACTTATCGTAATGAAACGTTCACTCCATCACAGAAGGCACAACAAGTATTCTAGAATTCAAATCGAGAACATCTGCGGACTCTGACGACAATTTATTGGTTGTGAATTGCAAATCAAAACTGAAGAAACTGCAAAATGGTATCAATTTAAGGAGATGCGGCCACAAAGAAATGGAAGAACCAGGTGGTGGTGGTTGTTAGTGTTTCACGCCCCGTCGACAACGAGGTCATTAGAGACGGAGCGCAAGCTCGGGTTAGGGAAGGATTGGGAAGGAAATCGGCATTTGCCTGAAGCGAGTTAGGGAAATCACGGAAAACCTAAATCAGGATGGCCGGAGACGGGATTGAACCGTCGTCCTCCCGAATGCGAGTGCAGTGTGCTAACCACTGCGCCACCCCGCTCGGTGAGAGAACCAAATGGTTCAAATGGCTCTGAGCACTATGGGACTTAACATCGATGGTCATCAGTCCCCTAGAACTTAGAACTACTTAAACCTAACTAACCTAAGGACAGCACACAACACCCAGCCATCACGAGGCAGAGAAAATCCCTGACCCCGCCGGGAATCAAACCCGGGAACCCGGGCGTGGGAAGCGAGAACGCTACCGCACGACCACGAGATGCGGGCTGAAAGAACCAGAAATTGTAGAGTGTTTCAGAGGGAGCATTAGGGAAGCAGGAACAAGGGAAAGAAATACAGTAGAAGAAGAATGCGTAGATTTGAGAGACGAAGTAGTGAAGGCAGCAGAGCATCGAGTAGGTAAAAAGAAGAGGGGTAGTAGAAATCCACAGGTAACACAAGAATTGAATTTAATTGATGGAAGGAGAAAATATAAAAATGCAGTCAGTGAAAGAGGTGATATGGAATACAGAAGAATACAAAAGTTTAAAAAATGAGATTGACAGGAAGTGCAAAATAGTTAAGCAGAAATGACTAGAGGACAAATGTAAGGGTAAAATAGATGCCGCCTACAGGAAAATTAAAGAGACCTTTGGAGAAAAGAGAACCACCTGTATGAATATCAAGAGCTGAGATGGAAACCCAGTTCTAAGCAAAGAAGGGAAAGCAGAAAGGTGGAAAGAGTACATAGAGGGTCTGTACAAGGGTGATGTACTTGAGGACAATATTATGGAAATGGAAGAGGATGTTAATGAAGATCAGATGGGAGTTACGGTATTGGTGAAGAATTTGACAAAGCATTCAAATATTTAAGTCAAAACAAATCCCCGGGAGTAGACAACATTCGGTTAGAGCTACTGCCTTGGGAAAGACAGTCATGATAAAAAAAAAAACTTCCATCTCGTGAGCAAGATGTATGAGACAGGCGAAATACCCTCAGACTTCAAGAAGAATATAATAATTCCAACCCCAAAGAAAGAAAGTGTTGACAGGTGTGAAAATTACCAAACTATCACCTTAATAAGTCACGGTTGCAAAATACTAACATGATTCCTTATGGAAGAATGGAAAAATTTGTAGAAGACGACCTCGGGGAAGATCAGTTTGGAGTCCGGAGAATGTGGGAACAAGCGTGGCAATACTGACCCTACGATATCTCGTAGAAGATAGGTCAAGGAAAGGCAAACTTATGTTTATGGCATTTGTAGACTTAGGGTAAGCTTTTGACACTGTGGACTGGAATATTTTCTCCTAAATTTTAAAGGTGGCAGGGGTAAAACATAAAGATCGAAAGGCTATTTATAATTTGTACAGAAGCCAGACTGCAGTTTCCGGCCGGAGTGGCCGAGCGGTTCTAGGCGCTACAGTCAGGAACCGCGCGAGCACTACGGTTTCAGGTTCGAATCCTGCCTCGGGCATGGATGGGATGTCCTTAGGTTATTTAGGTTTAACTAGTTCTAAGTTCTAGGGTACTGATGACATCAGAAGTCGCATAGTGCTCAGAGCCATTTGAACCATTTTTTGAACCAGACTGCAGTTATAAGAGTCCAGGAGCAGGAAAGGGAAGCAGTGGTTTTGAAGGGAGTGAGACGGGGCTGTAGCCTATTGCCGTCGTTATTCAGTGTATACTGACTAGCAGTAAAGGAAACAAAAGAAAAGTTTGAAGTAGGAATTAAAGTCCAGGGAGAAGAAATAAAATCTTTGAGGTTTGCCGATGACATCGTAATTCTGTCAAAGACAGCAAAAGACTTGGAAGAGCAGTTGAACGGAATGGACAGTGTCCTGAAAGGAGGATACAAGATGAACATCAACAGAATCAGAACGAAGATATGGAATGTGGTCGAACTAAATCAGATGATGGTGAGGGAATCAGATTAGGAAATGATATACTTAATCTAGTAGTTGAGTTTTGCTATTTGGGAAGCAAAATTACTGATGGTGGTGGAAGTAGACCGGAATGGCAAGAAAAGCGTTTCTGAAGAAGAGAAATTTGTTAGCATCGAGTATAGATTTAAGTGTCAGGACGTCTTTCCTGAAAGTATTTGTATGGAGTGTAGCAATGTATGGAGGTAAAACACGGACAATAAACAGTTTAGGCAACAAGAGAATCGAAGCGTTCGAAATGTGGTGCTACAGAAGGCTGAAGATTAGATGAGTAGATCACGTAACTAATGAGGAGATATTGAATAGCATTGGGAAGAAAATCTGACTAAAGAATGGATAGTTTCGTTGGAGACATTCCGAGGCATCAAGAGATCACCAGTTTAGTACTGGAGGGAAAAGTAGAGGGAGACCAAGAGATAATACAGTAAGTAGATTCAGAAGGATGTCGGTTGCAGAAGTTACTCGGAGATGATGAGACTTTCGCAGGATAGAGTAGCATGGAGAGCTGCATCAAACCAGTCTTTGGAGTGAAGATAATAACACAGGTCATAATTAAAAGACAATATGACTTCTACATTATCCTCTTTGCTTTCGCAGGTATTTGCCAATTTCTAATTGCGTCCGATACACAATAACAAAATTTACAAATTTTCTATTTTGTCCGAAATTGCATTCTTGATATTTCCTTCTTCACTAATTTTTTTCCATTGGAAGTTGCATCTTTCGTGTTTTTGTTTTTTTTTTTTCATTTTTCTCTCTTTCTGTTAAGCATATTCCCATTCCTACGTCTTTAGTTAGTCTTTGCCATATGTTGGATATCACCTGCATGTGCTACGATTTTGATATCATTTTGTATCGACCCTTAGCGAACTTTCCAGCTTTGACTCACTGATATTATATTGATACGATAGTATGTTGTTCTCTTTTGTGAAGTGCAGAATCTAACGTTTCTGAATATTTAAAGCAAGTTGCCATCATTAAACCCTTTGAAATGTTATCAGTGCCTGTGTGAATATTTGTGCAGTTTCGTTCAGACTATATTTCGTTGTAGATAACTGCATCATCTACAAGAAGTCTCGGGTTACTGTGACGTCACAGGAAGGCGTGGCTGCTGTTTGACTATCTGTCACCAGTTTTCCTCCGCCATGACGGAGTATGAAATAACGATAGAGTCAAATTTTGCGCTTAGTTGAAATAGTATGCAGGTTAAACGAAGTTGTATGATGCAAGTATGGAACGTTGCAGAAACAAAGACGTAAGAAAAGTGCTTGCGGTAGACTGCAAACTTTAACAAGCTGAATCGTAGTCAAAGGCAGGACATGAAGAAAATACACTACAAAGCCAGCACCAGCACTGAAATATTTACATAAGAAATCTTTCGGATCCGGCAAATGAACATTTAGCAACGATCCACGGAGGCAATTGCCAGGTGTAGAGACTGCAAGACAACATTAGTACTCAGACTCAGTGAACTCAGCAACTACCCTCCCACACGTATTAAGTCACTACCAACAAGTACACCTTCATGTGTGTCGGATCCTGTGCGTTGATGTAATCTCTAGACGAACATGAGTTGTCAACACTGATGAGAGCATTACAGGTGTTTTGATTATGATACAACGTTTCTGTAGTTTCGCTTGTAACATAACTTTTACAAAAATCTCAATTCCTATAACAAAATCTTAAATAAACAGAATTGCAACAGTAAATAACTTCCTAGTGAAAACCACATAATATTTACCTTATCTCTATGAACTGTGTAAGTAGCTTTCCGATGGCTTCAGTGGTATGGACCGTGGGTTTACTGACTGTATGTTTCTTAACAGAATATAGAAGTTTCAGATCGTTTGTGGAATCTCCCGAGCCTTAATAGCATAAAGTAGCTCGGGCTTTTGTCTCTGCGCGGACTGTTTAGTATCTTAGTGTCAAATCAGAGGTGAAACGCATTCGGGAAGGCAATCGAACTGCTCTCCTTGATATCACCTGGCTATATATGTCTGCCTTTTCTGTTCAATGCGGTTCTGGTAACCTATTTAGAGTCCACTTCTTAAGCCACAATGGTCTTTTTCTTCGCTATTCTTTTCATTCCACTACCCTCATTATACGTCTAAGACAGCGGTCAAAACTCAACTCAACAAGCGATCAGTTGAGTCACGACTGGAAGACACTTGTGCGTGCGTGGACTACCCACGACTGAGCACTGACAGCGCTACGCCCACAGGAATTAGGGAAATCCCTGTCTCGATTCACTGATGAGCGAAAACGTCCCGCCTACCGCCCACCACGCGACTGGATGCCACACGGTGCCGGTGGATACACTTTTGACGCGTTAGGAAAGGTACACAGGGTGTGTCGGATACAAGTGCAGATTCTTTTATATGCGGTACCTTAATGTCTACACACATCAGTTTTTCGGTTTTTCTTTCCCTGCATCGAACAATCTTCCCCGAGGCACGTCAAAAACTTCACCTGAAGTTTTCTGCACGGTCGCACTGCATCGCTAAGTGGACTACGCCTGTCGGTCCGCAGCTCGTGGTCTAGTGGCTAGAGTTGCTGCCTCTGGATCACGGCGTCCCGGGTTCGATTCCCGGCTGGCTAGGGGATTTTCTCTGCCTGGAGACTGGGTGTGCTGTCATCATCATCATCATCATCATCATCATCATCATCATTCGCGACAGTGCCTCAATTGAACTGTGAAAAAATTGGACTGTGAAAAAATTGGACTGTGAAAAAATTGCGACTTTGTACGGGCGCTGATGACCGCGCAGTTTAGCGCCCCACAAAGCAATCATCATCATCGTCGTCGTCGTCGTCATCATCAGTGTAGACTAACCGTTTTGCATCCACACGTGACCTGTTACCCAGAGGAAAACAACCATTAATGGCTTTCTCTTGTCACATGTATGTGGAGGTATTAACCAACCTAAAAACATACGACTTGTAACAGCTCTAATTATTAGGCTGCAAGTGACGTAAATACTGGTGTAATGTAGTTCACCACAATGTCCTCGGCCACTAATAAAAGTATCTGCGCTTATACCTGCAGCAGCCTTCAACAAAGACTCGTGGGGAACCACTCTACCGACGACACGGGTCCCAAATGGGCGAATACACTGACGCACGCAACTTTGTCAGAGGACAGACGGCTACGGAACCGGTGCCTGGGAGCGAGCAACTCGGCGGGGCAGGTCGGCCGCTGTCGTGGGCGCCAGTGGGAAGCGCTCGAATGATGGCGGGACCACGTGCGAGGTACACAGTGCTGTGGACGCCCACGCATCGTCACAGAACGTGCAGGTCGGAGACCTGTCCGCTTTCTAAAGCGGGACAGGCTGCCATCTGTGGCAGATCTGAGGGGAAAGCACAGCGCTGGTGCAGGAACGAGTGTTTCTGAGCACACCGTTCGTGCGTGCTGGCGGTCGTGGGGCGCCGTAACGGTAGACCCCTACACCTGTCCCCATTTTGATCCGACGACATCGACACCTACGGTTGCAGTAGAAACACAATCGTCGAATGCAGTGGGAAGGTAACGGGCGCCCGGCTGAATGAATCACGTCCCTTGTTACATCAGCTCCATGGTGGTGTTTGGGTACGCCATCAACCAGGCAAATGGCTGCTCGAACTGTTCTCTCAGGCACGGACAGAGGCTGGTTCGGATAATAATACTTTTTTTTTTTCAATCACTCTTCTGACTGGTTTGAAGCGGCGCGCCACAAATTCCTCACCTGTGCCAACCTCTTCATCTTAGAGAAGCACTTGCAACCTACGTCCTCATTATTTGCTGGATGTATTTCAATCTCTGTCTTCCTCTGCGTTTTTATCCTCTACAGCTACCTCATTAAATGACTTTCACGATAAAAGTCATTTAATAATACCTTAACACGTGTTCTATCATCCTATCCCCCCTCCTTGTCAGTATTTTCCACATATTTCTTTCCTCGCCGATTCTGATCAGAAACTCCTCATTCCTTACCTCACCTAATTTCCAACATTCTTCTGTAGCATCATGTCTCAAATGCTTCGATTCTCTTCTGTTCCGGCTTCCCCACAGTCCACGTTTCACTACCATACAATGCTGTGCTCCAAACGTACATTCTCGGAAATTTCCTTCTCAAATTAACGCCTACGTTAGCTAGTAGCAGAATTTTCTTGGCCGGGAACGCCCTTGTTGACCAGGAAAGCCCCTTTTTTGCAGTGCTAGTCCACTTTCGATGTCCTCTTTGCTCCGGCACGAGTAATTTTGCTGCATAGGTAGCATGATTCCTTAATTTCATCTACTTTGTGACAGTCAGTCTTGATGCTAAATTTCTCGCAGTTTCTACTTCCGCTACTTCTCATCTCTTTCATCTTTCTTCGATTTGCACTCAGTCCATATTGTACACTTATTAGCATGATTCCTTAACTTCATCTGCTTCGTGACCTTCAGTCCCGATGTTACGTTTTTCTCAGTTCTCACTTCCGCTACTTATCACTTTCATCTTTTTCGATTTGCTCATATTCTGCACTCATTAGCTTGTTCGTTCCATTCGGGAGACCTTGTAATTCTTCTTCACTTTCACCCAGTATAGAAATGTTATCAGCCACTCGTATGACTGATATACTTTCACCTTGTTTCTTAATTCCACTTTTGAATCTTTCTTTTATTTTCTTCACTGGCTCTTCGATGTACACATTGAACAGTAGGGGGTGACGGATGAGTACATTCTTCTCTTACTTCCTTTTAATCCGAGCACTTCGTTCTTGGTATGTCAATCGTTTTATTCACTCCTGATTGTAGTACATATGGTATAGTACCCGCCTCTCTCTATATATATATCTTACCACTATCCTCCTTAGAATTTCGAGCATTTCGCAGCATTTTACATCGTCGAACGCTTTTTTCAGGTGGACGGACCCTATGATCATGTCTTGGCTTTTCTTCGAGTATCAGAACAGCCTCCCTGCTGCCTTTCCTTTACCTTTCCTGAAGCCAAACTGGTCGTCACCTAACAGAGCCTCAGTTTTATTTTCCATTCCTCTGTACATTATTCTTGTCAATATTTTGCAACCATGTGCTGTTAAACTGGATGTGCCATAATTCTCGCACTTGTCGGCTCTTGCAGTCTTCGGAATTGTGTGGATGATGTTTTTCCGCAAGTCTGACGGTATATCGCCAGTCTCATACGTTTTACATACAAACGCGAACAATAGTTTTGCTTGCGGTACCCCCCCCCCCCCCCCCCCCCCTCCAATGAGTTTAGATATTCGCATGGAACGTTATGTATCCCTTCTGCATTGTCTGATCTTAAGTCTTCCAAAGCTCTTTTAAATTCTGATTCTAATACTAAATACCCCATCTCTTGCCTATCGACTCCTGTTTCTTCTCGTATCACGTCATCAGACAAATCCTGCCCCTCATATAACCATTCAATGTACTGTTTCCACCTATCCGCTCTCTCCTCCTGCATTTAACTGTGAAATTCCCGTTCCGCTTTTAATGTTACCCCCCTTGCTTTTAGCTTCACCGAATGTTCTTTTGACTTTTCTATATATATTGTCTTACCGACAATCACCTTTTTTTTACGATTTCCTCGCATTTTACATGCAGTCATTTCGTCTTAGCTTCCCTGCACTTCGTGTTTACTTCGTTCCTCAGTGAGTTGCATCTCTGTATTGCTTTTTATCATCATCATCCTACGAATGGAAAAACTAGCAGAAGCCGACCTCAGTGAAGATCAATTTGGATTCCGTAGAAATATTGGAACAAGTGAGGCAGTACTGACCCTACGACTTATCTTAGAAGCTAGATAAGGGAAGGCAAACCTACGTTTCTAGCATTTGTAGACTTAGAGAAAGCTTTTGACAATGTTGACTGGAATACTCTCTCTCAAATTCTGAAGGTGGCAGGGGTAAAATACAGGGAGCAAAAGGCTATTTACAATTTGTACAGAAACCAGATGGCAGTCGAGGGGTATGAAATGGAAGCAATGGTTGGGAAGGGAGTGAGACAGGGTTTAGCCTGTCCCCGATGTTATTCAATCTTTATATTGAGCAAGCAGTAAAGGAAACAAAAGAAAAATTCGGAATAGGTATTAAAATCCATGGAGAAGAAATAAAAACTTTGAGGTTCGCCGATGACATTGTAATTCTGTCAGAGACAGCAAAGAGCAGTTGAACGGAATGGACAGTGTATTGAAAGGAGGGTATAAGATGAACATCAACAAAAGCAAAACGAGGATAATGGATAATGGAATGTAGTCGAATTAAGTCGGGTGATGCTGAGGGAATTAGATTAGGAAATGAGACACAAAGTACTAAAGGAGTTTTGCTATTTGGGGAGCAAAATAACTGATGATGGTCGAAGTAGAGAGGATATAAAATGTAGACTGGCAATGGGAAGGAAAGCGTTTCTGAAGAAGCGAAATTTGTTAACATCGAGTATAGATTTAAGTGTCAGGACGTCGTTTCTGAAAGTATTTGTATGGAGTGTAGCCATGTATGGAAGTGAAACATGATGATAAATAGTTTGGACCAGAAGAGACTAGAAGCTTTCGAAATGTGGTGCTACAGAAGAATGTCGAAGATTAGATGGCTAGATCACATAACTAATGAGGAGATATTGAATAGGATTGGGGAGAAGTTTGTGGCACAACTTGAGTAAAAGAAGGGATCGGTTGGTAGGACATGTTCTGTGGCATCAAGGGATCACCAATTTAGAATTGGAGGGCAGCGTGGAGGGTAAAAATCGTAGAGGGAGACCAAGAGATGAATACACTAAGCAGATTCAGAAGGATGTAGGTTGCAGTAGGTACTGGGAGATGAAGAGGCTTGCACAGGATAGAGTATCATGGAGAGCTGCATCAAACCAGTCTCAGGACTGAATACCAAAACAACAACATATCATCATCCTGTGGCAAACATTAACCTAGGTTGGCATCGGCCCTGTGGTGGTAATACGAAGACGCAGTGACGGTTCTGCATTACGTGAACATTGTTACGGACCACCTGCATCCCGTCACACTTAATGGCTTCCCTGAAGGCGATGGCGTCTTCCGGCTGTCGCTGCCGCAAGACCGGAATGCTGCTGCAGTGGACTGGCGACGTCCAGCACACCAGGCCCGCCTGATCTGAACAGAACAGGACACAGGTGGGTGGGTGGGTGTGGCGCTCACAGCCACCGGCTCCCAATTTACGGGAATTGCGTGTCCTGTGCTCGACCGTCCCGTGGCACGCGCCTCTGGGAACCTATCAGGGAATTGGCGACCCCTTGCCACAAACAGCCGCTGCCGTACTGTGTTCCCTAGTTAGGTTCATTACACTATTAATCCTTTGACTACGAATTTTATTTCAAAAACATTAAAGTACGGTTATTTTCATTAATGTCTTAATCAGACTTGCAATAGGAAAGGAATAAACTTCACGCCATCTCGTTTTCCATGGGGGTTTCGGGTGGTGTGTGTGTGTGTGTGTGTGTGTGTGTGTGTGTGTGTGTGTGTGTGTGTGTATAACTAACTCCAGAGTTTCAGAAGGCAGTTGCGCAAAACCTTCAAGGTGTACAGAAAACACTCCCACACAGTAGTGGACGGAGCGTCTCCAGAGTTGTCACTCACATTACAGGTGCTCCGTATGGGCTCTGTTTGTGATGATGTGGCGAGCGTCAACAGGCGCCCACTGATTCGACGTGACAATACGGCGACGAGGGTTAAAAACGAGACCTGGGAACAGCACAACCTACAGGTCCTGTCTGTAATTGTAAGAATTCTGATAACCATTATCACGCTTCCATTTACCTGTGCGACACAGATACGTAGCAATTAACACGCATTAAATTTCAACTGGTTCTCTGCTAACCTATCGTGGAACACACAGTGCGTCCCGGCCGTAGTCAAACGGCTAAGCAGCTGGTCGTAGTGTTTCGCCACATCTGCATCTACACATCTACATTCACATAACTACTCTGCGACTCGCATCCGAATGTTTGGCGAAGGGTTGACAAAACCGCTATCACACTGTTTCTCTACTGTTCCACTCTCGAATAGCGCGTGGGAAACACAAACGCCTAACTCTGTCTGTGCGACCTCTGATTCCTCTCGTTTCATTACAATGGTCGTTATACCCCACGCAGGCGAGAGTCAGCAGAATAATTTAGTGTTAGGAGAAGAAATTTTTAAAATAAAATTTCGTGAAAAGATCTTGCCGCAGCAACTAATGCCTCTTTTTTAATGATTGCGACCATAACTCCCGTATCACCTCTGAGATACTCTCTCCCCCATATGACGTCCCATGGTCCAGATTAGGACAACTATAAATTATTAAATATTTTTTCACGATATTAAGCAATTATACTTGGCTTATGTAAAAGAAACTCTACGGAAAGTCAAGGAATAATGCGATTGAAAGAAAAACTTATCTGTAACGTATTATTATTATTATTATTTCTTTACTTTCTCAGACGTTAAGTCTGGTTAAAAATGGAAAGTGACGCGGACCTTGATCAAGCGTCACTTCCTTTTAACTGTACGGTATATGTTATATTGCATTTAGGAACTTTCGGGTAATTGAACATGTATCAATAATTACAGATTTCTGTAGTTGTATATATAAGTTTGGATGGATATTGTGTGGTATGACTCCTGTAGTTGATAGTATAATTGGTATAATGTCAACTTTATCCTGATGCCATATCTCCTTGACTTCCTCAGCCAGTTGGATGTATTTTTCAATTTTTTCTCCTGTTTTCTTCTGTATATTTGTTGTATTGGGTATGGATATTTCGATTAGTTGTGTTAATTTCTTCTTTTTATTGGTGAGTATGATGTCAGGTTTGTTATGTGGTGTTGCTTTATCTGTTATAATGGTTCTGTTCCAGTATAATTTGTATTCATCGTTCTCCAGTATATTTTGTGGTGCATACTTGTATGTGGGAACGTGTTGTTTTATAAGTTTATGTTGTAAGGCAAGTTGTTGATGTATTATTTTTGCTACGTTGTCATGTCTTCTGGGGTATTCTGTATTTGCTAGTATTGTACCTCCACCTGTGCTGTGATCTACTGTTTCTATTTGTTGTTTGCAAAGTCTGCATTTATCTGTTGTGGTATTGGGATCTTTAATAATATGCTTGCTGTAATATCTGGTGTTTATTGTTTGATCCTGTATCGCAATCATGAATCCTTCCGTCTCACTGTATATATTGCCTTTTCTTAGCCATGTGTCGGATGCGTCTTGATCGATGTGTGGCTGTGTTAGATGATACGGGTGCTTGCCATGTAGTGTTTTCTTTTTCCAATTTACTTTCTTCGTATCTGTTGATGTTATGTGATCTAAAGGGTTGTAGAAGTGGTTATGAAATTGCAGTGATGTAGCCGATGTACTTATATGAGTGACTGCTTTGTCGATTTTGCTAGTTTCTGCTCGTTCTATAAAGATTTTTCTTAAATTGTCTACCTGTCCATAATGTAGGTTTTTTATGTCGATAAATCCCCTTCCTCCTTCCCTTCTTCTTAATGTGAATCTTTCTGTTGCTGAATGTATGTAATGTATTCTATATTTGTGGCATTGTGATCGTGTAAGTGTATTGAGTGCTTCTAGGTCTGTGTTTCTCCATTTCACTACTCCAAATGAGTAGGTCAATATTGGTATAGCATAAGTATTTATAGCTTTTGTCTTGTTTCTTGCTGTCAATTCTGTTTTCAGTATTTTTGTTAGTCTTTGTCTATATTTTTCTTTTAGTTCTTCTTTAATATTTGTATTATCTATTCCTATTTTTTGTCTGTATCCTAGATATTTATAGGCATCTGTTTTTTCCATCGCTTCTATGGAGTCACTGTGGTTATCCAATATGTAATCTTCTTGTTTAGCGTGTTTTCCCTTGACTATGCTATTTTTCTTACATTTGTCTGTTCCAAAAGCCATATTTATATCATTGCTGAATATTTCTGTTATCTTTAGTAATTGGTTGAGTTGTCGATTTGTTGCTGCCAGTAGTTTTAGTTCATCCATGTATAGCAAATGTGTGATTTTGTGTGGGTATGTTCCAGTAATATTGTATCCATAATTTGTATTATTTAGCATGTTGGATAGTGGGTTCAGAGCAAGGCAGAACCAGAAAGGACTTAATGAGTCTCCTTGGTATATTCCACACTTAATCTGTGTTGGCTGTGATGTGATATTATCTGAATTTGTTTGGATATTAAGTGTGGTTTTCCAGTTTTTCATTACTATGTTTAGGAACTGTATCAATTTAGGATCTACTTTGTATATTTCCAATATTCGTAGTAACCATGAGTGGGGTACACTATCAAAAGCTTTTTGGTAATCAATGTATGCATAGTGCAGCGACCTTTGTTTAGTTTTAGCTTGATATGTCACCTCTGCATCTATTATCAGTTGCTCTTTGCATCCTCGTGCTCCTTTGCAACAGCCTTTTTGTTCTTCATTTATAATTTTGTTCTGTGTTGTATGTGTCATTAATTTCTGTTTAATGACTGAAGTTAATATTTTGTATATTGTTGGTAGGCATGTTATGGGGTGATATTTAGCTGGGTTTGCTGTGTCTGCTTGATCTTTAGGTTTCAGATAAGTTATTCCATGTGTATCAGGGAATGTGTATGGGTCTGCGATGTAACTGTTAAATAATTTAGTTAGATGTGAATGTGTTGAGGTGAACTTCTTTAGCCAGAAATTTGCTATTTTATCATTTCCGGGGGCGTTCCAATTGTGCATAGAATTAATTGCTCGGGTGACTTCATGTTGCAAAATTATCACTTCAGGCATTTTTGGTATCATCTTGTATGAGTCTGTTTCTGCTTGTATCCACCGTGCATGCCTGTTATGTTGTACCGGGTTTGACCATATGTTGCTCCAGAAGTGTTCCATGTGTGTTATCTATTGTTTGGTAAAATCTCTTTTGGTTTTTGTTGAATGTTTGGTTTTGTTTCCTTCTATTTTCACTTTTTTTGTACCTTCTAAGTCGTTTGGCCAATGCTTATAATTTCTGCTTCTTTTCATCTAATTGCTCTATTGCTTCTTGTTGTGAGATTTTACCTAACCTTTTTCGTTTTTTGTCTGATATTTCATTTCTTATAAATTGTGTTAGCTGTCCGATGCCTTTTCTCAGTTTTTCTATTCTGATCTGTAGCCTGTGTTGCCATGCTGGTTTTGTGGGTTTCTTCTGTGTGTTGGTTGGTTCTGATCTCTGCCCAGTGTGTATATTTAGTGTAGTGAGTGCTCCTACATAAACCAGTAGTTGTAACTCTTCCATAGTTGTATTTTCATTTATTTTGTTGTGTATGATTGTGTTGATAGTTGTTATCGTTGTTTCGACTTGTGGGTTATTTGGTGGTCTATGCAAGATTGGTCTAATGTCTGTATTTGTGTCTTTGTATTGTATATATGTCAGCTGAAATTTCTCTTCTATATCTAATATGTGCGTCACTTCGTGTTCTATTTGTGCTTGTTCTGGTGGCTGTCTTAAGATTCCGTTTTCCTCTGATTGTGTTATTGACGCGTTTTGTTCTTTGTTTGTTTGAGTCCATTACTGTATTTTCTTCTTCTTCTTTTCTGATTGCACATAATTTTGTTCCAGTATTTGTTGTACTTGTTGTTTGATGTTTTCTAATTCTGATTGGGGTATCCTGTTTTTTATTATTACACGGATCTGATCAGCTAGTCGTTGTTCTGTTAAAAATTTTAATTCCGGGTATCTGGTAATAAATGTTGTGTATACTTGTGATCTGTATCCAGTTGTGTTGGTTCCTAGGTTTGTTGCTTGGTAATAACAGAACATGAGGTGTCGATGAACTTCATCTGACCATCTCATCCTCTGTCTTTGTTTTCCTTGTAGGGTGGTTGCAGGAAGCATATCCTGCAAAACACCTCTATTTGGATTTAAATCATTTTCCAGTTGGCTAGCAGTGTCGTTACCATTGTGGGCGGGCATAGGGTTCAAGCGTCGTCCCCGACCATGACGACAGCGCTTGTCCGAGGTTTCTTTACTTCTGTCCTGAACCAACTAATCACACTAAAAGGGGGGTTAGCCCTATTAGTGGTTTGTTCTTTTCGTCGCCTTTTACGACTGGCAGAACATTATTATTATTATTTCCTTCACTTTCACAGACGTTAAGTCCGGTTAAAAATGGAGTGACGCGGACCTTGATCAGGTGTCACTTCCTTTTAACTGTACGGTATGTGTTATATTGCATTTAGGAACTTTCGGGTAATTGAACATGTATCAATAATTACGGATTTCTGTAGTTGTATATATATGTTTGGATGTAGCTGTATTGCG
The DNA here is from genome assembly GCF_021461395.2 of Schistocerca americana. NCBI lineage: Eukaryota > Metazoa > Arthropoda > Insecta > Orthoptera > Acrididae > Schistocerca > Schistocerca americana. The sequence goes on along the minus strand of NC_060128.1, from coordinate 199,971,452 downwards.
TTGATGTACTGGTGGATATTGTGTGGTATGACTCCTGTTGTTGATAGTATAATTGGTATGATGTCAACTTTATCCTGATGCCACATGTCTTTGACTTCCTCAGCCAGTTGGATGTATTTTTCAATTTTTTCTCCTGTTTTCTTTTGTATATTTGTTGTATTGGGTATGGATATTTCGATTAGTTGTGTTAATTTCTTCTTTTTATTGGTGAGTATGATGTCAGGTTTGTTATGTGGCGTTGTTTTATCTGTTGTAATGGTTCTGTTCCAGTATAATTTGTATTCATCATTCTCCAGTACATTTTGTGGTGTATACTTGTATGTAGGAACGTGTTGTTTTAAAAGTTTATGTTGTAAGGCAAGCTGTTGATGTATTATTTTTGCAACATTGTCATGTCTTCTGGGGTATTCTGTATTTGCTAGTATTGTACATCCGCTTGTGATGTGATCTACTGTTTCTATTTGTTGTTTACAAAGTCTGCATTTATCCGTTGTGGTATTGGGATCTTTAATAATATGCTTGCTGTAATACCTGGTGTTTATTGTTTGATCCTGTATTGCAATCATGAATCCTTCTGTCTCACTGTATATATTGCCTTTTCTTAGCCATGTGATGGATGCGTCTTGATCGATGTGTGGCTGTGTTAGATGATACGGGTGCTTGCCATGAAGTGTGTTCTTTTTCCAATTTACTTTCTTCGTATCTGTTGATGTTATGTGATCTAAAGGGTTGTAGAAGTGGTTATTAAATTGCAGTGGTGTAGCCGATGTATTTATATGAGTGATTGCCTTGTGTATTTTGCTAGTTTCTGCTCGTTCTATAAAGATTTTTCTTAAATTGTCTACCTGTCCATAACGTAGGTTTTTTTATGTCGATAAATCCCCTTCCTCCTTCCTTTCAGCTTAATGTGAATCTTTCTGTTGCTGAATGTATATGATGTATTCTATATTTGTGGCATTGTGATCCTGTAAGTGTATTGAGTGCTTCTAGGTCTGTGTTACTCCATTTCACTACTCCAAATGAGTAGGTCAATATTGGTATGGCATAAGTATTTATAGCTTTTGTCTTGTTTCTTGCTGTCAATTCTGTTTTCAGTATTTTTGTTAGTCTTTGTCTATATTTTTCTTTTAGTTCTTCTCTAATATTTGTATTATCTATTCCTATTTTTTGTCTGTATCCTAGATATTTATAGGCATCCGTTTTTTCCATCGCTTCTATGCAGTCGCTGTGGTTATCCAATATGTAATCTTCTTGTTTAGTGTGTTTTCCCTTGACTATGCTATTTTTCTTACATTTGTCTGTTCCAAAAGCCATACTTATATCATTGCTGAATCCTTCTGTTATCTTTAGTAATTGGTTGAGTTGTTGATTTGTTGCTGCCAGTAGTTTTAGATCATCCATGTATAGCAAATGTGTGATTTTGTGTGGGTATGTTCCAGTAATATTGTATCCATAATTTGTATTATTTAGCATGTTGGATAGTGGGTTCAGAGCAAGGCAGAACCAGAAAGGACTTAATGAGTCTCCTTGGTATATTCTACGCTTAATCTGTATTGGCTGTGATGTGATATTATTTGAATTTGTTTGGATATTAAGTGTGGTTTTCCAATTTTTATTACTATGTTTAGGAACTGTATCAATTTAGGATCTACTTTGTATATTTCCAATATTTGTAGTAACCATGAGTGGGGTACACTATCAAAAGCTTTTTGGTAATCAATGTATGCGTAGTGTAGCGACCTTTGTTTAGTTTTAGCTTGATATGTCACCTCTGCATCTATTATCAGTTGCTCTTTACATCCTCGTGCTCCTTTGCAACAGCCTTTTTGTTCTTCATTTACAATTTTGTTCCGTGTTGTATGTGTCATTAATTTCTGTTTAATGACTGAAGTTAATATTTTGTATATTGTTGGTAGGCATGTTATGGGGCGATATTTAGCTGGGTTTGCTGTGTCTGCTTGATCTTTAGGTTTCAGATAAGTTATTCCATGTGTAAGTGTATCAGGGAATGTGTATGGGTCTGCAATATAACTGTTAAATAATTTAGTTAGATGTGAATGTGTTGAGGTGAACTTCTTTAGCCAGAAATTTGCTATTTTATCATTTCCGGAGGCGTTCCAATTGTGCGTAGAATTAATTGCTCGGGTGACTTCATGTTGCAAAATTATCACTTCAGGCATTTTTGGTATCATCTTGTATGAGTCTGTTTCTGCTCGTATCCACCGTGCATGCCTGTTATGTTGTACCGGGTTTGACCATATGTTGCTCCAGAAGTGTTCCATGTCTGTTATGTTTGGTGGATTGTCTATTTTAATGTGTGTGTTATCTATTGTTTGGTAAAATCTCTTTTGGTTTTTGTTGAATGTTTGGTTTTGTTTCCTTCTATTTTCACTTTTTCTCAGTTTTTCTATTTTGATCTGTAGCCTGTGTTGCCATGCTGGTTTTGTGGGTTTCTTCTGTGTGTTGGTTGGTTCTGATCTCTGCCTAGTGTGTATATTTAGTGTAGTGAGTGCTCCTATATAAACAAGTAGTTGTAACTCTTCCATAGTTGTGTTTTCATTTATTTTGTCGTGTATGATTGTGTTGATAGTTTTTATTATTGTTTCGACTTGTTCGTTATTTGGTGGTCTATGCAAGAATGGTCTAATGTCTGTATTTGTGTCTTTGTATTGTATATATGTCAGCTGAAATTTTTCTTCTATATCTAACATCTGTGTCACTTCGTGTTCTATTTGTGCTTGTTCTGGTGGCTGTCTTAAGATTTGTTTTCCTCTGATTGTTTAATTGGTGCGTGTTGTTCTTTGTTTGTTTGCTCTGGGATGTTTGAGTCCATTACTGTATTTTCTTCTTCTTCTTTTCTGATTGCACATTATTATGTTCCAGTATTTGTTGTACTTGTTGTTTGATGTTTTCTAATTCTGACTGGGGTATCCTGTTATTTTTTATTATTACACGGATCTGCTCAGCTAGTCGTTGTTCTGTTAAAAATTTTAATTCTGGGTATTTGGTAATAAATGTTGTGTATACTTGTGATCTGTATCCAGTTGTGTTGGTTCCTAGGTTTGTTGCTTGGTAATAACAGAACATGAGGTGTGTGTTAACTTCATCTGACCATCTCATCCTCTGTCTTTGTTTTCCTTGTAGGGTGGTTGCAGGAAGCATATCCTGCAAAACACCTCTATTTGGATTTAAATCATTTTCCAGTTGGCTAGCAGTGTCGTTACCATTGTGGGCGGGCATAGGGTTCAAGCGTCGTCCCCGACCATGACAGCGCTTGTCCGAGGCTTCTTTACTTCTGTCCTGAACCAACTAATCACACTAAAAGGAGGGTTAGCCCTATTAGTGGTTTGTTATTTTCGTCGCCTTTTACGACTGGCAGAACATACCGGAGGCCTATTCTTTTCCCGGGCCTCCACGGGGGATTATTATTATTATTATTATTATTATTATTATTATTATTATCATCATTGTGTGTGTTCTTTTTGGTATCAGCGTGAAACAAAAAGCGCCAGACTCTCGTTTGCTTTGTCTAGTTCGGATAGCACGCCTTGGTGCGCAATCTGCTTAATAAGGTGCGTACATGTTTTACTATTTGAGCAATAACTCGAATATACGTCTAAAGTATTGCTGTTGTTAATTTTCACTGTAACCTGCACCACATATCCGGTTTGCCTGTCCCATTATTTTTAAAAGAATTTCAGACGGCGCACCCGTTTCGTGATAATAAAGAACGAGTTGCCCTTCTTTGAACTTTTTCGATGTCCTCTGTCAGTGGGATCTAACGCGCATCGCACATCGCAGAGCAGTACTCCACAAAAGGGCGGACAAACGTAAGGTAGAGACAGTCTCTTCAGTAGACCTGTTGCATTTTTCTCTCTAGAAATCGGAGCCTTTGGTTTGCTTTTCCCAAAACATTGCCTGTTTGCTGGTTCCATTATTTGGAGTTGCAACAGGTAGATATTTACTTGAATCGACAAGCTTTAAAATTGTACAAGAATGTAACAAAAAGACAGATTGCTACTTACCGTAAAGGTTACACGTTAGGTTGCAGACAGGCACAACTAAAAGACATCACACATTTGCGTTTGGTCACAGACTACATGATGAAAGGAAAAAAACACACACACACACACAAACCTCACGCAACATGACGGCCAACTTTGGCAGCTTGGACCTTTGAAATTGTTTTACTTGTCGTGTACCTGAAGTTTAAGTCAATTTAATTTTAGTACTAATGTGGAAGACCTCACGCTTTGTATTGTCCGGGCTCAGTTTGCTCTTTTCGTACCATACTGATGTGTTGCGCAAATCATTTTGTTATTCGTATTGATCTTGTGATGAATTTGCTAGAAGGTAAAAGACATAGTCTAGAGCTATTCACACTGTCCCCGAAATCATTAGTAGAGAGCAGAGTAGCAGAGGGCTTGCAACATTTGCTTGGCTAAGTTAACTGCTTCAATAAGAAACAAGAAAGCCTTAAGGTAAACGGATCCTGGCTTCCCGTGCTGCAGGTAGCAAGAGGAAACCGCACCGGAAATGACCACGCAGAAGCCCTCGGACGTTGGCGCGCCAGGTACATACATTATAGTCTGCGGCCGCGAGTTCGGCTCCAGTCCACCTCCAGCAGTGGAGGGTGAAGCTTTGCAATGCCAGCCACTCGCGCTGGCGAGACGTCAGAAAAATTATCAGTCGAAAGCCGGCCGAAGAACCCGAGACAGAAGCCAAGAGGCAGTTTGCCAAAGAATATCGTTCCTCACCAAGCGTTGCGACGGACGCGATGAAAACACCAACAAATTTTTCTCAAAACAGTGAATTCCCATTATTTCATTTTTTTGAATTCGTGGTTTTACTGAACATATTTTGTTTCAGTCCACACAAATTCAAAGAAAGGTTCGACTGGATGGATGCCTTCTCGACCAACTGACTGACTCACTGAGTGACAGATAAGACGCAGCCTAAAGCACTCGAGATACGGACACGGTGTACAATGAATACTTTCCGTTGAACCAGCTGTGCGAAAGGACATTCTAAGCTGTGCTGCGAAAATGTGCGGTTTTCTTTTCCATTTCGCGGTCATTTTTAACAGAAAACGGGGAAGTTGTGTTTATAACGTTCGGCGTGTCGAGGCGAGCCTAGCGGCCGCCCGGAACTGCTACGAGGTGAGGTGAGTCTGAAGGCTGGAGGGCTGAGGAGCGGTGCCCGCCCGGAGAGCTGGCTGGACGCCCGCGGCCAGCCAGGTACGTGCAGCGGGGCAGAACGAGCGGGCCGCTGGAGGCGGCTAAACCTCCCACACAGGGCTGGCTGGCCACCTGATGCTCGCACTGCCTCTGTGCTGAGTATGCTCCAGGAAGTGGCACAGTGTCGGATAAATATAGCCAAGTTACGGCTGTTTGAGAGTCTACAATAACTCATATCAAATAGTAATGCAAATCTGTTTACGTCTGCCATCCCAGAAAAATGAGGCACATCCAGTGACACAGCAATATTTCAGCATCTCTAAAACAACAAAAGTTTTTAATTTGCAGAGACTAAATACATTCACCATCAACCGCTGAATCAACAACTTTTAATCGCTTCATGCGATTTCAACATACAATATCTTTGATGACGTCATTGCACTGCAGCTATCGTTCCTGAAAGCTAAGTATATGTATCTATTTTATTTATTGAGTTACGACGTCTATTATATGTTTTTCGTAGTGCAAATGTTGGCCAGAACATCGTATTCTTCACATTTACACAGCTAATGAATAGAGCACGATACCTGATATTTTGTCTTCATTTAATGCATAGTTTATTATTTTCCCAGTGACTTTATTTAAACGTTGTTTTCAAGTGCTATTAGAAGACTGTGACAGTTGAGAAGTGGTCAGTGGCAGGTTTTGGTGGTCACCACATCTCAAAAGAGAACCGAAGGACGCCTCTATGAAGACGGGATAAATAATTGCTTAAATAACATTTAGGGATGGTCTGCAGTCATTCAACGACAGCGCACTTGCGCAAGAATAAGGATTTATTTATTTATGAACCAACTATTACTTATATTTGTAAACGATCTGTATGCAAGCGAATGCGTATAACATTTCTTTAATTTAAATATTGTTGTAATATATTAGTTTGCTCTGGCAAGTGGTCATGTTGAATCAGATGGTGTCTGTGGAGGTAGAGATCGGCGTATTCTCAGTGGAGATGGCGGTCAGCCAGTGAGAGTTGGACTGTGGCGGAACACGGCTGGAGTCGAGTGGAGGCTTGCAGCTGCTCTGGACACCTTTAGGCGAGACCTCGAAGAAGTCACACCTGTCTGGAGTGATGTGCGCGATTCCGCTGTGTAGGTGGTTGTTGCTGAACGACTCTTGACTTCTGAAGGGACCCTGGATTTCGAGAGGTCTGAATGTGATCCAGAGTACGGCTCCGGGTTTTGCCGCTCGATTTACGGAACTAAGGACAGAGTACGGGTTACTATTCTTCGCCTCGGGTGTGTTATTTTGTGAATCATCGTGTTGAACTGTGAACTGTTTTCAGCCGGTGAATATTTCGTGCGTTGTGTTTGCGAAATGGACTTAGTTTCCGCGTATGTTTGATGATTATTTAGTCTGGGGAAATTGCTACCATGCTGGTAACGCTCTCAAAGTAACTTCACTGCGTTTGATAGGGGTATTTTCTGTGTGTATTTTAAGTGAATATCGTAGGATCACTTCCCGTGAATAAACATTATTCAACATTTCTTCGTCGTCTACAGAAGTTATACACTTCAGGATAGAACCCTTCTATTAAATTATTCATTTAACTTCATTTTGTATTTCTGTGTAGTTTATTAAGTCGTAATCCTAGCCAATGCACGGACTGCAGGACCACAGCTACAGGTTGGTATTTGCACCGAATCAGCTGTGGGGCACGGAAGCAGACTGTGACTACATCGAGCTATTCTTTTCAGAGATGTGGGTAGCCCAAGTACCTAAACTGCGAGCATCCGCAGGTAAAGACTGCGGGCTTTCAAACATAAACGAAATGAGGTGTTGTGACGGCCCCCACCTTCGTACCCTCCCACTCAGAGCTGCAATATTAAAAGTTTTGGCTCGTTTCGTTGTCTAGGGGCTGGGATACGTAGTTGCCGCATTAGAGGCCAAATACTGCTGAGTCTACGGTATACGATAAGAATACACACATGAATCGCAAGGTTGAAGGTTTCTGTCACTCGGCAATTGCGAATTATGAAAGTAACATATAAATTTATAAATGAAAGGTCGCAATTAAATAAAATCTGCAGGTACTATCTTAACGACCTTAAATGATGAGTACGATAGTAGGAGTCCTTTTGAGAATGCGGTACATTTCTGCAAAACACTTACTGGTGTCGATGATCCAGCAATTAAATAAAATGTAATTTAAATAACAGGGAAACAATAGATTCCTAACATGAAACTTCCTGGCAGATTAAACCTGTGTGCCCGACCGAGACTCGAACTCGGGACCTTTGCCTTTCGCGGGCAAGTGCTCTACCAACTGAGCTACCGAAGCACGACTCACGCCCGGTACTCACAGCTTTACTTCTGCCAGTACCTCGTCTCCTCATTCTGGAATAGATTCCTACTTTACGTAATTAGTTATGAACAACAACATAGCTCGCAAGATGTTCACTTCTGAACGCCTACTGCGTCTTCACTGCAGAAGCCACGGAAATCACATAAGAGCACAGGTCGGCACTCTGAAATATTCCTATCCTACGCGACCACATGCACACTGCTCCACGGACCAAGCCTCTCCGCCGACTGACTGTCCGTCGCACCGCACTGTCCCGAACTCTCCCCCGTCCTCTCCCGAACTCCCGAACTCTCCCCCCACTTCCGTGCAGTCTCCCCACTCATGAGCGCTGTGACTGGCTAGGGTGCTCGCGCCATGTCTTCAAGCTAACACACCCACATAAACATAAGGAAACATTCTAAATACTGGATTTACATTTAAATAACTTGAAATTAAATAAATATTCCTATGTCTGGGCCACAAACACGCTCTACCACACATTATTAAATACATAAACAAATTAAATAAACGTATATCAAAGCAATAGCAACGAAAGGTAGGCCAATAGCCTAATATCTTTGTGCTTTCTAAAACAGTAAATATTTAACCAATTTCTTCATGAATAGTATATATCGAATGTAAACAAAGACATAGATGAATAAATATATTTTTAAGCATGCTGCTACCGTTTTTTGTGTAATTGTGGAGTACTTATGGCCTGACGTGATCGATAGTAATCTGTCACTTTGACCTCCAATAACTCATGTACTATTCAAGTTAGATGCCTGTAAGCCGGCCGAAGTGGCCATGCGGTTAAAGGCGCTGCAGTCTGGAACTGCAAGACCGCTACGGTCGCAGGTTCGAATCCTGCCTCGGGCATGGATGTTTGTGATGTCCTTAGGTTAGTTAGGTTTAACTAGTTCTAAGTTCTAGGGGACTAATGACCTCAGCAGTTGAGTCCCATAGTGCTCAGAGCCATTTGATGCCTGTAATGTATACCAATTTAGGTTTACACTAATAGCTCTCCAAAGACACATCGATCGACGAAATCGGATCAGCCGCTTATATTTTGGAAATCCGTTGCTCGGTGTTACTTGTATAATTTACAGTCAGATACTAAACTTTAAACTATTAAAGATATTGAAAATCTGATTATATCATCAGAATTGGCATGCAAATAATCGTAAAGTACATGTTTGTTTTTGAGTTATCATGATTCATCTGGCTATTATTAATTTCTATATGAATTGTGAAATGTCTGCCATGATGGTTTCACAAAGTCCGCCATCTTTGGCACTCCTGGTGTGTTCTCCCTCACCGACACAGCGTCCCCACGGAACTCCCTGCCACGCGGCAGGACCCCTCTCGCTTTGGCCAACTCCGAACTTGGAATATTTCCAGGGCGCCACAACTCGGCCGTTACCTCACAAGACGCAGCTGGTTTGCTGTTTGGAAGGGCAGTGGCCAGCAGAAATCATCAGGTACAGTCACATGGCTAACTTTATAGTCTTGCCTGTTCGTAGATTAAAGCCACGTGAAATACTGACATCAAAGCTATTATCCTCACAGATCGACCAGCCGGAGACGATTTCAGCTGGTTTACCCACTCATTTGACTTCTATTCCCAATGAAGGTTCGGTCAGAGAGAGGGGCAGAGGAGATGGGCAGAGGAGATGGGCAGAGAGAGGGGGAGAACATCAGTATATAGAAGGGGAAGGAGGATACTAACAGAGAGATGAGAGGAGGAGATGGATAGAGAGTGTGGAGTGGGAGAAGACGATGGACAGAGGTAGAGGGGAAGAGGGGACGGGGGGGGGGGGGCAGGAGGAGTTTGGGACAGACATCCAGTCCCCGTACATACTCAGCACTGCTACTCCAGGATACAGAGCAAGCAATCCTCAGGGAGAATCTCTTCGCTGTACCGCTGTTCGTAGATTAAAGCCACGTGAAATACTGACATCAAAGCTATTATCCTCACAGATCGACCAGCTGGAGACGATTTCAGCTGGTTTACCCACTCATTTGACTTCTATTCCCAATGAAGGTTCGGTCAGAGAGAGGGGCAGAGGAGATGGGCAGAGGAGATGGGCAGAGAGAGGGGGAGAACATCAGTATATAGAAGGGGAAGGAGGATACTAACAGAGAGATGAGAGGAGGAGATGGATAGAGAGTGTGGAGTGGGAGAAGACGATGGACAGAGGTAGAGGGGAAGAGGGGACGGGGGGGGGGGGGGGCAGGAGGAGTTTGGGACAGACATCCAGTTCCCGTACATACTCAGCACTGCTACTCCAGGATACAGAGCAAGCAATCCTCAGGGAGAATCTCTTCGCTGTACCGTGGTGGCGGCGGGTAGCTGAGATTGGAACGCGCAGCCCCGATCCCTGGCGCTAGTGTTGGCAACACACCCTGTCTGCAGTACGTACACCTCGGCGAGGCGTGTTGCGACTCCCCACGCCTAACAGTTCAGTCCATCCCACTCAGTAGACTTCTTCCCGCCCGTACCTTTCACTCTGTGCTGGTAGACGCTGGCTCAGCTGAAGCCGGCTGAACACCTGCCCGGCACAGGCCGCCCACCTCGCGCTCGAAAGCAGCGCTCTGTAAGTCCGTACCAGAGGTTCAGGATTCTGAAGAACTTGCTTGCAAACTGTGAACAACAGCGACAGCACTCAACACTCAAATTATCATAAAAATTACAACAAATTAAAAAGTCAAGAGCGGTGAAGTGTTTCCAAAAGCCGCAGAGCAATATGAAGGTGCTCTATTCGCAAATACCGGTTTGCCGTCAGTGCAGACCCATCTTCAGGCTTCTGTAAAGTTTGGAAGGTAGGAGACGAGGTACTGGCAGAAGTAAAGCTGTGAGGACCGGGCGTGAGTCGTGCTTCGGTAGCTCAGTTGGTAGAGCACTTGCCCACGAAAGGCAAAGGCCCCGAGTTCGAGTCTCGGTCGGGCACACAGTTTTAATCCGCCAGGAAGTTTCATCTTCAGGGTTATTTGTCAAGAATAAAAATCACTGTAGCAAATTTATGAAATGGTATTAACACAAAATCGTAGTGTTGGCATTCACCAGAAAACAACGACAAGTACTCGCAGCGGTTATGTTTCCATAATGTAGGTGTGGACAATCACGGAGTCCCAGCTTTGGCAGAGTTATCCACGTTAACAGGCAAACCATATAATAAAATTTTCAAAATGTACAAATCGTGACTGCTGAATGAGCCAAGCCTGCAAAAAAGCAAGGGAAAAACCAATAATGAACAAGACACTACTGTGAACGGGGATAAAATACTTAAAAATCAGCTAGTGTCTAGGGAAAGTACTATAGGCACACGGGAAATATCATCGAAAAAAGACCTCTAATATAGAACCGAAAATGTCGAGAATGGAAGAAATCAAGAAAATGGCTTACCAAATAACACTCTGTACGACTCTATAAGATCTGGTACACACCACCTGTACGAAACCAGTGCAAATGAAACTTAAAATGCCGTGTGGTGGGCGTACTTGCCCGTATTGCTAACAGGCCGAGGTAGCGTAAGCAGCCTGTGGGGGCCAGCAGTACAGTGGAAGGCGCAAGGCCGACGTGCCGAAGAGGGGGGCGGGGGGTGGGGGGGGGAACCACACACATACGAACAGCTACAAGGAGGAAATCAGTAAAGCAACCCAAGCCTGGGAGCCATATTACATAACTTTAAAGAAATCCCTAGTTTATTGTCATATAAAGCAGAAGATAAAACGTAATATGCGTTACATTCGTACCTCAGTATCACAAATTAGCAAAGGAGTAGTTTCTGAGCGTTATACACTATCTAAATCAACTTGAAAATCATCATAATAGCTCCCGGCGAGAACTCAGTCAAAATTCGATATGATATTGTAGCGTTTCAGTTCAGTTTGATTATTCAAAGTTGCATCTGGGGCTCTCTTTAATGCCTTTGTTATATGTATTTCTTCCAAAACATTTAAAACATTTGCTTTTGTCTTGTTAAATATAATACGCAAGTTCTTTTCAATGTTTTAGATGAGGTGAGGTAGGTGATACGGGGAAGCTTATGTGTTGTCTAATGCGTATATTACAATTGCGCCCAGTCTGACCTAAAAATTTCTAGGAGTACCCACTGCAGGCAATCTCATAAACGCCAGGGTCCTTTTAGTTATGTCTGTAACTACTACCAACATTTCTTGGAATAAACAACACAAGACAGACATTTGTCTTTTTTAACTTTCTGCCAACATATTCCGATACACGATCGAAAAACGGTAGTGTGTGGTGACTTGACCTGACACTGATGGAAGTAGCGTTGTCACCGAACCAATGGACAGAAGGTTGTTTGCTTGATGATCTTTTAAATCTCAGCTAATTAGGGTTCATTGCCTCCAAAATCCTGTCGAGTCCGTATTTAATGTGAACAAAGGCTGACGCAAGTTAAAGAGTTTCACTACAAGCTCTCGACACCAAAACAATCAGAAGTTCACCACTGCGACGCGAGTGACTTTAACGCTGTCTGCAGCCACTGGCCCACAGCTGTCGGCGAGTTGCTACGTAAAGTCATGCAGTGGGTGGGCTTCCTAGAAACAGCTACTCGCCGTACTGCCTCGCGATGTTCACGAAACACGCGATGCGGAGTTCGTAGTACGATAAGAAAGTTCACACGCAGGTAACTTGCAAACTAATCGACCGAAACATTGCATACTTCACTGAAATGTACGAAAATGTAGTCGCTTTATAATTACGAAACGAGAACCGACAAACTGCAACATTTCCTCCATATTAGCACATGTATGTTTAGCGCGGTTCAGCATTGATCTGCATTGTACGATGGTTTCCGTAGTCTCGCAGGTACGCAGAACCGTCTCATGAAGCACTTCTAAAAACGTGGAACATTCTTAATCGCTAATCGCTGATGAGCCAGGCAGCCGATCACTTCATCTCGAGCACTCCTATTCTCGCGCTAGTTCCTAAGTCAGCCAGTGGAGTCACAGAAAGACTTTATAAAGGAAATTGTGTATTTACGAGGCCAAATTTAATTTTAATAAAACAAAATACGAATTATCCCCAGAAATGAATTACTAATAATCTATCATGTCATCCGGGTGCTTTTATACAAAAGCACGCACACTAGGAGATGCGTCATGCTACTCACGACTGCGCGATAACTTCGCCCAGGCATTCATTGACATATTTTTGATAAAATAAAACTTCCGAAATGGAGTCAAGGTTACAAAGAAACTGAGAGTGCGAGCCCAGTTGCCAGTAATAGGTGGCAGTCAGTCACTCCTCCTGGCCTGGACGCATCCACTGATTCGGTTGGGAGGGGCGTCGCAGAGCCCTCGCACCCGCTCCTGGGGCGAGCTGGCCCACACTTTCAGCTGCTGTGAAACTCTTACTCTGCATCCTGGCTACCGGCAACGGGGGAGGGGGGAGGGGGAGGGGTTGGCGTCCCCTGCTGGTACCACTCGCTTCGCGTCGCAGACACATCTGGGCACAGGCGACGCGAGTGCCTCGACATCCCGCCCACAGTTCATGGGGACAGGTGCGACGCGCCGGCCACCGTTGTGCTGTTGAAACACGGCCCCCCGACACACTGTCACACGAGAGGCAGCAAGTGAGGACGCAGGACGTGCGTGACGTGCCCGTTATGACGTCATAGTGGCTCCCCACACCGTGACCTAGCACCGCTGTGGCTCCCCGCATCATTGGAACATTGAGGTCGCCGCCATTCTCGAATCCAAGTAATGTTGCGAGCATTAGGTGAGGACTTTAGTGCACTACGGTATAAGGACGTGGACAGTGAGGCACACGGAAGTTCGCGTGGGTCCGCTGAGCGCGCGGGAATAGCTGAAGCAGTTACCGCGATCGCTCGCTATAAGGGGGGCGAAATCCGGATTCTAGTCCCGGTGGAGCCCATAGTTTCATGTGTCACTACTGGGTAGGAGATCAATACCCAGTGCAGCCAGTGTCAGGAAATTCACGGCCAACGAATTAATTTGGAAGTATTTTGCACAGATGTCGATCATCGACATTGTCCGTTATGCAGGTAAGCTTTTAATTTCTTCTATTATTGGTTTGGAGCACAACTTCGGAACGTTCTTCCATAGGTTTAATATGGACTCTTATTCTAGAGGACGACGGTTCAGTCTCATGTCCGGCCATCCTGATTTAGGTTTTCCGTGATTTCCCTAAATCGCTCCAGGCAAATGCCGGGATGGTGCCTTTGAAAGAGCACCGCCGACTTCCCTCCCCGTCCTTCCCTAATCCGACGAGACCGATGACCTCGCAGTTTGGTCTCTTCCCCAAAAACAACAACAGAAGTTTAATAAACACAACACACACATACAACGCAGACTTCAGTCAATTATATACTCTCCCTCACTATTTATAACAGTCTGCCAAAGCTGGGGTAACTTTCCGATTCCGCAACTGTAGAAATCAAGTAGATTTGAGGTGAAAAACTGGTCTAGCCTTGCTCAGAGCGCATTTTCATCCGGAAAGGCAGTTCCTTGAAGGGTGATGGATAGAGAGCGGGAAAGGTGAATAAGGTGGGTGCGGAGAGACTTCCCGACCCAACTCCTATATAGCGCTGTCCGCCAGTCTGACAGAATGCGGGCGGGCGGCCATTCCTCGCAGTCCTGACCATTGTCCTTAGACTCCGTTGTTGACAAATGTTTCCACTGATGGTTACACCTCAGGGAAGCAATTCGTAGCACACCACACCGTCGCACCAGGTGTATAACTTTATACTTTGTGTATGCGCGCAGGTGTTTGTACGGGGAGTTGCTGCTCTGTTTGGGCTCAACCATTCCTGTATTTTCCTTTATATCAGCATAAAGAGGCGGTTTCTCGTCGCGAGTGAACGTACCAGGATAGCAGTGGTCGGTGTCGTTCACGAACCAACTGATGACGAGCAAGCAGAGATGCACGTGTAACCACCACCAGCTGATTTTTGTGATTTCGGCTTAGAGCGTGCGGTACCCATACGCCCCATTTTCGAACCTTCCCCACTGCATGGAAACGTCCAATGACCGTGGAATGATCGTACTTCACCGCATCTGCCAGTTCTCGAGTACACTGACAAACGGCGTGAACTTATGGGGCCGGCCGCGGTGGCCGTGCGGTTCTAGGCGCTCCAGTCCGGAGCCGCGCTGCTGCTACGGTCGCAGGTTAGAATCCTGCCTCGGGCATGGATGTGTGTGATGTCCTTAGGTTAGTTAGGTTTAAGCAGTTCTAAGTTGTAGGGGACTGATGACCACAGCAGTTGAGTCCCATAGTGCTCAGAGCCATTTGAACCATTTTTTTGAACTTATGGGCCAAAGCAATATTATTATTATACTAGCTATCCACGGCGAACTTCTTCCCGCCTCTGAAAATCTTTGTATGTTATATCTGACCCGGCAAACGTTGTTTTGCCATATAAATTATCTCTAGTCTATAAGAATAATGTATGCGTGTAACACAAGAGCCGTTGTTGGCGGGAGCTCGTGACACAAACAATAATAATGGCCGAAAAGTGTGTAGGGAGTGAGGAAAAGCTTAGGGGTAACTCCGGCAGTATCGACCACTATTAGTTCTGGCGTTTCTACGGTAGATCGCGCGGATTTAACAATTGCAGCCGATACACGGCTCGTCCACGAGCATACAGACATAGCGGCAATTTCGTGTCGAAACGTGTTCGCCAGCATTATGAATAAGGCCAAGCTCACACGCTTCGATTTTTATCATAAGTAAAAATATTGTACGATTAAATTCTTTTAGAGGAACAAAGGAGAGCATAGGAACTTCTTTGCTCCACTAAAAGAATTTGATAGTACAATATTTTTAAGTACGATAAAAACCGATGCGTGTGCGCTAGGACTAAATGTCGGTTTGGCGAATGACGAGTGCTACCTAGCTAAACTTCTCGGTCTAGTTACGTCGATTCAAAGAGGGATATTCGAGTCGTTTCTTTTGGTACGTTTTCTTCAATTACCTATCTATCGAATAGCGAAGGACTGTCACCGGTAGACACCTGGCGGAGATAACTGATCAAGTGATAATTGATCAGCTATCGACCGGGGTTGAAAATTAGTAAATTACTAAAATCGCTATTAAAAAATAAGGGGTTGGTGGTAGAAGGGTGAAAATTTAGGCTTGTATTTTTTAATGCCACATCATAAAAAAATAAAAAGTTCTTTCCAAAAAATAAGAAAAACAATTTTTGGGTGGACCACCCTTATCAGTTAAGGGTATGAAAAACAGGTTACGACCGATTCCCAGACGTACCGAATATACATGTCAAATTTCATCAGAATCGATAGAGCCGTTTCGGAGGAGTATGGCGACTAACACTGTGACACGAGAATTTTATACATAAGCATTTTGTACTAGTATGGCTTTTCGGGTGCAATAAAAGTATTATTAAGTTTTTACGATCAATTCACCAGAAAAGACAAGTAAAGCAGTTACAATATTCAACAGGCATTAATACATGTTGAAACACAGCCCATATTAAACACACATTAAAACTGTATGGAGTAACAACACACAAGGTTTGTAGCCGTAAGATAACTTACTTCATACAGTGGCTATCATATAGCCAACCACTTCTACGTCACAAATTTATTCAAACCTTTACCTTGGTTCCGACAGATACGAACCTGTCTTCTTCAGAAGAAGTAATAACAGCTCGGAGTTTTCTGTTTCTGTGTATGATATACGTAGCTTTAGATTTTACATGGATCATGTTTATCGTTAAATAAGCCTTATGGCTGTGCCATAGCATTTTTATGCATCATTTTCATGCAAAATGTAAAACGTGCTATTACTTCTTCTGAGGAAGACGAGTTTATATCTATCGAAACATACGTAGACACTTGGATAAACTTCCGACGTGCAACTGGTTCGCTGAATGAGTCCCATTGTATCCATAATTCTACAGTTGCTTACTGTCGTCATGTTCAAGAGTTCATAAATTACTGTCAAAATAAATTGTTTTACGACGTGAATTTAATGGCGCCTGCAATATTTTACGCCTTGTTCTCACTGTAACGAGAAATAATCTCCTGTGGGTACCGGAGACGTAATTAATACAACTGCCGCATCGCAGCTTCGTATTTCCTACGTTAGGAGACGAGATACTGGCAGAAGTAAAGCTGTGAGGGCGGGGCGTGAGTCGTGCTTGGGTAGCGCAGATGGCAGAGCACTTGCCCGCGAAAGGCAAAGGTCCCGAGTTCGAGTCCCGGTCCGGCACACAGTTTTAATCTGCCAGGAAGTTTCATAACAGCGCACACACCGCTGCAGAGTGAAAATCTCATTCTGTAAATATCCCTTTAGTGCCTTCACCGAAGGAGTTTCGACGTGTTCCACATCGCCTATCAGTCGCCATTCTTCATGCCGGCAGGTATAAAATTCTTCATATGGGAGCTTTGATACCGACATGTTGTCTATTAGAAACGGCTGATACAGACTGCACGCACATCCAAAATTTTCCCTGTTCTCGCTCAGCTGCGGCCGCTTTCACTTTTCGAAATAGACAGCTTGCGGTCAGTTTGGGAATCCAGTCAACTGCGCGCGGAGGGGAACACAGGCTGAGTGAGCACTACAGCACTCCCCTTCAAATTTTCAACGACTTGAGATACCATTTTAATGTAGGTGGTCGTCCGAATTTCAAAGGTAGCGTCCACAGAATGCTTTGGATGGGGATGCGGGGTCTGGACACAGGGCCGAAAGCCCTGTGAAACGCCCCAGAAGCACTGGCTGTTCTTTGTAACAGAGGAAGCCTAAATTTCGCGCGTAAACCCACATTCTGAGTCTATTAAATTCGTTGCAAACAATCAGCAAAACACTTTCACATTTAAGGCTTATTAAATTTGCAATAAATATACCCCAAATTCGTCAGCAGGGGGAAAGCCAAACCAGACACCTAGAGCAACTATTTACCTACACCTGTGTTTGTTTACAGTCGGAAGACAGCCCTGACGGCTCAGTTCCCCTCCACTAGGTTTGCGTCAAGCGACGCCTACCCGCGTCCTTCTACCGGTGGAAACGCTCACACTCGAGTAACTGATCTATGTACAGCTACTTCGAAATCAGACAATGACGACGGTTGAAACTTAATGTTCGTATCGTCTCAAGAATTTACAATTTCAGTTAATAATTTTTCGTACGTGACTGCTGTTTTGTTAGGCAACAAATAAAATAACTACACACGGTCGGGATCGCTTTTACGTTAAGCAGTTTAACAATAGACGACTCTATGTACTGAATAAAGTTATAATATTATAAAGATCGTTGTTCTGCCTGGAACAGTGTTCCAAAAAATTTTAAACGAATAATATACTAAGAGTATGTATTGACCAGTGTTTGAAATGTCAGTTGAAAATAACTGATAAAAAAAATTGTAGCAGCAGTCTAAAGTACCGTCAACAACAATTCTATCATTATCACAAAGCGGTCCTAAATTACTTTCAGTTGAACGGAACACGATTTTAGAGTCGATGATGAAAAGCGTTTTCTTCTTTTTTCACAGTTTAGTCATTTCCTGCAAAAGACCATGAACGTCGTTTAACGTTTTTGGTAACGGCAGCCAGACTTTCTGACCGGACAAACATTTTTTACTGTTGCTAACACCTTGACTAGAAGTATGGAGTCCATTGGAGGCAACTTGTTTAAGAATTAATTTGACACTTGTCTCGCATTATTCAGTAGTAGCCTTCCGCTTTGCCCTATTGTAAGTTATATGTCTATTAAAGTTATCGAAGGCTGAACGGTCACGACTGACGTCATTAGTAAATAGAATACGGATTGAAGAATCGTTTAAGTAAATATGTGACTTACGTGTTTTCACTGTGCACCTGCTCGGTATTCCACGTTGTGTTACTCTGTCTTTCTGGAATTTATTTCTTCCAACAGCGATCAGTTTGTGGCCTCTTTCACCTATCAGATGCTCCACGTTACAATTCACTTCTGACTCACTAGTCGCGTACGGATAGCAGCAGTAGCAGCTGGAACATACGGCACAGCACGGCACTCTGAGAAAGTGACTGACGACAACAGTGCTACCAACAGTCCGACGCCGACGTTAGGCCCTCACGCGCAGGCGAGCTGGCTGTTGAGCTAATTTTGAACCAGCTTTCGTGCAGTTGGGCGAAGAGTAATTTTCGCGAGCAATCGGAATCCACTCGTAAGGAACTGTCTCGTTTGCCAGCTGGTCAACCCTCCGCTGTGACTCTCAACCCAGACCGATTGCCTCGTCCGCCTACAGGTTTCTTCGTTCTGTCGAATTCTGCGCTACAGTATTTTCACAGCGCAGTGCTCGTGTGTCCTGGACCAGCCCCGACCTTTCACTGCTCTCACTGCAGCCATCGGCTCCGTTAACAGCAGCACTTTTGTTTGCTGGGACTCATCTAACAAGCTAGAGTTTTCTACCACTGAGATGCTTTCGTCTGTAAGTGCAGAAGACGAGGTGCCACGTGTCGGGGATTACCTCAAGTTGACTCGACTGTGGGAGTGTCGCATTAGTAAAGAATGAAGGCATTAAAACAGCTTGCATGCTGCGGCATTTTCCTAAGCGGTATGTGTACAAGCTATCTGCAGTATGTATTGCGTACAAAGTTAGTAGAAAAGAAGCAATAAATTTAAATGCCATGCACAATGCGGCAGTTTTCCGTGTTTATGACGTCATACCTCATGGACTCCTACCCTAACTGCATTTCTTGCCTGACAGTGAGTGTTGTGTGTACAGAGTTTGGTTCAAAGCGATCCAGTGGCTTACGAGGAAATGTGGAACATACATACACTCTCGTACACACACATACATTCGTACGTATATTTTTGCAGTATTTACGGATTCTCGAGCATTCCGAACCTGTTTCGGTAGTGAATCCAGTGGATACCAAGGAGGACTTCGTACATTACTGCGATCTTTCATTTCCGATCCGCGTCTGTAAATTGGAAAATAGTCTGGTCACTTAATTTCCAGGGTTAACTAATGATTGAACTCCTGGGAAAGAGAACACAGTACGTCAGTCTCGGCGGAGAGGAGTCTTCACACGTGAAAGTAACTTCCGAGCTCCCTCAGTGGTTTTTTTTTTTAGGACCATTACGTTTCACATTATACGTAGATAGCACAGTGCACAGTGGATGGCGTCGGGAAACTCCATGAGGCTTTTCGCGGATGATGCTGTTGTGTACAGAGGAGTTGCGACACCAAATAATTGTAGCGAAATGGAGGAATTTTTAGACAACATAGTTGTATGGAGATAAAAAGCGATTAATTTACTTATAATCAATTATTCAAACTGACAGTCACAATCGCATTATTTATTTTGCCGCCAACCGGCTTCAACCCGCGATGGGGTCATCCTCAGGGCAGTTTACACCATTTGGTCGCTCGCTGGAGTCGTCACCCTGCCTGTGCACGGTTGGTACTATGCATAGTGTGAATTGCCCTGAAGATGACCCCATCGCGGGTTGAAGCCGGTTGGCGGCAAAATAAATAATGCGATTGTGACTGTCATTTTGAGTAATTGAAATGGACAAAGGCCTACAGACGATCGGCGCTTCATGCAGGAGATGGCAGTCGAGACTCAACGTAAACAAGTTCAACCTATTGCGTCTACTGAGCAGAGAGATCCATTAAAGTGTGCCTACACCATCCCAGAACAATCGTTGGAAGCAGTCACGTCCGTAAAGTAACTGCGAGTATCGATCCATGGAGCCATCTAAAGCGGAAAAACACTCTGAAGAGACAGAGCAACTGGCACACCTGCTTAATATTATGTAGGGCCCCCGCGAGCACGCACAAGTACCGCAACACGACTTGGCGTGGACTCGACTGGTGTCTGAAGCAGTGCTGGAGGGAACCGACGCCATGAATCCTGCAGGGCTCCCATAAATCAGTAAGAGTACGAGGACGCGTAGATCTCTTGTGAACAGCACATTGCAGGGCACCACAGATATGCTCAAGAATGCTCTTGTCTGGTGAGTACGATAGCCGGTGGAAGTGTTTAAACTCAGAACAGTGTTTCTGGAGCCACTCTGTAGTAATTCTGGAAGTGTGGACTGTCGCATTGTCCTGCTGGAATTGCCCAAGTCCGTCGGAATGCACAATGGACACGAATGTGATCAGACATACTGCTTAGGCAGGTGTCACCTGTCAGGGACGTATCTGACGTGGCTCTGCAGGTGTCAGCTGGGAAAACACCAGACAACGCCCGAAGGCCAATACTTTGAATACGTGGAAGTTGTGGGGACTACGGGCAGGCATGTTTCTCTAATAAAATCTTTTTTTACCTTTAAAATTTAACAACTTTATTAACTTGATTTTAAAATACCAAGTGAACATTCGTTATCCTGAACGGCAAGACCCTCAGGATAGTTTCTTAATGAAAGTTCCTGAAGTATTATTTTAACAGATCAAAGAACAGCTCTCAGAATCAATTTACAACGCTTAAAACACAAAATCCCTTTTTAAGCAAAGGAAAAAAATACTAACCGCATAATGCGACGTTAAATAAAAGATTCTAAAGCCAGATGGCAATACTAAAATTTTCCTACACATCACCTGTGAACACTAAAGGCAACAAAATCTTGATCGCAAAATTTTAATTAAAACAACAACTTAAATGTAACACAAAAAAAAATGGCTCTGAGCACTAAGGGACTTAACTGCTGTGGTCATCAGTCCCCTAGAACAGAACTACTTAAACATAACTAACCTAAGGACATCACATACATCCATGCTCGAGGCAGGATTCGAACCTGTGACCGCAGCGGCCGAGCGGTTCCAGACTGTACCGCCTAGAACCGCTCGGCCACTCCGGCCGGCAAATGTAATACAATCTGATTACTATCAACTTACACTCAAGCCCTGTAGCCTCTACGATGCGCACCGTATCACAAAATATTTTCTTTCCTTTTAAACACTTTATACCATAAACCTCCCTACATGTGATGCATACTACACCCAACGAACTATGACAAATAATTAAGCATAGATGTTATAATTAACGAGATATGTAAATCTTTACCTTTCAAAATAAATAAAAAGCACACAAATCAACTCAGGATCAGTGGTTACATCCGTTAAAAAAATGTACAATACGTATCTTTTGATTTCTTCGTGGTCATGAGCTGTTGTGCACCTTGCTCTCCTTCATGATCACATGCGGCAGGGGAAAGATTTTCCACAATGTACAAAACGTTAACAGGGCGCAACCAACTCACACAAATTGCATACTGGGTGTGGTGTCACCACCAGACACCACACTTGCTAGGTGGCAGCCTTTAAATCGGCCGCGGTCAGTATACGTCGGACCCGCCTGTCGCCACTATCGGTGATTGCAGACCGAGCGCCGCCACACGGCATGTCTATAGAGACTTCCTAGCACTCGCCCCAGTTGTACAGCCGATTTTGCTAGCGATGGTTCACTGACAAAATACGCTCTCATTTGCCGAGACGATAGTTAGCATAGCCTTCAGCTATGTCATTTGCTACGACCTAGCAATGCACCATTATCAGTTGCTATTGATCTTGTGATGCATGTACCGCCAGACCGACGTTCACCATTAAGGGATTAAAGTTAAGTATTCCACCAGCTACGTCCATTTTTCTAAAGTCTAATTTCCCTTTCCTGTTCCAGACCCCACGCCAGCCTGCGTGAGCTAAAACGCGTGCCTTTCGGCTTCCTCTAGTATTCCTGGTTTGGCTCTTCTGACAATCCACAACATTTGGCGAAGAGGCCAATCCGCGTTCGTATCGATATTGCCCTGATTTACTTGTGTAATGGCTTCGCCACAATCTCCAGATGTACTGTCCGAATTTTATCGCTTACAGAACCAGCAGACGCAGGCCTTGCTGGATGCCCTTGGACAGCTCGTCCAGGGTCACCGTGCAATGCAAAACGATGCGGCAGCCGCCGCTCCACCGCTACCACAGCCACAACACGCAGTTGCACCAACTTTTCGTCCTTTTGATGCTGCACTGGAAAGCTGGACGGAGTGATCACGGCAATTTGGATTCCATCTCGCCGCCTACAGAATTCAAGGTAATGAGCGGCAGCATTTTCTCCTTTCCTCCGTCGGGGTGACCACGTACCGTGTGATAGTCAAATTATTTCCCCGACGCGACGTAGGGACTCTGTCCTACGACGAAATATTGTCTGCATTAGATGCATATTTCAAATAATCAGTCAATGTAGTTTCCAAACGGTATACCTTCTTTCGTACAAAACGTACGGCAGGTCAGACTAATCGGGAGTGGGTTGCAACCTTGCAAGGCCTTACTAGGGATTGTGCTTTTGCGTGTCAATGTGGACTCCCTTATTCAGATACTATGGTACGTGATACAATTGCACAGAACGTTTCTGATGTTCGTATAAGGGAACAGATTTTGAAACTAGTCAATCCATCCCTTCAACAAGTGATAGACATATTGGATCGGCAGGACACACTTGACTTTGCTCAGGAATCATTTGAAACTTCGCCAGCCGTGTGTCACGTTAACCGGTCCGCTGGGCGAGCTGCACGGAGCAGTAAACAGCCCTCGCGCCCGGCCGCGCAGCTGCCGCCAGGCTCTCAGCCACGTGTGCCGCGCAGACAAGCAAATGCAGTGCTAAAATCATGCCCGCGATGTGCTACTAGACATTCGCATGAGAATTGCCCGTCACACCAGGCTATTTGCTTTTTGTGTAATAAAAAAGGACATGTTCAGAGTGTTTGCCAGAAAAAGCTCAAATCGGACACTCACAACTATTCCAGGCCCTTTGCCTCGCGCCGAATTCGAGCCAAGGATACTCAGGCTCGTGAAACTGCGCCCATGGGAATTCATGTAGTTCATTCCACTCCGCTCAGTGCCACTCTCTCTAACAGTGACTGTGTTCATCCCACAAATAGTGTGTGTCGACATCGTCGGAAATCCCATCAAGTCGCAAGTGATTCTGTACCAGTGTCAGTTCACGTTGCACGAGACAGTCGCTCTTGTCGTCAGCAGGACAATAAACTTTTTGTAGATTTGGACATTAACGGCAAAGTGATACCATTCCAACTCGGTACCGGAGCTGCAGTTTCACTGATCAATCAAGACACGTACAAACAGCTGGGCACACCTCCGTTGCATGCTGCAAATGTTAAGTAGTTATTCCGGTCAAGAAATCCCTGTGTTAGGACAGTGCAGCCTTCTTGCAACATACAAGGGACAAACAAAACTTGTGTCATTTTACGTCCTTCGTTCTTCTTCTGCAGTGAACTTGTTTGGTTTCGATTTATTTCAGTTGTGTAACTTGTATATAGTAAATCAGGTCTTATCAGTGAACCCGACTGTGCCTTCAGACAGTGTTTCTCGTCTTTGTGAAGAATTTGCAGACATTTTTGCACCGGGCCTTGGTTGCGCTAAGAACTATAAAGCACATTTGGAACTGAAAGTCAACGCGCAACCGAAATTTCTCAGAGCACGCAAAGTTCCCCACGCATTGCGTGATGAGGTCGCAAAAACATTACACGATTTGGAATCACAACGTGTAATTGAACGTGTGCAGGATTCTCTCTGGGCATCAGCCTTAGTAATTTTGCCAAAACCTTTGGGAAAATTGAGACTTTGTGTGGACTTCAAGGCAACAGTGAATCCACAACTAGTGATTGCAACTTTTCCTTTACCCCACCTGGAAGATCTTTTTGACAAACTGTGCCCAGGTAAATATTTTTCGAAGTTGGACCTAGCAGATGCGTACTTGCAAATACCGGTGGACGAAGAATCCCAGCGCGTTTTGGTGGTTAACACGCATCTTAGTTTGTATCGATTCAAACGACTGCCATTCGGGTGTGCATCCGCCCCTGCATTGTTTCAGCAATATCTACAAACTGTTTGTGTGTCGGTCCCTACTGCAGCAAACTATCTGGACGATATTGTGATCTCCGGAAAGACGGAAGAAGAACATTTAGCCAATCTCAGAACATTATTTCAGGTCTTGCGACAAAATGGTCTTCGCTTGTGGAAGGACAAATGTGTGTTTTTTGCTCGTGACTTACCCTACCTGGGACTTGTACTCAATGCCCAAGGCAAACATCCCAGTCCCGAGCACCTCCGTGCCATACAGGACTTGCCTTCGCCGCAGAATTTGAAGCAGCTACAGGGTGTGCTGGGAAAAATCAACTATTATCATAACTATGTGCCGCACGCCTCTTCCATTTCAGCTCCGCTTCATCGCTTACACCGTAAAGATGTTCCGTTCGTCTGGACGACGGAATGCGAACGCGCCTTTCGCCAGTTGAAATCGGCGTTGCTTTCCAGTACTTGCCTTACGCCATTCGATCCCCAGAAACCCCTTTTGTTGATGGTGGATGCATCGGATTTCGGGATCGGTGCTGTGCTTGCGCACAAAGATGGATGGCACGATCGCCCTATTGCCTTTGCGTCCAAATTGCTCTCGTCTGCGCAAAGAAATTATTCACAGATCGAGAAAGAAGCATTGGCTCTCGTGTTTGGTGTTACAAAGTTTCATGATTTCTCGTATGGTCGTCACTTTACCATCATCACAGACCACAAACCTTTGACATCGCTTTTTCATCCTAACAAGCCTGTACCTCCGCGTACAGCGCAGAAATTCATTCGCTGGTCTATTTTCCTCTCGCAGTACCGCTACGATATCTTGTATCGGTCCACTGCTAAGCACGGAAACGCTGATGCGTTGTCCCGTTTGCCTGTTGCTGAGGATAGAGCATTCGATTCCTCCGAACTTGCTTGCATGTTCATTGATGCGGAAACCAATGACGTGGTCGAATCGTTTCCGATTGATTTTCGTCGTGTAGCTACAGCCACAGCTGCTAATCCTGTCCTTGCTACCGTTCTGCGTTTTGTTGCTACGCAATGGCCCTTGTCAAAGTCACGCATCAGGGATCCGTTGGTTCGCCGATTTTTTGCTCACATGGAGAGACTTTTTGTTCGACGTGGTGTTTTGCTGTTGCGTTCTGATAATGATCAGTTCATGGTCGTGGTACCACATTCGTTACAGTCCTCTGTCTTACAGCTTCTCCACCAAGGACATTGGGGTATAGTGAGAACGAAACAATTTGCTCGTCAGCACTGTACTTGGTTCGGAATCGATGCCGCGATTGCGAATATGTGCTCTTCTTGCATGGCGTGTGCCGAGCAACAACCAGTACCGCCGCGGAAATTCTTTGCATGGCCAAAAGCCACTTCCCCTTGGCAACGCTTGCACATCGATTTTGCTGGTCCATTCTGGAATACTCGATGGTTGGTTGTGGTAGATTCATTCAGTAATTTTCCTATTGTTGTCCAGATGTCTTCTACGACATCATCTGCCACCATCCAACCGTTATCTGCTATCTTTTGCACTGAAGGTCTTCCACAGACTGTTGTTTCCGACAATGGCCCACAATTAATGTCCGCAGAATTTCAGTCATTCTGCAAGGCCAATGGTATTCAACATCTGACGTCCGCGCCGTTTTCGCCACAGTCAAACGGTGCCGCTGAACGATTGGTCAGGACTTTGAAGTCACAGATGTTGACGTTAAAATAGTCGCATTTTCGGGAGGGCGCGTTATTGCTCTTTTTGTCCTCGTATCGCTCTCAGCCCCGAGATGGTCGCTCGCCGGCTGAGTTGCTCCACGGTCGTCATCATCGATCCTTGATGTCTTTGCTACATTCGCCGCATCAGGTTCCTGTGCAGGGGCAGACACCTGCTTTTGCTCCAGGCGACGTTGTCTACTATCGTCACTATCGAGGTTCACGGCGTTGGCTCGCAGGGCGCATTCTTCGCTGCCTCGGCCGCGCTATGTATCTGGTTTTGGGGGCCTCTAGTGAGGTGCGTCGGCATCTCAACCAGCTGCGCCTCTGTCGTCGCATGGGATCTGCCGCTCGCCGTCTGCTTTCAGCGACGGTGCCGTCCGGTCAGCGCCCTGGGGACCCATCTACTGGCTCGCCTCGGTCCCAGGTGTTACCGACGCTGTCTTCCATTTTGCCCCATGGCGACGCGCCGCCGCCACCGCCGCAGCCGCCGCCTGTTCTCCCGCCGGCGCCGCCCGCAGTGGACGCGTCGCTGCAGCCGCCGGGCGCGTCCCTGGGTCACGCGCCGCCGATCGCTTCCCGTGACGAGTTGTCCTCCGACATGGACCTCTTGCCCGCTCCGGACCATATGTCGTCTTCGCCCGTCGGGTGCCCCGGCCCGATGGAGGTCGACCCTTCGGCCCTCCTGTCTCTTTACGGGCGCATACACCGCATGTTGACGTGCACCCTGGAGCAGGTTTTCAGGCGTTTCCTAGCTCCCCGCGGACCGAATGGTAGGGTGCGGGTGGCACAGGCTCGCCTGTTGCTAGGCTCCCCACCTCGTCGCATACGTCAACATGGGGTCCTCCCCACGGCGGGCGGAAGCCTTTTAAGACAACCGTACGCCGATTTGCGGGGGAGGAATGTGGTGTCACCGCCAGACACCATACTTGCTAGGTGGCAGCCTTTAAATCGGCCGCGGTCCGCTAGTATACGTCGGACGCACGTGGCGCCACTATCAATGATTGCAGAACGAGCGCCGCCACACGGCAGGTCTAGAGAGACTTCCTAGCACTCGCCCCAGTTGTACAACCGACTTTGCTAGCGATGGTTCACTACCTACATACGCTCTCATTTGCAGAGACATTTTAGCATAGCCTTCAGCTACGTCATTTGCTACGATCTAGCAAGGCGCCATTATCAGTTGCTATTGATCTTGTGATGCATGTACCGTCAGACTGACGTTCACCATTAATGGATTAAAGTTAAGTATTCCACCAGCTACGTCCGATTTTCTAAAGTCTAACTTCCCTTTCCTGTTCCAGACCTCACGCCAGCCTGCGTGAGCTAAAACGCGTGCCTTTCGGCTTCCTCTAGTATTCCTGGGTTGGCTCTCCTGCCAATCCACAACACTGCGATTATTCGTTGATATGGATGCGGCTCGCAAATCTTAAAACGGCCTTGCGAGTAGATCCGGTGCTACTGAACACTTCGACTATACCGCACCGCACCAAAGAGCAGTACGGTGGGGCAGACAAGAGACAAATCAACAACTGTTTCAAGGCAACCTCAGTAAAGGCAATAAGAAAATATTCGGAAGGGCCACACCAAACCACAAACTGACATCCCAAGCTAAGCTACGAAAATACTATCGACAATTTCACCACGACAAGTTGAACTGTAAAAAAAAACCATAAAAAGTGGACTGCAATTAAGTCGATTCATAAGCGCCCGACTGAAAAGCTCCACAGCCAATCTTTCCCTTACTACAAACACTTAACAGTACCTCAAAAGTTCACTCATGGACACTACCAGAGTGCCAAATTACTCGTCATGATTTCAGCTAACAGAGTTTAACACGCTGTGGGCCTTCTTAGGTTTCTTAGTAAGACAAGCAATGATTCGGTCCCTCACTCGGATCCACCTTCGATCCAAAACAGTCATTTGCCTTAAACCAGCTAAGTACACTACTGCCCATTAAAATTGCAACACCACGGATAAGACGTGCTACAGACGCGAAATTTAACCGACAGGAAGAAGGTGCTGTGATACGCAAATGATTAGCTTTTCAGAGCATTCACACACGGTTGGCGCCGGTGGTGACACCTACAACGTGTTCATATAAGGAAAGTTTCCAACCGATTTGTCATACACAAACAGCAGATGACCGGCGTTGCCTGGTGAAACGTTGTTGTCATGCCTTGTCTAAGGAGGAGAAATGCGTACCATCACGTTTCCGACTTTGATAAAGGTCGGATTGTAGCCTATCGCGATTGCGGTTTATCGTATCGCGACATTGCTGCTCGTGTTGGTCGAGATCCAATGACTGTTAGCAGAATATGCAATCGGTGGGTTCAGGAGCGTAATACGGAACGCCGTGCTGGATCCCAACGGCCTCGTGTCACTAGCAGTCGAGATGACAGGCATCTTATCCGCATGGCTGTAACGGATCGTGCAGCCACGTCTCGATCCCTGAGTCAACAGATGGGGACGTTTGAAGGACAACGACCATCTGGACGAACAGTTCGACGACGTTTGCAGCAGCACGGACTACAAGCTCGGAGACCGTGGCTGCGGTTACCCTTGGCGTTGCATCGCAGACAGGAGCACATGCGATGGTGTACTAACGAGGTACCTGGGTGCACGAATGGGAAAAGTCATTTTTTCGGATGAATCCAGGTTCTGTTTACAGCATCTTGATGGTCGCATCCGTGTTTAGCGACATCGCGGTGAACGCACTTTGGAAGCGTGTATTCGTCATCACCATACTGGCGTATCACGCGACGTGATGGTATGGGGTGCCATTGGTTACACGTCTCGGTCACCTCTTGTTAGCACTGACGGCACTTTGAACAGTGGACGTTACATTTCAAATGTGTTACGACCCGTGGCTCTACCCTTCATTCGACCCCCGCGAAACCCTACATTTCAGCAGGATAATGCACGATCGCATGTTGCAGGTCTTCTACGGGCCTTTCTGGATACAGAAACTGTTCGACTGCTGCCCTGGCCAGCACATTCTCCAGATCTCTCACCATTTGAAAACGTCTGGTCAATGGCGGCCGAGCAACTGGCTCGTCACTATAGGCCAGTCACTACTCTTGATGAACTGTGGTATCGTGTTGAAGCTGCATGGGCAGCTGTACCTGTACACGCCATCCAAGCTCTGTTTGAGTCAATTCCCAGGCGTATCAAGGCCGTTATTACGGCCAGAGGTGGTTGTTCTGGGTACTGAATTCTCAGGATGTATGCACCGAAATTGCGTGAAAATGTAATCACGTGTCAGTTCTAGTATAATATATTTGTCCAATGAATACCCGTTTACCATTTGCATTTCTTCTTGGTGTAGCAATTTTAATGGCCAGCAGTGTAGATGACAATGCCAATACCGAAGCTCTCCCCCCAAGCAGCGCTCTAACTGGAGGCAGCAGTACCGAAGCAAAGCGAACGCCACTCAAGTCTGATATACGCGCCACAAACGAGCACCTTCTTATAATTCTTATGTTCACCTCATACACCAAACTTGGCGTTAATTCTTCCTCGGAATCCAAGGTCAGTACCAAGAAATCCCTTCTCAGCCCTGGAATGACCGCACGATGACCGCCATCGGGACGACACCGGCCGTCCACACTGGGATCTTCGAACCCACGGTGTTCCGTCCCCGACCCACTGTTCCAGCAGGGCTCACCGGCCAAGCGGCCTCGCCTCCCCCCCTCCCCTCCCTCCCCCCCCCCCCCCCCCCCCGACACCGACGTCGCTCCTCGCGCACAGCCCACAGCTCGTCCCCCCAGAAACCCCCTCTTTCCTCGTTCTGTCGCCTCGCGGCGCGCGGGAAGCCAACCCGCCAAAGACATGTGGGGACCAGAGACTCCAAACCGGTCTCGATATTGACATCGCGGCGAATACTGGGAAGACTCGTGATGTTAAAAACAAAACAAAAATTAAACAGCGAGCCGTACCGGCTCAGTACGTAGGCGTATCAGGGGTCCCACATCACTCCAGCTGCACACGACCCACACCACCACAGACACTCCACCAGCTCGAACAGTCCCCTGCTGACATGCAGGGTCCATGGATTCGGGACGTCGTTTCCAGACTCGTACACCCCCATCCGCTCGATACGATTTGAAACGAGACTCGTCCGACCAGGTAACATGTTTCCAGTCATCCAGGGTACACTAGTGGGGCTTCGGCTCCGAAAGCCCACAAAAAATGGTTCAAATGGCTCTGAGCACTGTGGGACTCAACTGCTGTGGTCATCAGTCCCCTAGAACTTAGAACTACTTAAACCTAACTAACCTAAGGATATCACACACATCCATGCCCGAGGCAGGATTCGAACCTGCGACCGGAGCGGTCACGCGGTTCCAGACTGTAGCGCCTTTAACCGCACGGCCACTTCGGCCGGCCGAAAGCCCACATCGATGATGTTTCGCTGAATGGTTCGCACGCTGACAGTTGCTGATGGCCCAGCGTCGAAATCTGCAGCAATACGCGGAAGGCTTCCACTTCCGTCACTTTGAACGATTCTCTTCAGTCGTAATTGGTCCCGCTCTTGCAGGATCTTTCTCCGGCCGCGGCGATGTCGGAGATTTGATGTTTTACCGGATGCCACACTCGTGGGATGGTCGTATGGGAAAATCCCCGCTTTATCTTTACCTCGCAGATGCTGTGCCCCCTCGATGTGCGCCGACTATGACACCACGTTTAAACTCACTCAACTCTCGATAACCTGCAATTGTAGCAGCAGTGACCGACCTAGCAACTGCGCCAGACACTTGTTGTCTTATGTAGGGGTTGCCGACCGCAGCGCCGTCCTCTGCTCGCTACCGTATCTCTGTATTTGAACACGCACGGCAGTACCAGTTTCTTTGGCTCTTCAGTGTGCATAAAACTAACCGCAGATAAGGCGGATGGAAGGGCAGGAGGGTGAGGTTAGTGTTTAACGTCTCGTCCACAGCGTCGTCATCGGAGTGGGGGTTGTTGTTGTGGTCTTCAGTCCTGAGACTGGTTTGATGCAGCTCTCCATGCTACTCTATCCTGTGCAAGCTTTTTCATCTCCCAGTACCTACTGCAACCTACATCCTTCTGAATCTGCTTAGTGTATTCATCTCTTGGTCTCCCTCTACGATTTTTACCCTCCACGCTGCCCTCCAATACTAAATTGGTGATCCCTTGATGCCTCAGAACATGTCCTACCAACCGATCCCTTCTTCTGGTCAAGTTGTGCCACAAACTTCTCTTCTCCCCAATCCTATTCAATACTTCCTCATTAGATATGTGATCTACCCATCTAATCTTCAGCATTCTTCTGTAGCACCACATTTCGAAAGCTTCTATTCTCTTCTTGTCCAAACTATTTATCGTCCATGTTTCACTTCCATACATGGCTACACTCCATACGAATACTTTCAGAAATGACTTCCTGACACTTAAATCAATACTGGATGTTAACAAATTTCTCTTCTTCAGAAACGCTTTCCTTGCCATTGCCAGCCTACATTTTATATCCTCTCTACTTCGACCATCATCAGTTATTTTGCTCCCCAAATAGCAAAACTCCTTTACTACTTGAAGTGCCTCATTTCCTAGTCTAATTCCCTCAGCATCACCCGACTTAATTAGACTACATTCCATTATCCTTGTTTTGCTTTTGTTCATCTTATATCCTCCTTTCAAGACACTGTCCATTCCATTCAACTGCTCTTCCAAGTCCTTTGCTGTCTCTGACAGAATTACAATGTCATCGGCGAACCTCAAAGTTTTTATTTCTTCTCCATGAATTTTAATACCTACTCCGAATTTTTCTTTTGTTTCCTTTACTGCTTGCTCAATATACAGATTGAACAACATCGGGGAGAGGCTACAACCCTGTCTTACTCCCTTCCCAACCACTGCTTCCCTTTCATGTCCCTCGACTCTTGTAACTGCCATCTGGTTTCTGTACAAATTGTAAATAGCCTTTCGCTCCCTGTATTTTACCCCTGCCACCTTTAGAATTTGAAAGAGAGTATTTCAGTCAACATTGTCAAAAGCTTTCTCTAAGTCTACAAATGCTAGAAACGTAGGTTTGCCTTTCCTTAACCTTTCTTCTAAGATAAGTCGTAAGGTCAGTATTGCCTCACGTGTTCCAGTGTTTCTACGGGTAGAAGCTCGGATTAGGGAACGATGGGGAAGGAAACACCGCGGCAGTGGTCTCTCATAGGAAACAGCGCGGCACTTTCCTCAAGCGTTGCCGGGGAAGTCTCGGGAAACCGCCGTCCTTCCCAGCGCTGGTCCATTGTGCTGACCACTGCACCACCTCGCTCGGTCCGTGACGCTGAGACTCGACGGCAGACTCCTCGGTAAGTGTAGTCCAACGGCAAAAGAGGTAGATCTAAAAACCCTCCTTCGACCGGCGCTTTAATACTGCTATTCAGTAAAAGATCCGTACCAGATAGAAATGACAGGAGAAACAGAGAATCTCCAAAGAAGAGCGGTGCGTTTCGTTACAGGTTCACTTGGTAAGAGCGAAAACTGAGCGACAGACGCTACAAGAGAGGCTTTCCGCATCACTGTTAAAATTCCGCGAGTGTACTCTCCTGGAAGAGTCAACAAATTTATTGCTTCCTCTTATCAGTACCTCGCGAAAAGACCACAAAGATAAAATTAGAAAGATTCTGCCCCACACGGAGGCTCACCAGCTCTCGTTCTTCTCGCGACTCATTCACAGCTGGAACTGGAATGGGGGGCGGAGTGGTGGCAGGTGGGGGGGAGAGAAGTGATTGTGAGACACAAAGTACCCTCCGCCACACACCTTGTCTTGGAGAGTAAAGATGTAGATCTTGTAACGTATTGCCTCCCGAGTCGCAGCTAAGAACGCTGTCGCAGAGTGATCGCCTTCGCTGACTGTGGTGAGGCTACGTCGGACGAGCGATTCCAGCCCAGCGCTACTTCTCGCCGTGGACGAGTCACGCAGAGCGCGGCCGTTCCCCCGCGGTTTGTGGTTCTGAGAACGGTGCGGTAGACGCGGCGGTCGGTGGGAGTCCTCCCGCATATCGGTGAGGCACCCGCTGAGCGAAGGCGCCGGTCATCCGCAGCAGGGGGCGGGCTAGGCGCGGGCCGACAGCTGACGATCAAGTCCTGCCAGCTCAGGGCTCAAGAGGTCGATTAAAACAGACACCGGTATTTTAGTTCCCAATAACCGGTATATTTCTGTTTTCATTCGCTCTCGGTTATAGCGGCTTTCTTTAAAAATTCTGTTCTAAGTCTGCTGGCACAATTACAATCACATATAACCACTCGCTCGTCGGAAGATCGGTTCCCAAAAACCGGAAAGTTGCACAACTCACACCAGTACCCAACAAAGCAATCATGCGTAATCTGCTGAATTAGAGACCCATACTGCTCTCTTCCAATAGGATTTTGAAAAATATTCTGTCTCCAAACATTATGAATTATCTCGAAGAAACTGATTTATTGACAACCAGACAATAAGGATTCAAAAAATATCGTTCTTGTGAAATACAACTTGCTCGTTATTCTCACGACGTA
The DNA here is from genome assembly GCF_021461395.2 of Schistocerca americana. Taxonomy (NCBI): domain Eukaryota; kingdom Metazoa; phylum Arthropoda; class Insecta; order Orthoptera; family Acrididae; genus Schistocerca; species Schistocerca americana. The sequence continues at coordinate 199,937,922 of NC_060128.1, read as the reverse complement.
ATGCGTGCTATCGACAGGGGATGTCAAATTTATTCCGTATAGTGCGCGCAAAATGCCGTGGCCGCGAGATGGGCAGTCGGCTGGGCAAGCGTGCGAGGAGCTGCGGTGGTGGGGCGGTGCTCAGGGAGGTGGGGGGGAGGTGCCGTCGTAAACAGAAGCCTGAGCTCAGATCTTTTGTAAACATTGACTGCAGCCCCTCCACGTGCACATTTGCGTGGTGACCGTTCAAAGAGCTCTACTGTCGCCCTTGCTTTCGTCATTATCTAAAAAGAATCCCGCCGATAATGCAGCGATTTATTTTAGCCCGGCTTGTTAACCATTTGTACTTTCAGAGAAGCGTCATGCGTGGCGAATTTTGAGTGAGACCTACACGTATCTGCGGCTGCCATGTCAAGATTTGCTTCTTTTCCAAAACACAGCAGAGTTACACAGTCTCACCTCACTAAAGTGTTGTGTAGACACAACTGCGAGAAAATTCTGAAACAGTGGTTTATTAAGTGAGGAAGTGGGGAAATGCGAAGTCAGTAGCTTATGAAAAAGCACATCCTCGGTACAAAAAACATATATTGCACCAAAACCTGTAGCATTTCTCGTTTCATCATCTTCCGCTGGCCCTCAAAAATTACATTTTTTCACCGAAAAAGTCTGTAGTTATTGAAATAACACGGTAGATAATGAAGTTTTACATAATAATGATGCGGTAATAAACTGTCGCATTTGCATGCTACCATTTCCCAAAATCTCATTTCCATATCTCAAACCGTTTATCAAATATGAGAAATGTTGTGCACATATCTACATCTACATGATTACTCTACAACTCACATTTAAGTGCTTGGCAGAGGGTTCATCGAACCACAATCATACCGAACGGCGCGCGGGAAAAACGAACACCTAAACCTTTCCGTTCGATTTCTGATTTCTCTTATTTTATATTGATGATCATTCCTGCCTCTGTAGGTTGGGCTCAACAAAATATTTTCGCATTCGGAAGAGAAAGTTGGTGACTGAAATTTCGTAAATAGATCTCGCCGCGACGAAAAACGTCTTTGCTTTAATGACTTCCATCCCAACTCGCGTATCATATCTACCACACTCTCTCCCCTATTACGTGATAATACAAAACTAGCTGCCCTATTTTGCACCCTTTCGATGTCCTCCCTGGTAAGGATCCCACACCGTGCAGCAGTATTCTAACAGAGGACGAACGAGTGTAGTGTAAGCTGTCTCTTTAGTGGACTTGTTGCATCTTCTAAGTGTCCTGCCAATGAAACGCAACCTTTGGCTCGCCTTCCCCACAATATTATCTATGTGGTCTTTCCAACTGAAGTTGTTCGTAATTTTTACACCCAGGTACTTAGTTGAATTGACAGCCTTGAGAATTGTACTATTTATCGAGTAATCGAATTCCAACGGATTTCTTTTGGAACTCGTGTGGATAACCTCACACTTTTCGTTATTTAGCGTCAACTGCCACCTGCCACACCATACGGCAATCTTTTCTAAATCGCTTTGCAACTGATACTGGTCTTCGGATGGCCTTACTAGACGGTAAATTACAGCATCATCTGCGAACAACCTAAGAGAACTGCTCAGATTGTCACCCAGGTCATTTATATAGATCAGGAACAGCAGAGGTCCCAGGACGCTTCCCTGGGGAACACCTGATATCACTTCAGTTTTACTCGATGATTTGCCGTCTATTACTACGAACTGCGACCTTCCTGGCAGGAAATCACGAATCCAGTCGCACAACTGAGACGATACCCCATAGGCCCGCAGCTTGATTAGAAGTCGCTTGTGAGGAACGATGTCAAAAGCTTTCCGGAAATCTAGAAATACGGAATCAAATTGAGATCCCCTGTCGATAGCGGCCATTAGTTCGTGCGAATAAAGAGCTAGCTGCGTTGCACAAGAACGATGTTTTCTGAAACCGTGCTGATTACGTATCAATAGATCGTTCCCTTCGAGGTGATTCATAATGTTTGAATACAGTATATGCTCCAAAACCCTACTGAAAACCGACGTCAATGATATAGGTCTGTAGTTCGATGGATTACTCCTACTACCCTTCCTAAACACTTGTGCGACCTGCGCAATTTTCCAATCTGTAGGTACAGATCTATCGGCGAGCGAGCGGTTGTATATGATTGCTAGGTAGGGAACTATTGTATCAGCGTAATATGAAAGGAACCTAATCGATATACAATCTGGACCTGAAGACTTGCCCGTATCAAGCGATTAGAGTTGCTTCGCAACCCCTAAAGTATCCACTTCTAAGAAACTCATGCTAGCAGCTGTTCGTTTTTCAAATTCTGGAATATTCCACTCGTCTTCCCTGGTGAAGGAATTTCGGAAAACTGCGTTCAATAACTCCGCTTTAGCGGCACAGTCGTCGGTAACAGTACCATCGGCACTGCGCAGCGAAGGTATTTACTGCGTCTTGCCGCTTGTGTGCTTTACATACGACCAGAATTTCTTCGGATTTTCTACCAAATTTCGAGACAATGTTTCGTTGTGGAACCTATTAAAGGCATCTCGCATTGAAGTCCGTGCCAAATTTCGCGCTTCTGTAACTTTTAGCCAATCTTCGGGATTTCGCGTTCTTCTGAACTTCGCATGCCTTTTCCGTTGCCTCTGCAAGAGCGTTCGGACCTGTTTTGTGTACCATGGGGGATCAGTTCCATCTATTACCAATTTATGAGGTATGAATCTCTCAATTGCTGTTGCTACTATATCTTTGAATTTGAGCCACATCTCGTCTACATTTGCATAGTCAGTTCGGAAGGAATGGAGATTGTCTCTTAGAAAGGCTTGTCCTGACACTTTATCCGCTTTTTTAAATAAAATTATTTTGCGTTTGTTTCTGGTGGATTTGCAAGAAACGGTATTGAGCCTAGCTACAACGACCTTGTGATCACTAATCCCTGTATCAGTCATTATGTTCTCTATTAGCTCTGGATTGTGCTTTATCGCTGGTGCGGCGCGATCACAAATTTGTGTGCTACATCAGATCAGGTTTCTCGAGACTGGTGACAGATAGATACCTCTACCCAAGTCTAAAGGAAAATTCAATACATTGCCTAAATTGCAAACGCAATAACATATGGTGTAATGTGCACCAAACGCAAAGTCATAGCGTTCTCTATTTTTCACTGGGCTCTTTTCCGAATATGGCACAGTTTCTTAATTTCACATAAATATCAGTAACTATCGTAGTCAAAGAAATGATGGGCAAATCACCAAGAACCTGACATATGACGCTACGAATAAAGCAAAAAAAATTTTTTTTACAGAATAATTTCTGTAAGATCGTTTGGGAAAGATTGCAGGCCGCGTCTCGATTCTGTCATGGCTGAGCGGCCGAAAGGTGGCAGACACTCACCGGCCTCCGCTTCCGAACAAACGGACGGAGTCGCCCAGCGCTTTGGGCGACAACTGGCCTCTGGTCGCTGCGCATCGTCCGCCGTACCCTCCACGAGTCGCACACCTAGACTTCCAGGAATGCTGCTGCTACACAGCTCCTCACAAGAGACTCCCAACGAAATTCCGTGACTATGGACTATCGTTTCAGTTGTATGACTAGATTCCAAACTCCCTCAGAAAGGTTACAGTTCGTAATAATTGACGGAAAGTCTTCGCGTAGAACAGAAGTAACATCTGGCGCTCCCCAAGGCCGTATTACAGGCCCTCTCCTGTCCCTGATCCAGAAAAACTGCTTAGGAGATAATCTGAGCAGCCCTTAATGATAATTTGCAGATGATGCAATTACACACATCAAAAAAAGTTTTGCATCATCTCGGTTCCGAGGGTTCCGGAACCTGTACAGAAAAACATCATTTCCGCCCTTTTTATTGCTCATGAAAACCACACATTGCGTGTTATATCACCACACAGCGAGACCTTCAGATGGCACACACTGGCATCTTTAATACCCAGTAGCACGTCCTCTTGCATTGATGCATGCCTGTATTCGTCGTGGCACACTATCCACAAGTTCATCAAGGCACTGTTGGTCCAGTATGTCATACTCGCCAATGGAGATTCGGCATAGATCGCCTTTGAATGGCTCCCTGTAGGCGCCACTCAGCAACACCAGTACTGGAGGGGCAGTACGAAATGCAGGAATCATCCGCATACAGAGAAGGTAAGACCAACGGCCCTACAGCTGCTGCTAGACCATGGAGAGACACTCAGTACGGAGCCCTGCATACGGGGAAACCATGAGAGGCACCGACTTGGACATGCAAAGTACAGAGTGACCGGAAGTTTCGGATAAAAATCGCGAGAGGGCCCTGGAGACCCCATTCATACAATATGGCGAGGATATGATGTCGCGAGGTCGTGTCGTATGCTTCACATATGTCAAAAAGGATGGAACTCGAGGGACACAAGATGGTAGAGCGACCCTGGTGGAAGCCGCCCTGACATGGAGACAGGAGGCCACGTGACTCCAGGACCCGACCCAACCAAACCGCTGATACACCATACGTTCCAACAACTTACATAGAAAGTTAGTGAGGCTGATGGGCCGGTAGCTATCCACATCAAGCGGGTTTTCTCCGGGTCTGGGCAGCAGAATGAAATGGAGCGTTATACGGTTCACCGTGCCTTGTAATGAACGAGAGAACTTTCCTTTCCATCCGCTGTTTGAGGGTGCGAAAGGCTGGGGGTAGTTCTACGACACAGCGGCTCGAGCAGAGTGCTCGGCAAAGTGTTCGGTACTCGCGTTTGCGTCGGTACATAGCACGCCATTGATGGTAACGCCAGGGACACCTGTTCGGGCCTGGTAACGAAAATTACGTCTGATCTTCGTCCAGATTTGGGAAGGTGACGTATGGTACCCAATGGTCGACTCGTACCTCTCCCAACACTCCTGTTTCCGTCTTTTTATAAGCTGGCGAACGCGATCATGGAACCGTTTATAGCCTATTAGGTGCTCTAGGGAAGGGTGTGGCTTATGTTGCTGTAGAGCTCACCGACGCTCTTTAATTGCCTCAGCGACTTACGGCGACCACGAAGGGGCTGTCTTTCGCCAGGGGCACCCTAAAGAACGAGGGATCGCGTTTTCCGCCGCAGAAACGTACGTTCTAGTGACCTGCTCAATGACAACATCGATGGCACCATGTGGGGGCGATTCAGCGGTGACAGCAGAGGTGAAGGCTTCCCAGCCTGCCTTGTTTAAAGCCCATCTGGGTAGGAGTCCGCAGACACGACGCCAGGGAAGATGAGGAAGTGGTCACTATCACACAGGTCGTCATGTTGTCTCCAGTGGATAGATGGGAGAAGGCCAGGACTGCAATCCGAGAGATCAATGGCCGAATATGTGCCGTGTACCACACTGAAATGTGTGGAGGCACCTGTATTTAAGAGGCGGAGGTCGAGTTGTGTCAGTGAATTTTCGACATCTCTGCCTCGGCCAATAAGGACTCTGCAAGCCCACAAGGGGTTATGAGCGTTAAACCCTCCCAGAAGTAGGAAAGGTTTAGGGAGCTGATCAATCAGAACAGCTAACACTTTCAGGGATACTACACCAACTCTAGGAAGATATACATTGCACACAGTTATTTCCTCCTTATCCTGACAGCCACTACTTCAAGAGAAGTTTGAAGGGGCACAGGTTCACTACATACTGAGTTCACAACATAGACGCAAACTCCACCTGACACTCTGTTATAGTCGCTACAGTTCCTGTAATATCCCTATAGCCATGGAGGGCAGGGGTCCACATTGCCGGCTACCATGTTTCCTGGAGGGCGATGCAGAAAGCAGGTGTAAAGCTTAACAGTTGCTGTAGCTCAGCCAGGTGGTGGAAGAAACCGCCGCAATTCGACTGTAGGGTGACGTTATCCCGAGGCTGGGAATGCATGAAGTGCACAAGGAGGCAGGTTATGCCTCAGGGTCACCTGCTGCCACCAGTGAGTACCTGTGCGATGTACGTCCACTGTCTCTGAGGCATCAGCGAGATCTAGAGCCTCAGCGGACGCCAGTCTCTCCACCTCATCCTCATCCTCAGAGCTTGCAGGTAGTGGTGGTGATGGTGCCACCTCAGTGCCTTTGTTCTTGGGAGTCTTTTTCTTTTCAGGTTTCTCTTGCTGCTCCTTAAATTTGTCTGGCTGGGAAGGTTTCACTGATTCAGTCTCAGGGACTGAGGAGGACCGTGAAGCCTTACGACCAGCTATCTGTGGTCGCTTCAGCCACTGGCAGGTGTCAGCTTTGCCACTGGTAGGAACCTGGGAAGGGAGGGGCCCAACGGATCCCCTCCTGGCGAGAGGAGCCGAAGAAGACTTACACTTCTCCGGCTGAGAAGTGGGGAGTGACGTCCCTGATGGTTGGGAGGGTGTTGCTCCTGAAGTAGTTTGTGCAGAAGCAACAGGGAGGAAAGTGCCCCCACTATGAAGGGGGCAGGTGGAGTCCGACTGCTCTGAGAGCTGACTGTACGCGGCGGAACAGAAGATAGTAGGACCGTTGTCGTAGCGGCGGCGTAGGTTGACGTCATATGCACAGGATGTAGCTTCTCATACTTTCTCTGTCTCAGTGTAGGTCAATCGGTTCAGGGTCTTGTGTTCCATTACTTCTCTATCTTTCTGGAGAATCATGTAGTCTAGTGAGCAAGGCCAATGTTGCTCTCTGCAGTGGACACAGATGGGAGGCGGGACACAGGGAGTATTGGGATGAGAAGGACTTCCGCAATCCCGACAGATGACGCTGGAAGAACAAAAAAAAAATGGCTCTGAGCACTATGGGACTTAACTTCTGAGGTCATCAGAACCAACCTAAGGACATCACACAGATCCATGCCCGAGGCAGGATTCGAACCTGCGACCGTAGCGGTCGGCTGGAAGAACAGTGGGAAGACACAAGGCCGAACTTAAAGCACTGTATTGGGAGGGATATAGGGCTTTACATCACAGCAGTAGACCATCACCTTGACCTTCTCGTGCAAAGTAACCCTCGAAGGCCAAGATGAAGGCACCAGTGGCGCCCTAATTATCCCTCAGAAACTGGTGGACACACCAAACGAAATGTGCACCTCGCCCCTCTAAATTGGCGTGCTGCTCATCGTCTGACTGCAAAAGAAGGTCCCTGTGGAATGTAATACCCTGGACCATATTTGAGCTCTTATGGGGCATGATGGAAACAGAAACCTCTCCCAGCTTGTCAATGGCGAGTAGTGACCATGACTGGGCAGAGGAAGCTGTTTTGAATGAGACCGATCCTGACCGCATTTTGGACAAGCCCTCCACCTCCCCAATCTTGTCCTCTAAATGCTCCACAAAAAACTGAGGTTTCATTGCCAAGAAAGTTTCCTCATCAACTCTCATATATACGAGGTACTGGGGTGAATATGCTTCGCTGCCATCCTTCGCCTGGAGTTCCTCCCATAGTGGTTGACCACCAGCAAGAGATGATGTATTACGCTTCATGGCGTGTCATCCACCCTGATGTCACCCACTCTGACCAGGGGCCCCGTATCACGGCCGCCACTCAGCCGCAGCAAAGGCCACCTGGCAGGATGGCCACTGCCGGGAGTCCCGATGCCCCAGAGAGACGGGCAGCTACTCCTCGGTATACGTGGGGAGTTAACGGCGCAGGCATCAGCAGAGCGATCCCTGTGTGGTCAGGGGGCTACGACCAGCAGGGTACGTGGCCGCCCCAGCACAACGGACTGGCTACAGTGCTGGATATCAGGTTGAGAAGTCCATTGTCGTCGACAGCGCAGACAGCGATGCTGCACAGAGGGTGGAGGAAAACGCACCCAGGAGGGTGACCCCGCCCAACAGCTGCAGAATGAGTGGAAGTGCAGATCCACGTCGGCGGAGGATGTGAGAGGTCTCGGCGCATGATGGACACTGTGCACCATATAAGGCGCCCCTCCCCAGTTGGGTCGGTCTTCTAGAAAATTTTGAAAAATTGAGGTCAAACCCTACAGGGGACCATCACACAAAGGCTGAAACGTGTAAGAGTCCTTTCAGTCGCCTCTTAGGACAGGCAGGAATACATCAGGTCTATTCTAACCACCAGACCTGCAGGAGGAAAAAACTTTAATTTGATGTATGTATTTACCATCTTGTAAAGTCATCAAATGATCAAAACCAATTACAAAACGAATCAGACAAAATATCTGTGATGTGCCAAAAGTGGCAATTGACTCTAAATGATGAAAAGTGTAAAGTCATGCACATGAGAACTAAAAGAAACCAGTTAAATTTCACTCTTGACGAATCACATAAATCTAAAGGCTGCAAACTCAACTAAATACTTAGGGATTACAATTACGAATAACTTACATTGGAATGATCACATACGTAATAATGTGTCGAAAGCAAACCGAAGGCTGTGATTTATTGGCAGAACACTTAGAAAGTGCAACAAGTCTACTAGAGAGACTGGTTACACTACGTTTGTCCACCCTGACGTGACGTATTGCTGTGCGGTGTGAGATCTGCGTCATTTAGGCTGAAGGAGGACTTCCAAGGAGTCTGAAGAAGGGCAGACCGTTTGGTTGAGTCACGAAGGAGGAGGGAGAGTGCGACGGATATGATGTACGAAATGAATGGCAGTCACTGAAACAAACGCGTTTATCGTTGAAGCGAGATATGTTCACGAAATCTCAATACTTATTTATTTTAGACGTCTAGTTCCATAGGACCAAATTGAGGAGCAAATCTCCAAGGTGATAAAACGTGTCAGTGCCTGAAATTCCAACACAAAAGTAATAACAGATACTACAAAATGTTTATGAACCCAAAAAAAGACAAGCCATAACTTTATGTAAACGCAATCAACACTATAACTCAGCAATCATCTTAATTTTTCAAGGAACTGCTCGACAGAAAAGGAGTGACCCATGAGTAAACTCTTCAGTTTGGATTTTAAAGTGCGTGGTTTACTGCTATAAGTTTTAAATTCTTGTGGTAGTTTACTGAAAATGGATGGAGCAGTATGCTGCACACGTTTTTGCACAAGTCAAGGAAGTGCGACCAAAATGAAGCCACAAATATCCTTTGAGAATGGGAAGAGGTACCCCAAAACATGATACTATACGTCATAAACGAATGAAAATAAGCAAAATAGACTACTTACTTCAGATACTGTTAGAATTGTAAAAATGGCAGCATTACGTCTTTGAACAAAATCTTGAATGTGGGCTTTTCATGACAGTTCACTATCTATCTGAACACCTGGAAATTTGAACTGTTCAGTTTCACTAATCATATAACCATCATGTGAAATTAAAACGTCAGTTTTTTTTTTTTTTTTGAATTGTGTGTTAGAAACTGTAAAAACTGGGTCTTACTGGGATTTAGCGTTTGTTTATTTTCTACAAACCATGAACTTATGTCATGTACTGCGCTATTTGAAACAGAGCCAGTGTTGTACGCAACATCCTTTACTGCCAAACTAGTGTCATCAGCAAACAGAAATATTTCAGAATTACCCGTAATACTACAAGACGTATTATTTATATAAATGAAGAACATGAGTGGCCCCATCGCTGATCCCTGGGGCACCCCCCACTTAATCCTGCCCCACTCACACACCACATCGTAGTCATTCTTAACACTGTGAAAAATGACCTTCTGCTGTCTGTTGTTAAAGTAAGAGGTGAAGCAATTGTGAGCTACTCGCCGTCTTGTATAATGCTCCAACTTATGGAGCAATATTTAGTGATCTACACACTCAAACGACTTCCTTAACTCAAAAAAGATACCTAGCATTAGAAACTTTTGTTTAATCCATGCAGTACCTCACAGGGAAAAGAGAATATAGCATTTTCAGTTGTTGGTCGGTTGAATGGATGGATTAAAAGACTAACTACGAGGTCATCAGTCCCTTGTTCCGAATAAAACAATGCCGCAAGTGTGAGAATAAAACTAACGAGACTGACAACTCAAAACGGAATGAAAGGAAAAAATCACAAGAACGATGAAGGGCAACAAACTTGTAAATGGACAGAAGAGAACAAGAAAACCACAAAAAAAACAAGAAACGGGATGAAGAGATAAAAACAACAAAGCAGATTATCATGGCTGGCTGACCACGATGATAAAAAAAGAGAAGCCACACTCTGGGCCGGCCGAGTTGACCGAGCGGTTCTAGGCGCTACAGTCTGGAGCCGCGCGATCGCAACGATCGCAGGTTCGGATCCTGCCTCAGGCATGGATGTGTGTGATGTCCTTAGGTTAGTTAGGTTTAAGTAGTTCTAAGTTCTAGGGGACTGATGACCTCAGAAGTTCCATAGTGCTCAGAGTCATTTGAACCATTTTTGAGCCACACTCTGCAACACATTAAAACCTGCACCCTAGAAGCAATAAGGTGGAGGACACAGAGGGACAAAGGACATGCGCTACAACTTAGATCAAATGATAAAACTCACCCTCACGAATAAATCGTGAAACTAAATCAGCCGATGAGGCTTTGTCAGAAAAAAAAAAAAAAAATCAGCGGTATAGAGTTCGGTAACCCAATATTTCGTCACAGGGCAGTCAAAGTGGGAGGGACAGTGCATCAGGATATGGGCCACTCAACCGGGTGCCACATCGACACTCAGGTGGGCCGTCAGGGCGCAGGACGTAGCCGTAGGTCGCCAAACCGTGACCAGTGTGGAGCCAGCAGCGGACAGCTGATTCCCTGCGCCGAGAGGCTCACATGGAAGATTTCCACACATTCGTAGCCTCCTTAATGACACACAGTTTGTTGTGTGTATTGTTATGCCATTCTGTATCCCAAAGCCGGAAAACCCTAAGGCGCAAGTGAGAACGCAGGTCAGTTTTGGAGATGCCCATCTCCAGAAGCGTTTCTGCGTACCTGTTTGGCCACCCTGTCGGCAAGTTCGTTGCCTGGGATGCTGACGTTTCAAACACCACTGAAAGACAGGACCGCTCCAGGGCACAGATGGACTCCTGCATGGACGCTACCAAAGGATGGCGAGGGTAACACTGGTCGATAGCTTGTAAGATGCTCAAGGAGTCAGTGCACAGGAGAAACGATTCCCTGGCGCATTAACAGATATACTGAAGCGCACGAGACATGGCCACCAGCTCGGCAGTGAGTACATTGCAGCCATCGGGCGAGGAATGCTGTTCAAAATGGCCTCTGTGGAAGTAGGCGAAGCCGACATGACCATCAGCCAGCGAGTCATAGGTGGAAACCACTACGGAGCCCCGGAACACGTCAAGAATCAAGAGGAAGTGACAGCAGAGAGCGACAGTAGCTGAGTCCTTAGGGTCACGCGGAAGTTCCAGACGAATCTGCGGCCTAGGTGTACACCATAAAGGTGTATGCGGACGGACCTGGATGGGAGGTGGTAAAGGGAAGGAATCCAGTTCAGTCAGAAGGGATCACACGCGAACCGCAATCGTTAGCTTTGACCTGGGCCGCCAATGTGGGAGGTGAACTCCCAAGGGTGGAGAAAGGTAATTCGGATGCTCAGAAGAACTACGAATGTGTGCAACGTAACTGGCGAGCAGTTGTGCATGTCGGATCTGCAATGGAGGGACTCCAGCCTCCGGACTCGTTCTACAGCTCCCGTCGCTAGGGAAACGCCACAGTGGTGCACTGGGTCGAGTACACGCAAACGCTGAGGGCGCCGCCGAACCATAAACCACACTCCCATAGTCAAGGCCAGATTGAACAAGGGATTTGTATAGCTGCAGCAGCGTAGAGCGATCTCCACCCCAGTTGGTGTTGCTCAGGCAGCGGAGGGCATTGAGGTGCTGCCGGCGCTTCTGCTTAAGCTGACGAAGGTGAGGCAGCCAAGTCAATCGGGCGTCGAACACCAGTAGTAAGAATCGATTTGTCTCCACTACAGTGAGTGGATCGTCATGAAGGTGAACGGTACGACGCCGACAGAAGTGCATGACACACGAATTAGCGGCCGAAAACTGGAAGCCACAGGCGAGAGCCCATGGCTGCGCCTTATGGATGGCTCCCTGTAGGCGGCGCTCTGCAACACCAGTACTGGTGGAGCAGTACGAAATGCAGAAGTCGTCCGCATACAGAGAGGGCGAGACAGACGGCCCTTCAGCTACTGCTACACCGTTAATGGCCACTCAATACAGAGCCCTGCAAGACCCCATTCTCCTGGATATGGGGGAACTGTGAGAGGCACCAACTCGGACGCGGAAAATACAGAGCGATAGGAAATTTTGGATAAAAATCGGGAGTGGGCCTCGGAGACATTCCCCCCCCCCCCTCCCCCCCGTATAATGTGGCAAGGAAATGATGTCGCCAGGTAGTGTCATATGCTTTGTGTGGATCAAAAAGATGGAAAGACGGCAACAAAGTGTTGGCGTCTGGAAAAGGCTGTTCAGATGCCAGACTCAAGGGGCACCAGATTATCAGTGGTAGAGTGACCCTGGCAGAAGCCACCCTGATATGGAGCCAGTAGGCCACGTGACTCCAGGACCCAACACAATCACCAACACACCATACATTCCACCAGCTTACGAACAACGGTGAGGCTGATGGGCCGATAGCTATCCACACCAGACGGGTTTCTGCCGGGCTATCAGATGGCTTAAAGGCTATCTGATGCTCTAGGGAAGTGTGTCGCTTATGTCACTGTAGAGCTCGCCGACGCTCTGTAATTGTCTCAGCAACTTCCGGCGACCGCCAAGGGACTGTCTTTCGCCAGGGGCACTCTAAAAGGAGAGGGATCGCGTTTTCTGCCGCAGTAATGGTTGTGGTAGTCACCTGCTCAACCATCACATCGGTGTTACCATGTGTGGCAGAGTCAACGGTGGCATCAAAGGTGAAAGTTTCCCAGTCCGCCTTGTTTAAAGCCCATACGGGCAGGCCGCCTTGGGCCTTACGTTGGGGAAGATGGGGAAGTGGTCACTACCACAAAGGTCGTCATGTGGTCTCCAGTGGATAGATGGGAGAAGTCTTGGGCTGCAAATTGATAAATCAATGGCCGAGTAACTACCTCGAGCCACGGTGAAATGTGTGGTGGCCCCAGCATTTAAGAGGCACATCTACAACTGGGGCAGTAAAGTTTCGACGTATTTGCCTCGGCCAGTAAGCACAGTGCCACCACACAAGGAGTTATGGGCGTTAAAAGGTTTAGGGAGTCGATAAATCAGCGCAGCTAATACATTCAGGGTTACTGCACCTTATGGAGGAAGATATACATTTGAGACAGCTATTTCCTGTGTCGTCCGTGTTCTGACAGTCACAGCTTCACGAGGGGTTTGAAGGGGCACAGTTTCACTAAGGACATAAACGAAAATTCCACCTGACACTCGATTATAGTCGCTACGATTCCTGTAATATTCCTTATAGCCACAGAGGGCAGGGGGCTGCATTGCCAGGAAGCCGGTTTCCTGGAGGGCAATGCAGAAAGCAAATGTAAAGCTTAACAGTTGCCTTAGCTCAGCCAGGCGGTGGAAAAAAACCGCCGCAATTCCACTTGAGGATAACATCGTGAGACTGGAAAGGCATGGAACATTCAGTGAGGCAGTTTACGCTTCAGGGTCACCTGCTTCCACCGACTTTTTGCCTGAGCAGTCGATATCCATTGTGTCTGAGGGTCCCGAACTCTTTTTGGATTTCTCACGCTGTTCCTTGGGTTTCACTGGTGGGAGGACTTCACTGAATCAGTCTCCAGGACTGAGGATCAGCGTTAAGCCCTACGACCAGCTTCTTTTGGGCTCTTCAGCCTCTGGCGGGTGTCATCTTTCCCATAAGCAGAAACCTGGGAAGGGAGTGACCCAAGGGACCCCTTCCTAGCGAGAGGAGCCAAAGAAGCCTTACGCTTCTCTAGCTCAGAAATAGGACTGAAATCCCCAATGGTTGGGGGGGGGGGGGGGGGGGGGAAGGGGTGTTGCTCCCAAAGTAGGTGGTGCGGGAGCAACAGGGAAGGAAGTGCCTCCCACCATCAAGAGGGCAGGTGTAGTCTTCCGGTTCTGAGAAGCGACAGGAATTCGAGGAACTGATGGGGCGAAAACTGTTCTCGTAGCGGCAGCGTTTGAGGAGGTCATAGCCACAGGATGTAGGTGCTCAAATTTCCTCTTAGCCTCAGTCTAGGTGAGTCGGTCCGGGGTCTTATATTGCATGATTTTCCTCTCTTTCTGTAAAATCCTGCCGTCTGGCGAGCAAGGTGGATGATGCTCTCTGCAGTTGACACAGATGGGAGGCAGGGCGCATGGAGTATTGGGATGCGATGGACGTCCACAATTTGACAGGTGGGGCTGGAAGTATAGCGGGAAGATATATGGCTGAACTTCCAGCACTTAAAGCACCGCATCGGGGGATGGATATAGGGCTTGACGTTACGGTAGTAGACCATCACCTTGACCTTCTCGGGCAATGTGTCACCCACGAAGGCCAAGATGAAGGCATCAATGGCAAACTGGTTATCGCTCGGACCACGATGGACGCGCCATACGAAATGAATACCTCGCCGCTCTAAACTGGCGCGTAGCTCGTCGTCAGACCATATTTAAGCTCTTATGAGGCGTGATGGTAACAGAAACAGAAACATCCCCCATCTTGCCACAAGCGAGTAATGCCTGTGACTGGGCAGAGGATGCCGTTTTTATCAAAACTGACCCAGAGCGCATTTTGGACAAGCCCTCCACCTCCTCACACTTGTCCTTCAAATGTTCAACATAAAACTGAGGCTTCATATAGACAAAGGAGTCCCCATCAACTCTCGTACATACGAGGTACCGGGGCGAATAAGCTTCACCGCCATTCTTAGCCTGGCGTTCCTCCCATGGTGTGGCCAGGGAGGGGAACGACTTGGGGTCATATTTCTTAGCATTAAAGCTAGACTTGGCCCGCTTAGAGACTGCTGGCGGCTGACCACCAGCAAGAGATGATGCACTACGCTTCATGGCGTGTCATCCGCCCTGATGCCACCCACTCCGACCAGGGCCCTCCCCACGGGCGCCACCCAGCCACAGCAAGGGCCACCTGGCAGGATGGCCACTGCCGGGAGTCCCGATGCCCCAGGGTGACGGGCATCTACTCCTTGGCATACGTGGGGAGTTAACGGCGCAGGCATCAGCAGAGCGATCCCTGTGTGGTCAGGGGGCTACAACCGGCAGGGTGCATGGCGGCCCCACCACAACGGACTGGCTACCGTGCTGGATATGAGGTACAAAGAAGTGCACGGTCATCGAAGCACAGACAGTGACACTGCACAGTGGATGATGGAAAACGCACCCAGGAAGGTGTCTTCGCCCAAGAGATGGAGAATAGGCGGGACTGCAACGCGACGACGAGAAAGTGGGATGAAGATCTCAATGCACGACAGACACCATGCACCATGTAAGGCATTCTGCGCCAGCTGGTTCGATATTGGGGAAAACTTTGAAAAATGGAGGTCAAACTCTACAAGGGACCATTAAATGAAGGCCGAAACATAAGATACCCCTTTTAGTCGCCTCTTACGACAGGCAGGAATACCTCGGGCCTATTCTTACCCCCAACCCCGCATGGGTGATTTTCAGTTGTTGAACGACTTCTAAAACCGAACTGTACATTTGATAGCAAATTATGTGAAATAAAATGATCAGTTGTCCTTACATACACAGCCTTTTAGGAAACTTTGGCAAATGCCAATGGCATAGAAATGGGTCTAAAATTGTCTACACTATCCCTTTCTCCCTTTTTATAAAGCGGCTTTACTACTGAGTACTTTAATCGTTCAGGAAACTGATCATTCCTAAATGAAAAATTACCAATATGGCTAAATAAAGGGCTAACATGTGCAGCACAGTACTTTAATATTGTGCTAGGCACTCCATCATACCCATGAGAGTCCTTGGTCTTCAGTGACTTAATTATTAACTCAATCTCCCCCTTGTCTGTATCACACAGGAGTATTTCAGACAGTCTCGGAAACACATTTTCGAAGAGAGTTATACGATTCCCTGTGGAAACAAAGTTTTTATTTAATTCACCAGCAATGCTCAGGAAATGATTGTCAAATACTGTACGTATATCTGACTTATCAGAAACAGAAATATGTTTCTTTTGATGATAGCAACAAGGTCGATTGCCGAAATATTGTGCCCTTTGTACGGTAGGCTGTTCACCCGAGATTAATTTCATCAGAAAGAGAAATATTTTTATTACGAACTGACTGTATATCGTGGACCTTGGGCTGCTGACCAGACATTTCCTTGACAACTGACCATATGGTTTTAATTTTATCCTGTGAATTAGCTATTCTATTTGCGTACCACATATTCTTTGCCTTCGTAATAACATTTTTAAGCACCTTATAGTACTGTTTGTAATGGGTTACTGCAGCTTGATTGTGACTACCTCTAACATTTTGATGTAACGCCCTCTTTGTTCTACATGATATCCTTAGCCATTAGTCAGCCACCCAGGCTGCCTTTTACTGCTGGTACCCTGTTTAGAAGGTTCTGATGGAAAGTAAATTTCAAAGAGCATGAGAAATGTGTCAAAGAAAGGTTTATTTGTCACCTATGGTATTGGCACTTAACATCCTACCATTCTTGTTCCTTAAAGAGGTTTAAAAAACTCCATTGCCGTAGTATTAGCTTTTATACGTAATTTGTAACTATATATAACATTTGTTTGAGTACAAACACATTTTAGTGTTAAAATTTGTGGATCATGGTCTGAAAGGCCATTCACCCTTTTACTAACAATGTCCATCTAGTAATGAAGAATGAATAAAAATATTATATACACCTGTGCTATTGTTTCCCTGAACTCTTGTTGAAAAAGAAAACACGATCTGCATCAGATCATACGAATTCAGGAGATGTTCTAACATCCTTAATATTGAGGACACCACATATAACAGATTTTTGGTACTTCCTATAAAGTGAATCAAGAATCCCCTGTAGCTTGAGCAGAAATGCTTTGAAGTCAGTGGACCTATAAACAATAACAATCAAAAGTGTAGTTTCACTAAATGTAACTGTCCCTCCAACAGATGCAAATCCCTGTTCATTGCAGTGCTGTGATACGTCTACGGAATCAAATGGAATACTGTTTTTTATGAACATGGCTAGTCCCCCACCATGCAAGGAACTGCCTGAAAAAGAACCATCTAATCTGTATCTTGGTAAATAAAGCCTCTGAATTGTCAAGTTATTTAAGTGGTCCTACGATACACAAATAATGTTAGAGTCAATATCTATAAGCAGTTCACTAATTTTATCTCTAATGCCTTCTATACTTTGATGAAATATGCTAATTCCTTCGCTACTTTGATACCTGACCTCCTCTGAACGTGATTGCTTTGTTAGAGAGCCTTTCTTTGAGGGGGGTAGGACGTCAAACGGGACGACTTGGAGCAGGAGAGACACCACAGGACATTTTAATTTACACTGTCTATACTTTTAAAAATAAATTCATAAAACTTTGTCATATTGACCAGAAAGGATTCAGTATTTACACCTATAGTGGTGGAAGTTCAAAAATATAAGAAAATATAAGAAAATATTTTATTTTTTTACATTGGTATTTCACCTTTTTTCAATTACCATTGGCTGCATTTGTTGCTATAGGTACACTTCTTCATAAATAAGGGAGATTCTTCGATGAATTTTGCACAGCATACAAATCATACTTACAGGTGTATGAAACTCTAGAATTTTTCAAATCTATTAAAAACTGTGGTAAAAATTGAGATTAATTTTTTTGTGAACATGTAGTTTAAAATATAACAGCACATTCATTTTTTCATAAATTAAATAATTTCTAGAGTTTCATACACCTGTAAGTATGGTTTGTATGCTGTGCAAAATTCATCGAAGAATCTCTCTTACTTATGAAGAAACGTGTACCTTTAGCAACAAACTCAGCCAATAGAAGTGAAAAAATGATCTTTCACACGTAAAAAAAAATTTGTTATGTTTTTGAACTTCCACTGCTATGATTGTGAAACCTGAATCCTTCCTGGTCATGCTGACAAAGTTTTATGAGTTTATTCGCAGAAGTATAGACAGTGGAAATTAAAATGTCCTGTGGTGCCTCTCCTGCTTCAAGACGGCCCGTTTGACGTCCTACCCCCCGTTAAGCAGGGGTACCTACCAGCTGACTTCAGTCTAAAAACGGTGCAGCTCTAACACTAACTGATACAGGAATTTTTTCCACCACCACCGCCAACTACGCTGTCACCTATAAGTTTTGCCAGCCTCCCCTTCCCATACCTATTGAGGTTCAGGCCATGCCCAGTGAAACCCGATCTACTGACAGACTCAGCTGGCACCCCAGAGATGTGACCCACGTCCTCTGCCATCAGCGCCCTGCCCAGCCCCGTGTTAACGCGCTTAACAGCCGCATTAAGATGAGGCCGATCATGACGCTGTAACAGTTGCACCAAATGCACCTACATCATATTCCCCGTCCCCATCAAGGCTGTTCCCTGCTCCACCCACTATCACCACCTGATCCTCCTTCCTACATAACTCCCCTATGCTGTCAGTCACCTGAGCCAACCCTGCACTAGGCTTCACAACGCTGGTGTCCTGGCACTCACTCCCCAACACTTCCTGCAACTGCTGGCCCACACCTCTACTGTGCCAACTACCTAGCAGCGGAACCTTCTTCTTTCTGTTACAGTTTTCAACTGACTTAGGAGCCTTAACTGCTGAGGACTGCTGCAGGTTTCCACCACCTGAAGCTACAAAGACTCATGTTCACTCAACTCTGACATTTGGTAAAATGTGTGTGTTATACGCAAAGTACAACTGTCTCCTAGCTGCCTCCTCAACCTTTCTAGTTCCCTCCTTTGCGTCTTTTAACTGCACCTGAAGGGCACAAATCTTACGCTCCTGTACCTCTGCCAACTTATTTCTGCTATAAATATTGCATTTCTAGGAGATCTCGCTAGGATTCGCAATGGCTTCCCAAATGCATCCCTCCTCCCCCCCCCCCCCCCCCCAATGAATGAACAAATCTCTCACCGTAAACCGCTACTGACAAATCTACGACAAAGCCAGCACTTCTCACTCATGGTAAAATGTTAACAGTTACTGAAAAAACTAAACGTCTACGTGACCCAAGTTCAATTACAACAGCAGAACTATTTAAAGAACTGGCAGTTGTGATCCTGAGTTTCGCTCTATGCTAAGAAAACAACTACTTTTATTAATATTACTAAATCACAACTAATACCAATACCACGAAAACTTCGTACAATTTCTTATCTAAAACCAAAAATTCAAGCGATGATTGGAACACTCGATGAAATTAAACACAGTGAATGAAAATTTTACTGAAATATTTCACTTCAAACAATAAGAAACGCCAGCTGACAGCTGCTCTGTACTGAATTCATAAATGACTTCAACGCAAAACTCTAAAAAATACAGTGGGCTAAGTTTCCGAAAGTTTATTAAACCCTTATTTCTCCAGAAACAGTACGAGACACCGTTGAGAACTACTAAATTTAATAACCGAGTAACAGTAATCAATCAACTTTGTCAGAACTTGAGAACCGCGACAGCTGCAACTGCACGCCGTGAAATGTAAACACACCGCTAATATTTGAATGAACGACTGAAAACTACTAAATTTAATATTCGAATACAACTTTGTCAGTACTTACCTTTAGAACCGCTACAGCTGCAACCGCACGCCACGAAATGTAAACACGCCGATGCGACTTCGATGAACGACGGAAGCACACTCACGAATAACAGACCACTCGAACCAATCACACAAAAACAAAGATTGAGATGAATGAAAGTCCACTAATAACTTAGTTTTACAGTAAATATTAACATCAATAAACTTTTTAAAAAAGTATCGGAAATCTAAAACTTTATGAAGTATCTGCGAGCGATTTTAACAGCACTCCACTGTATGTGACGTCACACCAAAGATCCCAATCACCAACTATCTTAACAGAGTGTAAAAATTTTTTGTCGACGCCCACCTACATAGCGAGAAATGATCACCTAATAAATAATAAATCAAAGCTCCCACGGAAATATTTAAGTGTTCGTTTTTTCCAGCGCGCTGTTCGAGAGTCGACCGGTACAGAAATAGAGGGTTCGATAAACCCTCTGCCAGGCACTTAATTGTGAATTTCAGAGTAACTATGTACGTAGATGTAGATATATGTAGTAATAACAGGATAAGAAAAGTGGCATATTAGCGTGTCGCAGCAGCAGTGCTGAAATTTTTGGTTTTTAAATAAAATATTTTTAAAAATGGGTAACGTTCATTCGTAAAACTTCCATTCTTTTGAAGTACTGGAGTATTATAGACACTGGGAATAGCGATCGCCACTATTTTAACAGCAATGCCTACAATTAGAAACTGGTAACAAACACGTGACACGAGACTCGGCGAAGCACTGCAGATTGTGCGTGCTGCCGCGCGGCGTGGCGTGTCAGACGGTTTGTGTGTGCGTGTGCACGCAGCGTGCGGGACTCGTACGGCGGTTCCTCGCACTCATCTTCAGGCACCCGTTGTACGCCAGAATGGTACCATACCTAGTTCGTGAAAGTATTTTAAGAAGTGCGGTAGCAATGAGGTACGATGCTTCATTTGCTTTAAAAGATTAAAAATGGGAGGAGGCACAAGAAAATTGCGACATCTACAACTACATCTAGATGGATACTCTGCAAATCACATTTAAGTGCCTAGCAGAGGGTTCTTCGAACCAGCATCACAATTCTCTACTATTCCATCCTCGTATGGCGCACCGAGCGAGGTGGCGCAGTGGTTATCACGCTGGACTCGCATTCGGGAGGACGACGGTTCAAACCCGCGTCCGGCCATCGTGATTTAGGCTTCCCTAAATCGTTCCAGGCAAATGCCGGGATGGTTCCTTTCAAAGAGCACGGCCGACTTCCCTCCCTAATCCGATGAGACCGAAGACCTCACTGTCTCGTCTCCTCCCCGAAAACAACCCCAACCCAAATCGTATACCACGCGGAAAAAAGGAACACCTGTATCTTTCCGTGCGAGCTCTGATTTCCCTTATTTTATTATGGCGATCAAGTCCCCCTTATGTAGGTCGGCGACAACAAAATATTTTCGCTTTCGGTGGAGAAAGCTGGTGATTGAAATTTCGTGAGAAGATTCCTCCGCAACGAAAAACGCCTTTATTTTAATAATGTCTATCCCACATCGTGTATTATGTCAGTGATAATACAAAACGCGCTGCCCTTCCTTGAAATTTCTCGATGTACTCCGTCAATTCAATTCGGTAAGGATCCCATACAGCGCAGTAGTATTCTAAAAGAGGACGGACAAACGTAGCGTAGGCACTCTCCTTAGTAGGTAGACCTGTTACATTTTCTAAGTGTCCTGCCAGGGCAATCTATGGTTAGCCTTCCGCATAACATTTTCTATGTGCCAGAATGAGATTTTCACTCTGCAGCGGAGTGTGCGCTGATATACAGAGTATAACTTTAAACAAAAACTGAGTACACAACTGTGCACAGTTTTCTTTTCTTTCTTGGGGTCGGTTTTAATAAAAAAACTCTGCTTATGGCTTTTTTTATTACGATTAGAATAACAAAAAGAACCTGAATCGACCAAATCTTTGCAATCTTAGCCTGTCACAAATTAAAACCATGCGAAATACTGTCGCTGAGGCTTCTATCCTCACAGATCCAGCACCTCGAGAGGTTTCTCTCACAAAACATATACCATTCGTTGGCAATAACAATAAACAAGATCAGAGAGAGTGGGAGACAGGAAATCTACCGAGTGTGTGGGGAGAGGGAATGCATATAGAAATAGGGGACAGGAAGAAGTGGAGAGTGACAGGGGGAACAGCTGAGGGACGGGGTTGGAGGTGGACAGAGAGAGGAGAGGAGGACATGGACGGAGAGGGGGAAGAGGTGGAGGAGATGGGCAGACACGGGGGGGGGGGGGGGAGGGGGGAAGAAGGACATTAGGATGTACACCCAGTTACCGTACACATTTAGCAGTCGCTGGATTCGCTACTAAAACTACACACTTCAAAAAAAGTTTTGCATTAACCCGGTTCCCAGAACTCCTGAAGATAGGCATTGACTGTGGATATTGTATTACACAGTCCCTTTGACTGTTCAGAGATGTCACTAAGCCCGCCCAAAGATGTAAACAACCGTGCACGAGCAGCGCCTATTAGACGGACGGGGTCCGACAGCCGATCAGTTCCAGTCGTACCACCAGGAAGGAGGGCCACGGCTCGTGTTGTCTGTAGTTCAACCGTGCTAGACGGTCAATACCGCGGTTCGATCGCGTCCACATTGTTACTTTGTGCCAAGAATGGCTCTCAACAAGGGAAGCGTCCAGGCGTTTCAGAGCGAACCAAAGTGGTGTTGTTCGGACACGGAGGAGATACAGAGAGACAGGAACTCTCGATGACATGCGTCGCTCAGGCCCCCCAAGGGCTACTACTGCAGCGGATGACCGATACCTGTACATCATGGCTCGGAGGAACCCTGACAACAGCGCAACCGTGTTGAATAATGCTTTTCGTGCAGCCACAGGACGTCGTGTTGCGACTCAAACTGTGCGCAATAGGCTGCATGGTGCGCGACTTCACTCCCGACGTCCTTAGCGAGGTCCATCTTTGCAACCACGACACCGTGCAGCGCGGTACGGATGGGCCCAACAACATGCCGAATAGACCGCTCAGGACTGGCATCACGTTCTCTTCACCGATGAGTGTCGCATATGCCTTCAACCAGACAATCGTCGGAGACGTGTTTGGAGGCAATCCGGTCAGGCTGAAAGCCTTAAACACACTATGCAGCGAGTGCAGCAAGGTCGAGGTTTCCTGCTGTTTTGGGGTGGGCATTATGTGGGGCCGGCGTACGCCGCTGCTGGACACGAAAGGCGCTGTAACGGCTGCACGATACGTGAATGCTATCCTCCGACGGTAGTGCAACCATATCGGCAGCATATTGGCAAGACATTCGTCTTCATGGACGGCGATTCGTGCCCACATCTTGTGAATGACTCCCTTGAGGATAAGAACTTCGCTCGACTAGAGTGGCCAGCATGTTCTTCAGACATGAACCTTGTCAAACATGCCTGGGATAGATTGAAAAGGGCAGACACCCCCCCCCCAAAAAAAAAAAAAAAAAAAACTACTCTGAGGGATGTACGCCGAATCGCCGTTGAGCAGTGGGACAATCTGGACCAAAAGTGCCTTGATGAACTTGTGGATAGTATGCGAGGACTAATACATGCATGCATCAATGCGAGAGGACGTGCTACTGGGTATTAGAGATACCGGTATGTACAGCAGCCTGGACCACCATCTGTGGAGGTCTTGCCTATATCGTGGTACAACATGCAATATGTGGTTTTGATAAGCAATAAAGGCGGGAGTGATGTTTATGTTTACCTCTATTCCAATTTTCTGTACAGGTTACGGAACTCTGGGAACCGAGGTGATGCAAAACTTTTTTTGATGTTTCCAGAATGAGATTTTCACTCTGCAGCGGAGTGTGCGCTGATATGAAACTTCCTGGCAGATTAAAACTGTGTGCCCGACCGAGACTCGAACTCGGGACCTTTGCCTTTTTTGATGTGTGTGTAAAACTGCAAAATAATGCGACATATCACGTCAATTTGGAAAGTTTTACACACAAGTCATTAAGCCCTTTGTTTCGAATAACTAGGCTGTAGATTGGCTTCATCACAGAGAAGAACGTAATATCACATATTATACAGAATAAAGAGAAGAACGAAAAATATAACATGGCAGTTGCATATAAAATATACGAATGTGATAAATTTAACGTTGGACAAACAGGGAGAAACTTCAAAACGGGGCCCAGCGAACATATTAATGTTAGTAAAGCCAATCCCTCAGGATTCAGTGATCACTTAAGAGAGTGCTAGTATTCTACTAATGACATTAATACGAACACCACCATTCTTCATACACCACACCATACGTAATGAACAAACAGAGTTAGGGAATAAGATGTATAGGCAAAATTTCAACAGTGCTTTAGCCGAATAAGTTTGGTTCGGAGTCTTTCTGCAACTTGCAGTTAAAATTGTCTAGTTTGACATGGTTTGTTGGATTACTTTGAAATTTTATGCCTTCATACATTGTACCTTAATATACTGACTGTCAAAAGGCTGGATTTTATATGTATATGAACGCATTAGAAATAAGGAAAGACAGGTAATGTAGAATCTTTGACCTGTCAATTCTTTGCACTACTTGACAGTTACGTCAGACGTCATCAAGAATTGTCACTGTCTAAGATCTGACAGCGATAACATACGAGACAAATGTGTACTGTGTGACGGAACGGATTTCATATCCTATCGTATTAACTAACACACACACACACACACACACACACACACACACACACACACACACACACACACACTGCTACAGAGATACGTAATGTGAGTGAACTTCTTTTCAAGTTTTACGAGGGGCGTTCAATATGTAATGTAACACTTCTTTTTTCTCGGTCAGTTTCGGTTTAAAAAATGAGGAGTTTGCTGTGGGACATGGTGGAATCTACATCTACATCCATACGCCGCAAACCACCTGACGGTGTGTGGCGGAGGGTACTTGAGTACCTCTATCGGTTCTCCCTTTTATCCCAGCCTCGTATTGTTTGTGGAAAGAAGGATTGTCGGTATGCCTCTGTGTGGGCTCTAATCTCTCTGATTTTATCCTGACGGTCTCTTCGCGAGATATATGTAGGAGGGAAGAATATACTGCTTGACTCCTCGGTGAAGGTATGTTCTCGAAACTTCAACGAAAACCCGTACCGAGGTACTGAGCGTCTCTCCTGCAGAGTCTTCCACTGGAGTTTATCCATCATCTCCGTAACGCTTTCGCGATTACTAAATGATCCTGTAACGAAGCGCGCTGCTCTCCGTTGGATCTTCTCTATGTCTTCTATCAACCCTATCTGGTACGGATCCCACACTGCTGAGCAATATTCAGGCAGTGGGCGAACAAGCGTACTGTAACCTACTTCCTTTGTTTTCGGATTGCATTTCCTTAGGATTCTTCCAGTGAATCTCAGTCTGGCATCTGCTTCAGCCCCTGTAGTTTCATGAAGTTCCCATAGGTGGCGCCGCTATACGCAGTCTGTAGCGGAGGTGCGTTCCAAACACAGAGCGGACGCTGAGTTTCTTTCGGCGGGAAAGCAGAGACTCGCAGATTTTCGTAGGCGCTTGCAGAATGTCTACGGAGACCTGGCAGCGAACAAAAGGACGGCGATTCGTTGGGAGAGGAGTCTGTCGTCATCAGTACAAGGTCGCGCCAACATGTCCCGTGTCCCGCGTGCCGCACTGAACTGCGGCTCCCGCAGTGTTGGGACGTGCGGACACTCTCGTTCGAGGTGAGCGGCGCACCACAGACAGCTCGCTGTTCGAGTGGGCGTCTCTGTTGGTACTCCCGACACACTCGTCCACCAGCTGGGGTGCTCAGAGGTGTGCGCCCGCTGCGTTCCTCGCCGCCTAACAGAAGACCACGGAGAGCAACGAAGGAGGACCGCCTGTACGCACTGCCTGCACCTTACGACGCTGACCGTGACAGTTTTTTGTCGAACATCGTCACAGGAGATGAGGCTCGTGTTCGTCACTTCGAACCGGAAATAAAACAACGATCGGTGGAGTGCCGCCACATCCACATCACCTCTCCTCCGAAGTAAAAGTTAGATGCGGTAGCTACGAGGAGCGTTCGATAAGCAATGCAAAACATTGCTTATCCTGGTAGTAGATCGGTATTATTCAGGATTGCAATACAGCATATTAGTCCCCACTCTCTCGGCTACAAGACCCTATTTTTCAACGTAATCTTCGTTCAATGCGGTGGAGTTTATGCCACTTTACTGCATGCCCTCTCCTCCATTATGGTGCAACGATCGAATCTCAAGTGTATTGTGCTGCCCTTGGGAAAGTGAAGCAACAACTTCAGCGTTTTCGTCGCCGGGAGAATGGAAACAACCCAGACGTTACAGTGACAAGGCAACACATCACACACGCCTGTGCACCGGAGAGGAGGTCATAAGTCTCCACTGGTCTCTTCTCCTTCACCCGCTCCACTGTCCGGATCTCGCGCCTCCCGACTCCCAACGCAGGCTGCACTCCGCGGGAAGCAGTACGTGCGCGACGGGGAGGCGACTGACGCAGCAGACGTCGACCAGCAGAGGGGCAGAGTGCGGACGTACAGGCCGTCCCACGAAGGTGGCGTAAGGGCGTCACACTCAACGGAGATTGTATTGAAAAATAGCGTATTGTAGCCAAAAGAGTTGGGAATAATATACTGTACTGCAATCCTAAATAAGACCAATCTACTTCCAGGATAAACAATGTCTTGCATTACCTATCGAACGCTCCTCGCAGCTTTTCTGTGCCACTGTACTGGCGCACACAGCGACTGCGCTCGTACGCCTTCCTCACGTCGCCTACTCCAGCCGAACGATGTGCATTCCGGAAACTGCTCTGACGCTGCTGTCCGCGCTAGCTTCCCTAAAGTTACCTAATAGGGCTTCGCGAGAGCTGCGTCTTACCTTCCATTTACGTTCCCGAAACACTCGTGTTTCGCTTTCGTGTGCACTTTCCCATCCTCTTACAGCGCCCGTCTCAATTCATTCGACAGCTGCTGCCGTTGCTGCTACACGTGCTGCAACGTACGCTGTGTGGTCTGAAGTACGCAGACACCGCTACGTAATCGCTGCATGTCGCCAGAGGTGGACCCCGCCAGTACGAAAAGAGGCGGTCAGTGTTGTGTTTTCAGTAGAGAAGCAGCAAATGGCAGAGGGGACTTCCAAAGCCGACCAGTCATTGGCTGTCACCTGCGTAGAAACTCCATCACGGACATTTCAACCCTTCCACTGCTTCCCCTAATCGTCTTCCGCGACTGTGAAGTGAAAACGAGAAGGAACGACCGCATCTAAACAGAGACCTGGAAGACTTCACGAACTGTCAGGCAGGAATGGTCAGGATTGTAGAAAGTGAGTGTCAAAAGTCACACGAAGTTAGCGGAGAGTCCCAAACGGCCACCAGCAGCCCAGACAGCACGTCGACCGCAGGTACGGAGTGAAAACAATGGGGTACAGTGGTGGAGCAGCCATATGTTTCTGTAGTGGATGCTAAGCGACGCTTGGAGTGGTGTAAAGAGAGAGGCAGCCGACGACTGGAAAACAGTGATTTGGACTGATGAACCGAGCTACATCCTCCGCCAGTCCAGTGCAAGGGCTTGCGTCTCTCCAACGCCTGGAGAACGTAGTGGCAGCAGCGAAGCACAGACGAGATTTTGTTTCCGTATAGCGATCTTTCTCGGGGTTAGTACGTGGTCCCTTATTCGAGTTAAGAAAGTGGTAAATGCAGACCGATACGAAGTTATCTTACAGCATTTTGTACTGCGTAGAGTCGACTAATGACGATGACTGTATCAGCAAGACAATGCACGCTGTCATAAAGCGGCATCAGTGAGGCAATGGCTTGTGGACAACAGCACTCCTGAAATGCACTGGCCTGCCCAGAGCGGCAGCCTGTACCCAGTGGAACGCCTTTACGGCAACTTCGCTCCGTACCCCGGCGTTCGACATCTCACTACCTTCTCTGGTTTCGGATCTCCTGGAAGAACGCGCCCCCCCGCGGACACTCTGGCACCTGACTGAAAGTACCTCGAGCAGCGTTCGGCCCGTCATAAAGCCGAAGGCCGCCCACACGCTGCCATAATGTGCGCTCAGTACTAGTTGTCCGGATACTTTTGATTAGCTGCTGCAGAGCGTCTTGTGTGCGATTTCCTTTAGAGATGACTCCGCCTCTCAGAACACTTCCAACAAATCCAAATCTTCCATTCGCTTCACTAATACTGGTTTCGCGTGTCCGTCGTATTGCAGGTAGCTCGTTGGTATTACCTCTCGGTACTAATATGATTTTACGTGCTCAACGTACAAGTCGAATAACATGGAGGGAACTGTACAAATTTCTCTCATTCGCCTCTCAACTAATAGTTTTCTCTCGTCTCCTTCGGGTGTTATCACTACACCCTCGTTTCTGCACATGGTGATTATAACCTTCCGCGCCATCTATTTTTTATCACTACATCCTCGTTTCTGAACATGGTGATTATAACCTTCCGCGCCGTCTGTTTTTTCTCAGAGGTCGATTTATTGCCACACCACCACAATACCGGGAACTCACTTTTAATTGAAATAGTACGATTTCGTCCTGCATAAAAAAAACCGAAGGTGGTATTTTTATTACATTGCGGAGAAAAGCTGCATTCGACGGCTACAAAGGCGCACGTAACGGAAACAGGAACTGTCCGTCCCAATAACGCCAGAATGTTGCCTCACACGAGAGAGAGCCCCTGCGGTGGAGACTACAGGCGACCCGCGAAACAGCCGCGGCGAAAGGGATGCCGGCATCTGGGCGTCACAAAAATTTAATTACGCCCGGCGTTGCTGGGATCGGCGCACGCGGCGACGAAGCGAGTGCGGCGTCCGGAGAGCCAGCGGCGGAATGCCGGCCCAGGGGGCGGCAGCAGCCACGGCGGTCCACGTTTACATCCATATCCCGCAAACGTACAGGTATAAGAAGTTTGTGGAGAAATTTCAGAAATTGTCGCAAGCTGACTCTTCCATAGCAGCACAACGCGGTTATGAGCCGCACACGGTCATAAATGTCCGCCTGGCGCGCAAACAAAACACTGCTACGACAGAGCGGAGCGCAGTGCGGCAAGGGGTGTCCACGTGGCGCACACGACGGACGCGAGGCAAGTTTACGAAATAAAAAAAATAAAAACTTCACAATACGAATAAATTAAGTCGCACATATGCAAACCATTGCCATCAAGTGAAATCAAACATTCAATAGGGTAGCCCTACATAGAGCGGAGAGAAAGGTAACATAGTGAGATGAAAAATATCGAAACACGTCACCAAACAGCCGCGCAGAGTAAAATAACTAAATGTTAAAGTGTACGCGCAGCATACGCATTCGAGATCAACAGCTACACACATCAAAGCATCAGGACCAGGCGCAGTCGTAAAGATTGAAAACTAGAGACCTATTTTTTTTGTCACTAGAATAAAGAAATATAAACTATGGAAAATAGAAAGTAAACCCATCTGCGATAAAGTGAGGCCATTAAAAAGACCCTCATAACAAAACGAGCAAGATAAAAAATAAAGCTGTCGACATATACCGAAGCGCCAAAGGAACTGGTGTAGGCATGCGTATTCAAATACAGACGTATGTAAACAGGGAGAATACGGCGCTGAAGTCGGGAAAGCCGATATAAGACAACTAGTGTCTGGCGCAGTTAGATCGGTTATTGCTATTACAATGGCAGATTATCAAGATTTAAGTGAGTTTGAGCGTGGTGTTATAGCCGGCGCTCGAGCGATTGGACACAGCACCTCCGAGGTAGCGATGAAGTGGCGATTTTCCCGTGCGACCATTTCATGAGTGCACCGTGAATATCGGGAATCCGGTGAAAGATCAAATCTCCGACACCGCTGCGGCCGGAGAAGGATCCTGCAAGAGCGGGACCAACTACGACTGAGGAGAATCGTCCAGCGTGACACTAGTGCAACTTTCGCAAATTCCTACAGATTTCATCAAAAAGTACGAGGCGTGTTTTTTAAGGAAGTACCGTTTTGAAATTTAAAAAAGACGTGCTAAGATATCTCAATAATTTTATTTTTACATGAAGGCCTGTACCTTAATCTACGCACTGACGCCATTACAGTCTCATTCTTCCTTATTTACGTTGTGTATTGAATGTTTAAAATGCCTCCGATAATCGTGAGTCCCGCCGACTGTGAAGGACGGGCTGTTATAAGATTTCTTAGTGCCAAAGGCCTAAAAGCGATCGATATTCATAGTGGGTTCTGTGCAGTTTACGGAGAAATTATGAGTGATGTAAAGGCAAGAAAGTGGGTGAGAGCATTTAAAGATGGCCGCACAATTGTGCATGATGAACAACGGAGTGGGCGTCCTTCGGTCGTTAATGAAAGTTTGGTGCAGGAAGTGGACAATAAGGTGAGAGAAAACAGACACTTTACGATTTCCTCCTTGCGGGATGACTTTCCTAATGTTTCTCGTAGAGTTTTGTATGGCATTGTGACCGAGCACTTGAATTACCGAAAACTGTTCGCACGTTGGGTACCGAAAATGTTGACGTATGTGCACAAAACCAAACGTTTAGGCAGTGCATTGACTTTCCTCGGGCGGTACCACAACGACGGTGATGATTTATTAAGCCAAATTGTTACGGGCGATGAAACATCGGTGGCCTACGTCACACCAGAATCAAAGCAACAGTCCATTGAAGTTGAGCAAGGGCATCGTTTTGCTGCAAGACAATGCCCGTCCGCATGTGGCGAATCAGACCAAAGATCTCATCACATCTTTTCGATGGGAAACTAGATCATCCTCCGTACAGCCCCGATTTTGCGCCCAGTGACTACCATCTGTTCCTGCACTTGAAGAAACACCTGGGCGGTCAGCGTCTTCAAGACGATGACGAAGTCAAAGCAGTTGTGATGCACTGGTTAACAAGTCAGACGGCAGACTTCTACGAGGAGTGTATTAAAAAACTGGTACAACGTTATGACAAGTGCCTCAATATTGACGAAAATTATGCAGAAAAGTAGATTAAGGTACAGGCTTTCATGTAAAAATAAAATTATTGAGATATCTTAGCACGTCTTTTTTTAATTTCAAAACGGTACTTACTCGAAAAACAGGCCTAGTATGAGCATGCAAACCATTTCACGAAACGTCGATATGGGCTCTCGGAGCCTAAGGTCCACTCGTGTACCCTTGATGACTGCATGACAGAAAGCTTTACGCCTCGCCGGGGCCCGTCAACACCGACACTGTTCTGTTGATGACTGGAAACATGTTGCCTCGTCGGACGAGTCCCGTTTCAAATTTTATTGAGCGGATGGACGTGTACGAGTACGGAGAAAACCTCACGAATCCATGGATGCTACATGTCAGCAGAGGACTGTTGAAGCTGGTGGAGGATCTGTAATGGCATGGGGCTTGTGCAATTCTAATGATATTGGACCCCTGATACGTCTAGATACGACTCTGACAGCTGACACGTACGCAAGCATCCTGTCTGATCACCTGAATCCATTCGCGTCCATTCTACATTCCAACGGACCTGGGGGAATTCCAGCAGGACAATGCGACCCCCCACACGTGCAGAATTTCTGCAAAGTGGCTCCAGGAACATTCGTCTGAGTTTAAACACTTCCGCTGGCCACCTAACTCCACAGACATGAGCATTATTGAGTTATCTGGGATGCCTTGCAACGTGCTGTTCAGAAGAGATGTTCACGCCGCCTTACTCTTACGGCCGTATGGACAGCCCTGCAGGATTCATGGTGTCAGTTCCCTCCAGCAGACCTTTAGTCTAGTGGATGCCAAGTCGTGTTGCGGCACTTCTGTGTGCTCGTGGGGACCTTACACGGTATTAGGGAGCTGTACCAGTTTCTTTGGCTCTACAGTATTTAATAAAAGGTATCATTGCAGCAACATTCCAAACGATGGTGCCATTGTACTCTACTATATTCGCTTTCTGCTAATCAGCTGATATCACAGAGACTTGTTATCAACTGAGGTTTGTTTTCCACCACCGCGTCGTTGTCGATTAGATAGTCCAGCTGATCCACCTCTCCGTTGCAAATGTTTTGAGTGAAATGCGCAGTCGATGCGCTGCTGTTTTCACGTCAATTCTACCAACATTGAGAGTTATTTAGTTCTCGGGGTTTTGTAAAATTCCTGGCTTCATGTCTCGTCGCTGTGCAGCCTATGAAAATGATTGCGGAAGACTCCCAAATAAATTCGAAAGTACAGTGCAGTTTTAATACCAATATATTTCCAGGAGTCTGGTGTCCGAGCCTGGTGAACCGTACCGATTACAGCACGTGTACACAAAAGTTGACATCAAACGACACAGAGTTGACGCCACGAAAGTCAACAAACGAGTGAGCCTGCAACACATGTGATCGCAACCCTAGCCAAAAAACGAGGGCCCCCAAGAGGCGCCTGCGCGAACTCTATTTATACTTTTGTTAACAATTACATACAATGAAAACTACAGTTTTACGTAAAATCACAATTAGAAGTTAAACAGAATATGAGATACACATTGCTAAAACTTTACAGTCTCAGTGCTGAACAAGGTGAACCTATTTTCAACTTAGTTACGAGTTAATATAGCATTTTCTGACCAATTATGTTACAGGTAACAACTAAATTTCTAAATTTGTTTATAACAAATCAACTAGTGCCTGAATTTTAGCGCTAACATATATCGGAGATTCAATTAACGTGCTTTATTTATATGTTCTATTTATTTGCTGTAGTAATTTTATAATCATAGGTTTACTGGTACATCCTGACCATATGCTCGATTTCTTTCGATTGGTTACAGTATTAATTTCACATTTATATTGTGTTTCTCACATAAGAACAATGTTAAATGCTTTTGGCACATTCAAAATACACATGGTGGCTTTTACACATACGGTTTCAGTAAAGCAGTGTTTTCGAATTATATGTATACTGAAATAGTGGTTATTTTTGTATGTAATTTGGAAAAAGGTCACTTTACATTTTGCTCTTTATGTCGAAATGACTGCATTTGAAACAGTTATTTAGTTATTCACATTGGACAATTAGGACTGGTGTTTATCTTTAATGCTCTCCGAGGGGTTCTGACAGGGCAGCAACGAGATACAGTAATATTTCACAACACAGTGACGTATGACAATTTCCAGTTCCTCGAGAAGATTCACCTTTCCTCCCTTCCGAGAAAGGTGTAGTTCCTCAAGTTTTCCAGTGGAGGAGACGGGTGCGTGCTTGACTTAAGATGCTAAGCAAACGCGAAATTCTGTTTAATGTGGCACGTGCTCAGTGAACCTGGTCTTAAACATTCTGCCGTCTGGCCGATGTACGACACTTCACAATCACCACACGGTAATACAAATATTTATGGGGCCTTTCATTATATAATTATGCTGACGGTTATCAACAGTAGTGAAAACAACACGTAAATCCTGGTTTAGCAAAAGCTTAACCAGAACACGAGACGCGTCCACCGTGAACGGTATCCTCCCAGATTTGGACCTCGAAAGCAGCGAGACGGGGAGACGCCTGTGCTCAGCTACTGGTGTCTCTTCTCTGTGTGCGCCTCTGGGGGGGAAAAAATTAGCACACCCTTTTAGATATTTCCAGTTCACTCAAGATTAATTGCTGAAACACTGCATATGGAGTACACTAAATGATTACATTTACAGATCAGTAGGACAAGCGCTTCAGAGGTAGCAGGGACCGAGCCGTGCTGGAACACCCACACCAGCACTAGGTGTGGCCTGCACGGGCGGCGACGCGGGCGCTCACTCTGGCGACCAGTCGATCGTACAGGTGGCTCAGCCTGTCCACTCAGCCCTGTAGGAGCTGCCGGTTGACGAGCCGCACGAGTCACTTCTCATCCCAGACATGCTCTGTTCGAGACAAGTCTGGACAACCCGGGAAGCTGCACGCCACGTTGGGTTTTACTGGCTCTGTGTGGGGGAACATTATCTTGTTGGAACAACACATCACCATCCTGTTGCAAGAACGACAAAAGAATAGGTCCAACAACATTCCGCACGTACCGAGCGCTGGTTAGCGTCCCCTCCAGAAACACCGAAGTTGAACCGCAGTCGTAGCTTATCGCACCCCAAACCGTAACGCCTGGGATGGGGCCAGCACGTCTAGGACGAAAGCGCTACAGGACAGCACTCGCCAGGTCCACGTCATACGCGCTAACGCCCACCACTTGCCTGCAGACAGAATCTGCCTTCATCGCTGAGGACCACGGCGCAGCGTCGCACCTCTGAAGCGACCCCCTGAGGGCACCAGTCGAGCCGTGCACGCCGATGCTGTGGCGTGGCGTGAGTGAACGACAGGCTGGAGGTGTGCGGGCCACGACTGCCGACCACTGCTTAGCAACAGTCCGTGTCGACGCGTGCTGTGCTGCCTGAACACCGCTGCCCTTACAATACGACCATCCCGGTGGCCGACTTTGCTGAGTGGACGTCCAGAATGTCGTCTACGGATGTGAGGATGTCCACCTGACCCCTGATACACAGCACCTCAGACTTGTGTCAGTTCTCCGACACACAATCCCGTCACGCGGAGTGCCACAATTTGACACCTTTCGAACTCATTCGCTTGGCTGTGGGAAGCACGAGTGCGACTCCGTGGTACGGTTGACTCCGTACTTCACACGTTCCCACCACACTGAGCCATCTCGCTGTGAGCATTCCCCACTGAAGAGTAGACACAGCGTCGCGTCTGTAGTTTCCTGAGAGCGGATCAGGATGGGAGCTAGACGCTAAATCCAGTAATGAGGTGGCTCGTCCAACTCGAAGTCCTGGTGCTGGAAAACAAGCTGGAAATTATTTGCAGATAAGAGAACTCGGTGGGATAAAGGACGTATACTTCTGATGAAATAACTGAGACGAAACACGAGGTAGGATAAGACCACTGTCGAACCCTAAGAAGCACCAACACACTGAATTAAGTTGAGCAATCGTGCATGTACCCTGCGCAGCCAAGTCCCGTCCCGAGGGCAGAGTAACACAGGTCCAGCGTCTGAGGCAACTGTCGAAGGAATCCCCCAGCAACAGCAGCGGCTCGCCTGACGCAATCCCCCGCGTCTCCCGTGTCCGGTCGTCCTCCCAGAACATTCTGCCGTAGCTGCTCACGTAGCCCCAGCGTCCCATACCACATAAACGCAACCTCTCCTGCTTCTGAGCGTCCTGGCTGACGTTAGGTTGCTTTCCTAAACGTTCATCTTATGCATTTCTACTCACATACCTGACCCATTCGCGACAACAGATGGCGCTCTGGTAGCTCTGCCACTACCCTATCTGCTGGACAACGACGCTGAAAAATGGGTCAAATTGCTCTGAGCACTATGGGACTCAACATCTGAGGTCATCAGTCCCCTAGAACTTAGAACTACTTAAACCTAACTAACCTAAGGACATCACACACACCCACGCCCGAGGCAGGATTCGTACCTGCGCCGGAGCGGTCGCGCGGTTCCAGACTGTAGCGCCTAGAACCGCTCGGCCACACTGGTCGGCCAACGACGATGAAACCAGTGTCAGTAAATCCGCTATCCCCACGTGGCGCACGCCGCCATCGAATCAGACTCGACACCGTCTTTCCAGGTGCACTAATTTTTTGCGGCAGTGTAGTTTATCAACAACTGCAGGACTGTATGCCTTGCCTACAGCAATGTATTTCAAATTGCCCAATTCTTTTCTGAGGAGCACTGATGGAGCAGTACGTTAGTAATGCGGTGCACCATACATTTGACAAAATGCAACTGCTGTTGATGGGGGTGGCAACAGAGAGCGTGGACTGTAGCCGAGTCGCCGGCCACGCGCACCGCGTGGATACCTACCTGTTGCCGCGCTATCCCTGGCGTCTTTTGCGTCCTGGTCTGTCACAACAGCATTTGTATACTCTGTGCTGTGTGCGGCTGACACCGCCTTCACTTTGTAAGCGTGGCCCTATTCTTTACTGCTATGGCGAAGTCAGCTGATCTGCTTAACGTAAGATGCGACAATCGTTGAAATTTCTCCGCCACCTTCTTGTACGTTCCCGTTGATATACTGGCCCACCTACGCCCACTTACTACAATGAAGAGCCAAAGCAACTGGTACACCTGCCTCATATCGTGTAGGGCCCAGCCGAGCTGTAAAGCTTTGTGTCGTGCAGTTATCAACGGCACATCAGTGGACCTTCGGCACCGAAAACCCATATCGACGATGTTTCGTTGAACGGTTCGCACGCGACGTTGTTCCTTCGGCACCGAAAACCCATATCGACGATGTTTCGTTGAACGGTTCGCACGCGACGTTGTTGATGGCACAGCATTGAAATCTGCAGAAATTTGCGGAAGGGTTCCACTTCTGTCACGCTGAACGATTCTGTTGTTGTTGGTCCCGTTCTTGCAGGAACTTTCTCCGGCCAGTGATGTCGGAGATTTGATGTTTTACCGGATTCCTGATATTCACGGTACATTCGTGAAATGGTCTTACGGGAAAATCTCCGCTTCGTCGCTACCTCTGAGATTCTGTGTCCCACCGGTCGTGTGCCGACTATAACAGCACGTTCAAACTCACTTACATCTTCATAACCTGCCATTGTAGCAGCAGTAAGCGATCTAACAGCTGCGCCAGACACTTATTGTCTTGTATATGCGTTATCCACCGCAGCGTCATATGCTCCCTGTTTGAATAAGCGTGTCTATTAGTTTCTTTGAAGCTTTAGTGTATTTTATGTGTTTTTAGGACGGATGGGTTACACATCCAGCAACTTTTGAATAAGTTTCTAATACTTTTATTTTATTTTACCTGCGTAGTCCTACAAGATAGGACCCTCTGTTTGTTTACAACAGATTTGTGTCTTGTTTTTATGGAGAATCTCCTGGTGCCCCAAAAGGATGAAAAACGTCATTTATATTAAATACCTTTGCAACCGTGACTGTTATTGTTCCGAAATAATTCAAAACCGGTTCATATACCATCCTGCAAAATGAAAATGAAAGTTTTTATGATGAATAGGCTTTTAATTCAGATTCAGACATCCATGAAGGCTACATTATGCTGACAGGCGGTTTGCCAAGAAATTTTGCTAACGGCCAGTAATACACTACTGGCCATTAAAATTGCTACACCAAGAAGAAACGCAGATGATAAACGGGTATTCATTGGACACATATATTATACTAGAACTGACATGTGATTACATTTTCACGCAATTTGGCTGCACATATCCTGAGAAATCACTACCCAGAACAACCACCTCTGGCCGTAATAACGGCCTCGATACGCCTGGGCGTTGACCCATGCAGAGCTTGGTCGCCCATTATTGACCAGACGTTTTCAGATGGTGACAGATCTGGAGAATGTGCTGGCCAGGGCAGCAGTCCAACATTTTCTGTATCCAGAAAGGCCGGTACAGGACCTGCAACGTGCGGTCCTGCATTATCCTGCTGAAATGTAGGGTTTCGCAGGGATCGAATGAAGGGTAGAGCCACGGGTCGTAACACGTCTGAAATGTAACGTCCACTGTTCAAAGTGCCGTCAATGCGAACAAGAGGTGACCGAGACGTGTAACCAATGGCACCTCATACCATCACGCCGGGTGATACGCCAGTATGGCGATGACGAATACACGCTTCCAATGTGGGTTCACCGCGATGTCGCCAAACACGGATGCGACCATCATGATGCTGTAAATAGAACCTGGATTCATCCGAAAAAATGACGTTTTGCCATTCGTGCACCCAGGTTCGTCGTTGAGTACACCGTCACAGGCGCTCCTGTCTGCGATGCAGCGTCAAGGGTAACCACAGCCACGGTATCCGAGCTGATAGTCCATGCTGCTACAAACGTCGTCGAACTGTTCGTGCAGATGGTTGTTGCCTTGCAAACGTCCCCATATGTTGAAAAAAATGTTCAGATGTGTGTAAAATCTTATGGGACTTAACTGCTAGGGTCATCAGTCCCTAAGCTTATACACTACTTAACCTAAATTATCCTAATGACAAACAGACACACCGATGCCCGAGGGAGGACTCGAACCTCCGCCGGGATCAGCCGCACAGTCCATGACTGCAGCGCCTAGACCGCTCGGCTAATCCCGCGCGGCCCATATGTTGACTCAGGGATCGAGACGCGGCTGCACGATCCGTTACAGCCATGCGGATAAGATGCCTGTCATCTCGACTGCTGGTGATACGAGGCCGTTGGGATCCAGCACGGCGTTCCGTATTACCCTCCTGAACCCACCGATTCCATATTCTGCTAACAGTCATTGGATCTCGACGAACGCGAGCAGCAATGTCGCGATACGATAAACCGCAATCGCGATAGGCTACAATCCGACCTTCCCCAAAGTCTGAAACGTGACGGTACGCATTTCTCCTCCTTACACGAGGCATCACAACAACGTTTCTCCAGGCAACGCCGGTCAACTGCTGTTTGTGTATAACAAATCGGTTGGAAACTTTCCTCATGTCAGCACATTGTAGGTGTCGCCACCGGCGCCAACCTCGTGTGAATGCTCTGAAAAGCTAATCATTTGCATATCACAGCATCTTCCTCCTGTCGGTTAAATTTCGCGTCTGTAGCACGACATCTTCGTGGTGTAGCAATTTTAATGGCCAGTAGTGTATTATTTTGTGTTTTACCATGTTAATTGGTTACAGTAATTATGTAATGTAGTTTAGTGCCTAAAACACATATTTCGAAAATTTTAAAGTATGCTCTTTTAACCATTATTGTGTTCTACGGTAGACGTAAACGTGTGCCCCCTGGTGCACCAGCCCGCCCCATACCTGGGACGTGTTTGTGCGCTCTACCTGAGCTCTACCTGAGCCTACGTAACATTATTTTGCAACCTTAAATGTAATGTTGAAGCGGAACTCTAGACCTACACCTACATACACACTCCGCAAGCCAGAGCATTGTCCTGTACCATAGTAGCCATTTCCTTTCTTGTTCCACTTGGAGGTGGAGTGAAGGAAAAACGACTGTCCATGTGCCCTTTTATCAGCCCTAATCTCTCTTGTCTCATCTTCGCTGTTCATTGCCCGGAATGCACGTTGGCGGCAGTAGATCGATCTGCAGTCAGCCTCAGACGCCGGTCCTCTAAACTTTCTCGATAATCTTCCTCGAAAAGAAAGTCGCCTTCCCTCCAAGGATTTCGTTTTGAGTTTCCGAAGCGTCTCTGTAACACCCACATGTTGTTCGAACTTACCGGTAACAGCTTGCGTCTGAATTGCTTTGATGTCTTCCTTTAATCGGACCAGGTGCGGATCCAAAACACTCTACCAGTACTCAAGAATAGGTCACACCAGTGCCATATTTGTGGTCTCCTTTACAAATGAACCGCACTTTCCCAAAATTCCTCTAATGAAACGAAGTAGACCGTGTGCCTTCACTGCCGCAATCTCCAAAAGCACGGCCCTACTAATGTTGTACTCGAACATCGCGGGTCTGTTCTTCTCACTCATCCGCAATAACTTACATTTTTCTGCATTTAGGGCAGCTGCCATTCATCACACTAACTAGAAATTTTGTCTAAGTTTTTGTCTAAGTCATCTACTATCCTGCTACAGTCACTCAGTGACGACACCTTCAAGGCACTAACATACCTGGGTACGTATTCCGTATGCTTGTACCTTCGTTAATGATAGGCAGTGTGGCCCCGTGTCGAATGCTTTACGGAAATCTAGGAATATGGAATCTGCCTATTGCACCTCATCCATAGTTCGCAGTATATCACGTGAGGAAAGAGCTTTTCCCCCTGAAGGAAATTTATTATATTCAAACTCTGAATATTATCAACGATTCTGCAGGAAACCTGTGTTAAAGATATTGGTCTGTAATTTTGCGGGTCAGTTCTTTTGCCCTTCTTATGTACAGGAGTCACCTGGGCTTTTTTCCAGTCACTTGGGAGTTTGCGCTGGGAGATGGATTCACGCTAAATGCAAGCTAAGTAAGGGGCCAATGCTGGAAAATACTCTCTGTGAAACCGAATCGGGATTCTATCCAGACATGGCGACTTATTTCCTTTCAGCTCTTTCAGTCGTTTCCTTATACTAGGGATCCATATTACTACGTCCTGCACACGGCAGTCTGTGCCATGGATCAAAAATGGTTCAGATGGCTCTGAGCACTGTGGGACTCAACGTCTGAGGTCATCAGTCCCCTGAACTACTTACATCCAACTAACCTAAGGACAGCACACACATCCGTGCCCGAGGCAGGATTCGAACCTGTGACCGTAGCGGTCGCGCGGTTCCAGATTGAAGCGTCTAGAACCGCTCGGCCAGATCGGCCGGCTCTGTGCCATGGTCAAATGATACCAGGTCATATTACAACCTCACGAAAGTACAATCGCCAAGTATAACTGTGTGTTGTTTCATTGCTCTGGCAGGAGCTCGAGTGGAAGTACAACATACGAAATATTACGAGAATGATCAAAAGATTTACTTAACTTTATACAATCCATTGCCACAGGACTGTGGCACATGCTTACAACTAACTGTCTTTGAATGCTAAAGCATCACCCGGTGCACACTATCCAGCAACGTAGCATAACAGGGTCCAGTTACGGTTCTGACTTTTCCCAAGTAATCTATGAGGAATCCCAAAAGAAACAGTAGCCATCACCTTACTAGCTGACAAAATGGTCTTTGCCTTTTTGGTTGCACTTTTAGCAGGCTTTGGCCGCTGTTTTGACTGCCATTTCGACCGGTGTATAAAGATGGATCCAGGTTTCGTCCACAGTGACAAATAGGCGCAAAACACTTGCAGATTGCTGTTAAACGTCATCAGACATTGTGTCAAATGTCATTCCGGATACGCTTTTGGTCGACTGTGAGCAGTCGCGGCACCCACCTCGCACACCGCTACTTCGTAGCAGGATATTGTGCACTCGTTCAGTTGAGAGACTTGCAGTCTTGGCAGTCTCACAAATTTTTATTCGGTGGTCTTGCATTAGCATATCGTGGATTTTGATCATGGTTTCCTACGTGGCGACCTCAGCTGGACGGCTGGAGCACGCCTAGTCTTCGGTGCTTGTCATACCGCGTTTAAATTCATTAATACAAAAGTAAATGATCTTCAATGATGGTGCAGAGTACGCGTGAAGTTCAACCAATTTTGTTTTGATTATTGCGACAGTCCCACCCTTCAAATGAAAATGTTTAATTACAGCACGAAACTCTATTTTCAATCGCATTCGACACACTAACCAATTTAGACGGTTGTCAATAATGAATTGCAAGCTGTACATTGTTCAAATTCTGTATGCGATCCTTGGCCTAATCAAGCTTACCAACCGCGAAGGGGCAACAAAAATGTTCCATTCTTTCATGGAAATTTGCGAGAGTTGTCAAACCGCCCACGTACTTTAATCACCGTGTTACAAAACCAAACAATGTTAAAAACGATGAAAGTAAGGATAAAAATTTAAAAATTTCGGAAAGAGATCCGCGTAAATGTGCCCCTGTCGCCCCACAGCACGCGCCGAGGCACTCGAGCAGTCCCGCATTCTGTGCTGCCTGTACGACATTGGACCGCGGAGAAACCGTAACACATGGCATCGTGTTAAGTACCCTCTACCACGCACTGCACTGCGGTTTGCGGAGTACCGCACGTATATGTGGATGTAGGCAGGGAGGTGGTAACGTCGGCAGGAGGCACCCTCTGCCCTGCACCGTGCATCAGTTGTGTTTGTTAGTTACTTACGTGTTCCATTGATCAAGAGCACGGAAAACCGTTATAATGTGGAACGTGTCAAATGCAGAAGAAATGCGCACAGGAAACAAGGTTTTTTTTACATTATAGTGTTATACGTAAATATTTCTATTATTTACCCCATTCCCTTAAATGGCACAAAATGCGTGTACTATATTTATAGATTTATTAACTCATATTCAAGAATTCATCATGGTATAGAAGGAGTTGTCAAGGAGGTATGATTTCAATTTATTTTTGAAACTATTACTGCTTTCTGTCAGACATTTTATTTCATCTGGTGATTTATCAAAAAGTTTTATAACAGTATATTTTACCCCTTCTGTGCCAAAGATAGGTTAAGTGAAGGATAGTATAGGTCTTCTGTTTTCTGGTATTGTAATCATGAATGTCGCTGTTGATTTTAAACTGGTCCATGTTGTTGAGAAAAAATTTCATTACTGGGTAAATGTACTGTGAAGCAGCTGTAAGTATTCCTAACCTTTTAAACAGATGCCTACAAGATGTGCGACTATGAACCCCACACATTATTCTAACTGCTTTCTTTTGAGCAGTGAATACCTTTTGCGTAAGTGTTGAGTTGCCCCAGAATATTATTCCGTATGACATCAGAGAGTGGAAGTATGCAAAGTATGTTAGCTTACTAATTTCTACATCATCAGAATTGGCAATTATTCTGACTGCAAAAGTTGCTGGACCTAGTCGCTTTAGGAGATCCGAAATATAATTTTCCAATTAAGATTTGCACCTATATGTACACCCAAAAACTTAGTATCCTCTACCCCGGCTACTGACTTCTTTTGATGTGTTATGTTTATTGAAGGAATTATACTTCTTGCAACAGAAAATTGGATGTCCTGTGTTTTTTCAAAGTTCAGAGCAAGTCATTCGCAGGAAACCAATTAATAACTTTTCCAAAGACATTAATTGTATAATTTTATATCAGACTTCCTATTACTGGATTAATAATTATGCATGTATCGTCAGCAGACAGTGTCAGTTCAGCATCTTGTTTCACATAAGACGGGAGGTCATTCACATATATCAAGAACAGCAGGGGACCCACGGTCGAACCTTGTGGAACACCTAATCTAATTTCACCCCAGTTAGATGAAGTGGCAAACTCCTTTGGATCACTTGAAGTATATAAAGAGGCTGTCCACAGGTGTCCAGGTCGGCAGCGGGCGCCGCGCCGCCCCCAGACGCCGCCACCGCCGCAGGCGCCAGGCGGGCGCCGGTCGACCCGCCACTCGCCAGCGATCGATACCCGCTAGGCCAGGCGCGCTCGTAAAGTTGGCGGCCCTGCGGCCGCGCATAGCCTCGATATACGGCGCGCCGTCGTCGTTTGTCTCCCTGTTTACAGTCCCCCCCCACCACCACCACCGCTGCGTGTCGTGCTCTACACACAAATTTCGGTACGTATCTCGCCTTTTCAACGCCATCATCAGGTTACCAATCTTCCAGTCAAACTGCACGCCTCTCTCTATTTTTGCTCTTTCCTCGCGACCAGCTGCGGGCCGCTTTATTTGGACAGAGCTTTTCCTCCAGAGTTCCGCACGCACCCAACACCGTCGCACCTGCTTTCACTCCGTTCTGGATCGTGCAACCTGCTTTGAGCCTCGGGATTTTTTTGTTAAAGTTACGATGTTTAACAAGTTTCCTGTTGGAAAGGTCGGCTCTTGGAGGTTTTCATTTCTGATCTCGACTTCCCGGAGGACCCGTTCGGCAACAGTGGACCGCGGTGACCGTGAGTGTAACTCTGGTCGGCGGGCGGATCCCTTGTGGTTGGCGCCCTGTGCTGTCCTCCTCTAGCCGGGGGAGCAGCCAGCAGCAAACTGGACTCGCACCAGAGAGGACGACGGTTCAACCCGACTTAAGGTCTTCCGTGATTTCCCGAAATCGCTGCAGGCAAATGCCTGGATGGTACCTTCGAAAGGGCACGACCGAGTTTTTAACCCTCCTCCCCTAATTCGAGCTTGTGCTGCGTCTCTAATGATCTAGCTGTCCACGGAACCCTACAACATTTTCCCTTCATCTTTCCTTTACCACTTCCAGGAACACTTTGCTGTCAAGCTATCTGTTGTACAGACGCGAAGCGCTCTCTACAGGATCTTCCTTGTTTTTGTTTTGCTGATGCCGATCAGTTTGGCTTTAGGAAAGGTAGAGGCAGGAGAGAGACTATTCTGACGTTGCGGTTAATAATGAAAGCAAGACTGAAGAAAAATCGAGACACATTCGTAGGAGTCGTTGA
This sequence comes from Schistocerca americana, assembly GCF_021461395.2. Classification (NCBI taxonomy): domain Eukaryota; kingdom Metazoa; phylum Arthropoda; class Insecta; order Orthoptera; family Acrididae; genus Schistocerca; species Schistocerca americana. The sequence goes on along the minus strand of NC_060128.1, from coordinate 199,894,431 downwards.
CCTGGAAAAAGCGTTCGACAATGTAAAATGATGCAAGATGTTCGAAATTCTGGAAAAAGTAGAGCTAAGCTATAGGGACCGACGGGTTATATACAATATGTACGAGAGCCAAGAGGGAATAATAAAAGTGGACGACCAAGAACAAAGTGCTCCTATTACAAAGGGTGAAAGACAAGGATGTAGCCTTTCGCCCCTACTGTACAATCTATATTTAGAGGACGCAAGGATGGCCGGCCGGAGTGGCCGAGCGGCTCTAGGCGCCACAGTCTGGAACCGCGCGACCGCTACGGTCGCAGGTTCGAATCCTGCCTCGCTCATGGATGTGTGTGATGTCCTTAGGTTACTTAGGTTTAAGTAGTTCTAGGGGATTGATGACCTCAGAAGTTAAGTCCCATAGTGCTCAGAGCCATTTGAACCATTTTTGAAGCAAGGATGGAAATAAAAGAAAGGTTCAGGAGTGGAATTAAAATTCAAGGTGAAAAGATATCAATGTTACGATTCGCTGATGTCATTGCTATCTCGAGTGAAAGTGAAGAAGAATTACATGATCTACTGAATGGAATGAACAATCTAATGAGTACAGAGTATGGACTGAGAGTAAATCGAAGAAAGACGAAAGTTATGAGAAGTAGCAGAAATGAGAACACCGAGAAACGTAAAATCAGGATTGATGGTCACGAAGTAGATGAAGTTACGGGATTCTGATAGCTAGGAAGTAAAATAACCAATGACGGGCGAGCAAGGAGGACATCAAAAGCGGACTAGCAATAGCAAAAAGGACATTCCTGACCAGGGGAAGTCTACTAATATCAAATATCGGCCTCAATTTGAGGAACAAATTTCTGAGAATGTACGTCTGGAGTACAGCATTGTATGGTAGTGAAACATGGACTGTGGGGAAACTGGAACAGAAGAGAATCGAAGCATTTGAGACGTGGGGCTAAAGACGAATGTTGAAAATTAGGTAGTAAGGAATGAAGAGGTTCTGCGCAGAATCAGAGAGGAAAGGAATATGTGGAAAACACTGACAAGGAGAAGGGACAGGATGATAGGTCATCTGTTAAGACATGACGGAATGACTTCCACGGTATTAGAGGGAGCTGTAGAGGGCAAAAACTCAAGACAGAGTCGGAATACATCCAGCAAGTAATTGAGGACGTAGGTTGCATGTGCTACGCTGAGATGATGAAGTTGACACAGGAGAGGAATTTGTAGCGAGAAGAATCAAACCAGTCAGAAGACCGATGACAAAGAAAAAATGCAGTAAAAGCTTTGTATGATTCTTTGTTTCTCAGTACTGTCCAACACAGTTACGTGTATGAGAACAGTGAAAATAATGTGAACATGCAGGAAACGGATAATAGCTCCATTTTGAGCGTTCCGTGCTTCAGTCTATATAAGCGGAACCCGTATAGCATCATTTTGTTGTATCACATTGAAATTTATGTCACGTACTGAACTCCTAAGTCAATAAATCAAAAGATACAGACACTTACGTCACATATTTTAACACTCGCAAACTAATTCATCACAACTTATATGCTACTTTCTATTGGCCTAGAAACATGAAATTTGCCAAGAACCAAAGTTTCACAGCAGAACCGAGGAAAAAATTCTAAAACTGTGCATCTGTAATTATATCAGGCGAAAAAGATGTCATTTGCTGTCTAACTCTCTGTCTGCATGTCCGTCTGATTGTCAAAAACTTTTTCTCAAGGAGGGGTAGATGTATCAAGTGACATTTAGGTCACATATTAAGGTCTTTAGGTCCTTGACGGTGTAATAAATGTAAACTTCTAGTCAACGTAACCAAAAGATATGGCCGTTTACGTCACATACTTTGACGCATGCTAACTCACTGATCAAAACCGATTGGGTTCTTCCCGTTGATGTTCAAATGTTCAAATGTGTGTGAAATCTTATGGGACTTAACTGCTAAGGTCATCAGTCCCTAAGCTTACACACTACTTAACCTTAATTAACCTAAGGACAAATACACACACCCATGCCCGAGGGAGGACTCGAACCTCCGTCGGGACCAGCCGCACAGTCCATGACTGCAGCGCCATAGACCGCTCGGCTAATCCCGCGCGGCGTTGATGTACAATGATGAAATTTGACAAGAAGTAAGGTTTCACAGTACAGGTAAAGGAGAAAAATCCAGAGACTGTTAATTTGTAATTACATCACATGAAAAAAAAAATTTCTTTCGTCATTCACTATCCGACGACTAACTTGAAATTAAAACCATCAGTAGCTCTGCGTTGAGGCTGACGGGTTCGTGATGGTATAATGGTTCAAATGGCTCTGAGCACTATGGGACATAACATCATCAGTCCCCTAGAACTTAGACCTACTTAAATCTAACTAACCTAAGGACATCACACACATCCATGCCCGAGGCAGGATTCGAACCTGCGACCGTAGCAGTCGCGCGGTCCCAAACTGAAGCGTCTAGAACCGCTCGGCCACTACGGCCGGTCGTTGTCTGGTGAATGGAACCCAGTTCTCTGGGGCCGACCGGCCGGGGTGGTAAAAGTCAGACGTCAAGCAAGGAGTGACTGTACTACTCATATGACGAGTTTTGGAATTTATCCATAATCAGATAGGCAGGACCGATTACTGCACGTAGATATACCGTTTTAAGTTGTATGTGACACAAATTTTTGCAGATTATACGACAAGTAAAGAGAGAGAGAGTTAGAGAGGGAAAGGGATATGTATTACATACCTGCGTATGATAAACACTTTCCCTCGAAAATTTCTGTCCTTCACACCTCCTCTGTGTTACCACAGGGTTCGTGTCGCTGATCTCATTTGTACTAAGATTTCAGTACGGGCGAAGTGCTTATTTGCTTCCACTGCCTTCAGTGGAATGCATAAGTTCTAATAAATGTTCACCAACCTGCAGTCTTCTACAGTAGTTTATCTCCTCTGCGCAAAATACAGCACCTAGGTCGCCAGTCCGTTACATCAAGGCTGTAAGAAACTCTTAGCGAGGAACTGATATGTGAATAAATAAATTTCCAATTGGTTTGTTTATACACCCGCGAGGTTAGCCGAGAGCGCTGAAGCACTGCTTCCTGGACTCAGGTAGGCGCGCCAGCCCAGGATCGAATCTGCCCGGCGGATTAACGACGAAGGACCGGTGTTACGGCCAGCCTAGATGAGGTTTTTAGGCGGTTTTCCACATCCCACTAGGTGAATACCGGGCTGGTCCGCCTGTGCCGCCGCAGTTACACGGCTCGCAGACATTTGTGACACGTTCGCACTCAATTCACAAATAATTCCCGTTCCCCAAGAAAATAATAAACTGCGTCTTTCCGTAATTACTATCCACATAACCATATACTGCTAATAAACTCTCGACACTGACTGCGGCAGACAACACGTGTGTCGTCTGACACTGCGAAAACTACCTCCGATCTTACAGCCGAACTACTTAGCCCACCATCCGAAGATCACCGAAATCCCTCGTCTGCCTTTTCGCTTAGCAGTTGTTTATTATTCTGCTGTTATTAATACTTGTGAAATAATTTAATGATACCACGCTATTGGGAGATGCTGTAATTTGAAATGCACGTAAATACGCTGTTTAGTTTGTCCGATATTAATAACATAAGATTACCATTTTGGCGCGCACCTACCGAACACAGCAGCCAATCGCCGAGGAGGAGCACAATTAGGGCGGTCTTTCTCGCGGTACCCGTCCCGAGCAAACCACCTGTCATCGGTACCTCACACCACATTACATCGTCTTGCCACTGCTGCCTTCTCTACTGCTCCTATGAAGAGCTTCTTGCAGCCGAATATGATGGCTGTAAAGCCAAAATTATTACAACCAGCCTGTCTGACTTTCACCACAGCGACCAGTCAGCCAGAATGGGGAACTGCTGATTACTATACTGTAATAATCGGTTGCCTCCTGCATGACTTTATGTCGCAGTTATATTATTGAAATTAAAACTTGTCGAACATCTTGGAATGCGTGGGAGCGATATCTCGCTGGTATCAGTGTCGGTAACGCTTGAAAATTGTCGAGACTGTCTGTTCCCAGAATGGATGAACCGTCTGTTGTATGTACGTAATTAAGTTTGTACGGAAGCCTGAGTGCGCGCGGACTGCTCGCACCTGGCCACTTTTGTATGTACAGAATTGCCTACAAGTTGCTGGGTATCGGCGCACACAAATCCTGAGTGACAGATGTGAATTTATACAGTGCTCCAGAAAGATCACCGAGCGAGGTGGCGCAGTGGTTGGCACACTGGACTCGCATTCAGAAGGACGACTGTTCAATCCCGCGTCCGGCAATTCAGATTAACGTTTTCCGAGATTTCCCTAAATCGCTCCAGGCAAATGGCGGGATGGTTCCTTTAAAAGGGCACGGCCGACTTCCTTCCCCCTACCTTCCCTAATCCGATGAGACCGATGACCTCGCTGTTTGGTCTCTTCCCCCAAACAACCAACCAGAAAGATGAAAGCTGCTAGCTATTTGCGAGACTTGTGGTGATTAGAAAACGGTGTCCGGGTAAATCTAACAGTGTGAGGGGACTTCTCTAGTTGTTTATCTCGCTCAAAACCCAGCTCACTAGCACGTGGCTGCGCGAGTGTGATGGCTCGCGAACAGGAGGTAGCCCTTTCGAATCCTGGTGATGGGAGAAGTTTTCGCCGCCAATGTTTGCCCATCAAATGGAGCACAGCTAGGGGCATGAAATCTGTGACTGGCACGCTTTGCGCAGTGTCTTGCATTAAATTCCAAACATCTCTCTGGCGCGCGGTGCGGTTGACGGAGTTGGACGCTGAGCAGTGGCGGCGCGGTGTCGGACTGCACGTCGTGCCGCTGTGGCCAGATGCGGTGTGGGCCCACAGGCAGTCCACGTTGTTTTAAACTAACAACAGCCTCAGTTGCAATGTTTACCTAGATTTACCTATGTTTCAGTTGGCATAACCTAACCTTCTTCAGAATAAAAGGAACTACGATTTGTCCATATTGGAGAACGTCAAAAATTAAAAACTGTAATACAGTACTACGGCCGGCCGGAGTGGCCGAGCGGTTCTAGGCGCTTCAGTCTGGAACCGCGCGACCGCTACGGTCGCAGGTTCGAATCCTGCCTGGGGCATGGATGTGTGTGATGTCCTTAGGATAGTTAGGTTTAAGTAGTTCCAAGTTCTAGGGGACTGATGACCACAGCAGTTTAGTCCCATAGTGCTTAGAGCAATTTGAACCATTTTTATAGTTCTACATCGTCGTATTTTTTTTCGTAGATAAGTTATACGACGATGTATTACTATATTATAGTTTTTAGTTTTTGACGTTGTCCAATATGGGCAAATCGTAGTTCCTTTTATTCTGAAGAAGGTTGGGTTATCCCAACTGAAACCTAGGTAAATCTAGGTAAACATTGCAACTGAGGCTGCCGTTATGTTAAAATTAATGTTTATACAGTTGGTGACAGGGCCGAGAAAAGTTGAAAATATTAAAAGCACACACGTTGTTGACGCACCGCTCGCACTCTGCGGCCAGGTGCGTCCCGCCGTGTGTGTGTGGGGGGGGCCGGGCGCGCCACAGTAGGGCAGCGAGTGTGCGACGGCTGCCGCTGGAGGCTGGCGTTTAACACCAGACGTAAAGGATGGCACTGGGAATGCACTGCAGCCACGTACACATCCGTCCCGTAGCGGTCATCAGAGTACTTACACCAAGCACAGAGGCATTTGAACCCGCGCTGCATACGTGACTGGAAAGGGAGAAGATCCTAACAAACGGTACGGTGTGATGCACCCTCGGCGATGCATTTCACAGTCCTTCGCAGATAGCAGACGTAGACGTATATGTGAGACGGCTGTTTGTTCGCACATAGATATGGCGGCCACGGGTTCTGGACTGAGGTGACAAGAGTCGCGGTACTCCCCCCAACATCGCATCTCCTTCTGCCCGGCGTAGAGGAGCAACGCGACGTGGCGTGGACTCAACACGTCGTTGCAAGTGGCCTGCAGAACTATTCAGTCGTACTGCCTCTCCAGCCGTCCGTAATTACGAAAGCGCTGCTGCTGCTGGATTTTTTTCCACGTACCGACCTCTCGGTTACGTCCCATAAATGTTCGGCAGGATTCGTGTCGGGCAGTCTAGATTGCTCGGTTGATTTGGGGGAGAGGACCAACCAGCGAGGTCATCGGTCCCATCGGATTGGGCAGGGGTCTCCAAACTTTTTAGTCCGCGGGCCACATTGACTCCTCCACGAAGTCGTAACGGCCAAGATCTACCTAGTGGCACTAAAGTACCCACGCACTCCTTGATCACCGAACCGTAAGGCTAAAGGAAAGACGAAATCGCAAAAATCTAAGGTTGTGGGCGGACGGTGGCTCGCGTGATCACCAAATTCCGGGACACGGGCTCTGTTCACGATAGGTCACGTAGTGGGCAACCAAGGACTGTCACCAATGAGGAAGCTGCAACTGCAGTTGTTGCGTCGTTCGTGAAAATTCCTAAACGAAGTACCCGTCGTGTGGCCCGAGCATGTGGAATAAGCCAGACCACCGTTGTCCGGATGTTGCACACCAATAAGCGGCATCCTTACAAGCTGCAGATGCAACATCGACTTAACGAGGATGACCCCCATCGCCGCTTGGAGTTCTGCCTGTGGGCTACTGAACAACACGAACTGGAGACTTCGTTTGGCAAGGGCATACTGTTCAGCGACGAGGCGTATTTCACTTTGAACGGAGAGGTTAATCGACCTAATTGTCGATACTGGAACGACGCAAATCCCAACTGGGTTGCCCCAATTCGAGAACATAGTCCAGCGAAGGTGATGGTGTGGTGTGGCATATGGGACACCCGCATCACTGGGCCATTTTTCATTTACAACACCTTAACTGCACCACAGTACCTGATGTTGCTACAGGACCTTGTGTTCCCTTCCACACTGAATGCTGACGGCATTTTCCCATCTTATTTTCAGCACGATGGAGCCCCTCCACACAATGGCATCGGTGTCCGTGAATGGTTGGAGCAACAACTGCCAAGGAAGTGGTCCCGTGGAGTGGACGCCCCTTGATTTTTATCTATGGTGACAACTTAAGCAGATAGTGTATGCTGAGAGAATCCGTGATTTGAGACACCTATAGGAACGCACGCAACACGCCTGCGACCAAACTGCAGGAGGCACTCTCTCCCCCGTGTGCAGTCAGAGTGGTTGCGCCGACTCCAGCTGTGCACTGCACGGGATGCACAACACGTTCAGTCGTGGACAAAGCGAGCGAGACCCCTCGCCTTTTCGTTATGCTGATCCGCACAGCTTTAAAGTCTGCTACACAGCAATAACGCAAGGAGACGAAGTGTTACCAACATACTATGCACGGGTGTGAAATTGAAAAACCATCCGAACTATGTCACACTGTTTTCAATCATGTGTAAGACTATATTAAAGCTGATTAGTGTGTTAAACACAACACGTAAATATGAGACATAAATGAAAGAAGAAACGCTAATTCGTATGAACTGTACTATTAAAAAGGAATTTCAGCTTATCGAGATAACATAACTGTTTTAGCAATACAAAGTACCCTAGATCGTTACGAATTAGCAAAATAACATGCGCATTCGGCCGCGAAACGGTCTGTGTCAACGTTCAGACCACTCATATTGTAGTACCGTTGCTGACCTACCATGAAAGTGTGCAAATTTAGCAAAGCGTGAAGATTCGTAACGAAATTCGGTTAAAAATCATTCAGTGCCACACTTAAGTCAATTCATATTGACATCCACAGGGCGCCGGTACAGGATAAAGGTAGCAATAAAACGTATTGGGGGCCCGATAACTTCTTAAAATTGCTTTACTGATAGTCTATCTGCCTGCATCGAAATTAGAACCGAAAGCAAACCAGACCTCCCTTGCAGTATCAAACACCTTTCACTGCGCTAGCAGACAACCCAGGCAAATAGCCCTCTATTATTACCCCAGATATGAACAAGTCGGCAATTTCGCAATGAAAATGGCAAAATGATCTGCAGTTTCTGTTGCATAGAGCTTTGACGATTATCAGCGAATAAATTTAGTAGGATAATTCTGCGCCACCCCAGGAAATAAACGGCTACATAGCTGCCAAACGTGTTATACAATGTTTCGAATCCTCCATTAGAATCGCCACAGCTAGAAAACGTTCATTAGCCGAAGTGTTTCTTAAGCTAGCTAGCAATAGAATGCTCGCAGCTCTAAAACGCGGTGGCATTAATACTGGGATCTGAATTACGACGTGTATAGGCAAATGGATTTTATTTGCATTCCTGTAAACGTGATTTGGATCGAAAGCGTAGCTACGAGTAATATGCTGATGTATCGACTGCAAATAGAACATTTCGAATAAAGAGCAGGGGTAATTATTTTTGCGGCCCGCATCTTCAGTAACTGTCGTAGCTATTTTCATCACCTAAATCGGTAAAAATGGAACCCTACTAGTCTCACTTTCTTGACCGTCTGTCTGTCTACCCAACCCTTAAAACCTGTTTACCTCGAGTTCGGGTAGACATAATAAGCGGAAATGTATCATACTTTCTGCGGTATATGGTCCCTTGGCGGTGTAAAAAAGTGAGCTTCTATGTCAACGCAATCTAAAGATACGGCGGTTTATGTAAAGAAAATTTACGCGAAAGGTCAAAAAATGGCTCTAAGAACTATGCGAACAAACTGCTTGAGTCATCAGTCCACTAAACCTAGAACTACTTAAACCCACCTAACTTAAGGACGTCACACACATCCATGCCTGTTGTAGGATTCTAACCTGCGACGGAAGCAGACGCGCGGTTCGTGACTGAAGCGCCTAGAACGCCGGCACGGTAGCTCAGCGTGTCCGGTCAGAGAGCTGATTTGGCCTCTGTAATAAAAAAAACTGAGTGTAAGGATCAACAAACGAACTTTAACGGGTGTCTTCTGACGTCCGCGACAACCAAACACAACCAAGATGAAAAAAAAAAACAGCCGCTCGGCCACCGCACCCGACGAACCCTTTTCACCTCATGTATATTGATGATGATATATACCGTCTATGGAGGATAAACTGTATTTGCCAGCAACTCAGATCGTTTGATGACGGGATTTTTACGGGATTTTTACGAAGCTACATTCAAATTTTGTTCGACGTCTTCTGCAATAGCCACTTATAAACACCCTAGGAACGTCGTATGCGATATCCACTTCTGAAGACGCTTTCAGATACTGCGGTACTACAACAAGTAGTTAAGAATTTATTATTATTGTTCCATGCATGACACTTTATTTCAGTATCAATTTAACGCACCTAGGTGTTTGTCTATGGCTGGAAATAATGAACAAAAAATAAATAAACAGCAAACAACTTCGATGATCAAATCAAATGTAACTCATATGTCGCAATTACAACATAATTTCGTTGTTACATCTACTTGACTACATCTACAGGATTTCTTTGCCATACAGACTTACGTGCCTGGCAAAGGGTTCATCGAACCAACTTCGGACTATTTCTCTGCCGTCTCACTCTTAGACTATCAGTAAAGCAATTTTAAAAAAATCAATACGTTTCATTGCTACCTTTGTTCTGTA